>NC_056735.1:1499356961-1499731961 GCF_019279795.1 Protopterus annectens
AAAATAATAAGTCACTCAAACAATTTTGAGATTTTCATAGTCATTGCCACAAGTACAGTGTGCCAAAAATAGGCATTTTTTTTCTCAAAGCTGACATATAAATAGTTTAGTGTTATTCTTCCAGTTTTCCATTTCTACTAAACAGGCAGGGTAATCCAGTAACATAACCAAACACCAGTCCTCGCTCGTACGACTTGCTCGGCCAACCAAACTTGAAGCAAACACGAAGAGGCCAGCAAAAAGGTTCCACCATTTATTGAGAGGTACAAAAATGGACCAAAAGGTACCGTAAATTAACCAAAAATACTCATACTAGTTTCGGCACCCGCCTTCTTCAGTGAGTATAAACAGACCAAATTATTTGAATTCAAACCAGCGTCAGTATAAATACAGTTGTTGGCCAATAAAAATGAAGACATTTAAATTAGGCTGTCAGCACACAATTAAAGTCATACCAACAACAAAATAAACAGAATGTATTAGGCATATTGTACTTGCACAGGGTAAAATAATTACTGAACTAATGACTATGTATATATCCAGTTCATTGACGGGCATTTATATCAGTTGTTCTTGTTCATATACATACAACTATGTTATGCTCTTGCATTTATTATACAGGTCATGACTAAATATGATCCAATGTTTAGGACCAGTATATTATTTGATTTAACAGATAAAATAACCATATACTTGCCAATATACCAACAACAAAATGAACAAAAGAGATGTATCCAAAATCTTGAATACAATTATAAATCTGTTATATAAAAAATTAAATGACCAGAAGAAAACCTCTGGCAAACTATAATATATGCAAATAATAAATTATAACATAAAAATGTTATTATGATAACTCCAGGAAATATGCAGAGAATGACAAAAAATAAAATAAAATAATATATGAAAAATAGTATATAAACCAAGAATGCAAACCAGATAGAAAAAACATCCAAATATCAGATCAACGTCTGAGGAAGCGGAGAAATCCGTGAAAGCGCTTACGAAATAAAGTGTTGAGTGTTTTTTATACACTGTGCTTATTCTTGCATCTTTGAAGAAACTTGAACATCAGTGGTGAACAAATCGTGTTTACTTGTATCCTGTGGTTTGCACAGCACCTTGGAGGAAAAGTGACTTTGTTACCTGGCTGTTGGACATATACTTTTATGATACTTTGACTGAACGTGATTTGTTTCTCGGATTGCGGACTGGGAAGCAGCGTTTATTTAGTCGTTACCTTCCTCCACACTGGGTATTTGGATTTTTTGGATCTAAATTGGTTTTTTGGGGTAAGCGTTTTCAATATATATATATATATAAATATATATATATATATATTATATATAAATATATATGTATATATATATATATATATGCATATATATATATATATATATATATATATATATATATATATATATATATATATATATATATATATATCTAACACACATCCATAGTGGTGCAGCAGTAGCGTTGTTGCCTCACAGCAAGAGGTTCTCCCATTCGATTCTCAGCTGGAGTGCGGGGAGTGCCTTCTGTATGGAGTCCGCATGCCTTCCCTGCGGTTGGGTGGGCATTTGAAAGACATGCATAAATGGGCATGCCTTCGCTGAAGGTTGAAGGTTGAGCTGGCAACTCGGCGTTCATGAAAATCTATTGCCAATCATTAGCGGACCGGAGTTCTGCTGTGGCGACCCCTAACCGGGAAAAGCCATAAGACAACAACACACACACACATATATATATATACATATATATATATCTAACACACATCCATAGTGGTGCAGCAGTAGCGTTGTTGCCTCACAGCAAGAGGTTCTCCCATTCGATTCTCAGCTGGAGTGCGGGGAGTGCCTTCTGTATGGAGTCCGCATGCCTTCCCTGCGGTTGGGTGGGCATTTGAAAGACATGCATAAATGGGCATGCCTTCGCTGAAGGTTGAAGGTTGAGCTGGCACCTCGGCGTTCATGAAAATCTATTGCCAATCATTAGCGGACCGGAGTTCTGCTGTGGCGACCCCTAACCGGGAAAAGCCATAAGACAACAACAACACACACACACACATATATATATATATATATATATATATCTACCACAACTCATAAGAGGTGCATGTACCCAGTACTGTGCAAGGATTCAAACTACAGGACAAAAAACAAAAATATGTATCCAGCACTAGTATAAATATCTCTAAAGATAATGCAAGAAGAATCTATTCCCATTATAAATAGTCTCAAAATGCTGTTATCAAACTGGAAAGTAGCCAGAAACTTACTTTTAAACTTTACAATACATGTAAACAGTCTTCAGAGTACTTACTGTTTTGAAGCAGTTAATTCAGCATGAAATAATGTATCCCAAAGCTTCCAGTTAAATTTCCAATAAATGTAAACAATCTTCAGAATACTAAGAAACCACAGATGAAAATACAATGCAGAAAAACGACTCAGCCAGTAAATCCAAAAGCAGAATTTATTGCTGAAATGACTGTAGACAAGCAAACTCTCTCTTTCTCTCTCTCTCTCTTTCTCCCTCTCCCTCTCTCTCCCTCCCTCTCCCTCCCTCCCTCTCTCTACCTCTTTCTCTCTCTCTCGTGCACCTCAGCCTATGCCTTTAACAGAGTACAACTACATCCATTCACAACCATATATATATATATTAAAACAAAACCAATTAAACAATTAGAGAAACACTTTACAAGAGCCATTTCCAATTAAGCTCTCTATTTAACCCATAATGGTACAAAATATTGAATTTCAAAATAAAAAGTGCTTCTTTATGTTGTAATTTACTTTTTAAACATGCATCTCTTTAACAATAAACTTTTTCTAAAACACTTCCTTTCAACTTACTCCCATCACTATTATGGTACATTTTAAAATGTAACCCTAATGAGCTTTCCACTTTTTCATTTTTTATATTTCTTAAATGTTCTAAAAATCTAACACGAAAACTTTGTTTAGTTTCTCCTACATAAAATAAATTACATTCACATTTAAGCACATAAATAATTCCCTCTGTCATACAGCTGTAACTGTCACACACATCATATTTCTGTCCATTTATTTTATTAAAAGTAGATACTGTATAATTACATATACTACAATGACCACATGCCCTAAGACCAAAATTTCTAATAGGTTCATAGGTTAGTACTAGGCTACCTGCCTTTGTGGGCCATTTCAAGCCTAGCCAATTACCCCATGAGGGAATCAAACCCTGCACCTTGTGTCTGTAAGGTAAAAACCTTAACCATTATGCCAACCTACCAACCCAACCAGCTCAGCAGCAGAAATCTAAGAATGTTTCACTTTAAACAAACCGGCACATTTTCTGCTCAGTCAGTCACAGTATTTGAGGCAGGTGTCAATATGCCATAAATGGAATGAGATTTGATGATCTCTGGGAGGCTGATGGGGTGTAGAACTGCATGGAGATCAGCTTCTTTTTTTGTTTGTTGGATGTTTGTTAAATTTCTAAACTGAAAGCAGCAGATCTCTGAATCTCGCGGTCTTCTATCACGAAGGGATAATATCACATCCCCTTCTTCTCAGGAAGGACAGCTATCCTTCAAACTGATTATGTTTAATATTCAAAATTATACAATGACTTCTCATCAGTATTCAAAAATGTGCATGCTGATTGGATAGCCCAACCAGTATGCCCACTGAAAATCGTACATATACCAGTAGAAAAAAAACTCTGCTGAAGTACCATGGATCGGCCAGACTTTTCTACTGGCATGTGTTATGGAGGACAGAGCAAAATACAAGAAAAATCAGGTACATTTTACAAAATTAAATTAACAGAAACATACCCGATTTTCCTTGTATTTCTGCATTGTCCCTCAAAAAATCTCCACAGAGAACCTCTGAACTGTCCTGATCTTCACAGAATATCCAGATTTTTGCCTCACATTTTTGATCTTTTCTTCATAAAAAATGTACTTCTCTGGCAAGCCACTGTGGATTGAAGTTATTAAATAATGACAGGATATTTGAGGTTAACACTTCATATCCTTCAGAAAATGCAAGCTAACACAAAACCTCTCCTTCAAGCAGATTTCTGAATTTATACACACAATAAAATGTCACTGTTTTGGACCACTGTTCCCCGTTATGCTGAGCTTTGTCCAGGTTTCCTGCACTAACACTTCGAAGAAAAAAAAATATCAACAGAGATTGTATTTTGTCTGTGCTTCTCTTGAACTGTAACAATGTACTGTGCAAGCATGGGAATGCAAATCCCATACGCACGCACTGTACATCAGGAAATGCAGAACAATGCAGAGGAACACTGCAGTGCCATAAGCAATTTCTTACCTGCTTATATATATTATACTGGGTAACACAAAAATTGTGGTGAAAAGGGTGAGATGATGATAAAACTGGGTAATGTCTGGCATAACAGACAGGCTGGAACAATAACACTGCCTTGAAGTGTTTTATTTCCATTTGTCTTTGTTCCTTATAATGGAAAGTTTAAATGGCTACAGAATGACACTGGATTTAAGGCATAAAATGCATTTCTTTTCCTTTTGGTACTTCAGATTGGAAAAATACTATTATAGTGGCACACACCTGCTTTCCTAAATCCCATATTTTTCATTCGTGACCCATTTAATTTTTAGTGAGCTGTAATAAGTCCCATATTTCTCCACTTGATAAAACAGTAGCATAAAGGAATTTAGTTTTCAGATATTAGCCACAGCTAAGATGAATTAACAGAATAACCATGAAACACTTAGATTTATTCCTGCTATAAAGAACATAAGAAATACAAAACATTAAGGTTTCTCATCCACCTTGGCTTTAAAGTACCACATCACCCACGTTCCAAGTAAAGGTCTGCACTGAAAGTTCATAATCACTAAACAGCAGATGTTTTCTCAGGTTCTGTCTTCCCTCAGAAAGCTGCTTAGTCTGGAAGCTCAGTACAAATTATTACCCAAGAGAAGCGTGCAATGACAGGGCTTCCAACAGCAGCAAAGGTGGCATCAACGAATGCTTTGGAGTTTTTAGTGGCAGAACCTTATTTTCATAGTAGTCTCAGGCACACTATCCATATGTTTTTTTTTTAACTCGCTACATATGTTCTACATTCGAGATGTGCAGCACTTCGGACAGAACCTGCTGTGGTGAATGACATAGATCTATTCAACTTTTCTATGGGAAATTTAAACTAAGCAGTCTTCAGAATATTTGCTGTTTTCAAACAGTTAATTCAGCATGAAATAATGTATCCAGAAACTTCCTTTTAAACTTTCCAGTTTTAATCTCTCCACTGCACAAAATATAGTAAAATGGCATCCGTAAACCAAATGTTTACATTTTAGACCGACAGGCATCAAACAAACTTCAAAAGAGCACTGAACTTGCCAATAAGGTGAAACTGGTCTGCTGTTTTTTTTTCTCTCTTCAGCAGCACTGAATAGCTCTGTTTTGAAGTTTGTTGCTACAGTTTGCAATAGGATCCTTACCATCTATTTTGTCTAACAGATGAAAAGCCTAAGTGTATTTCTCCTGGTGCAGTATTCTAGATCCTTCTCCTTCAGATCAGATTGTTGGGAATGTTGGGAATGTTGGGAATGTTGATGCAGTTCTTGCATGTCTTGTGACTGAGTAGCCATTATGGCCTATTGATTGTTCAGGTCAACTTGTTGCTGCAGTAGTACTGACTTAATGAAATTCCTCCAAGTGTCATTGTTTCCTGTCACTAACATTATTTGTTGAATATCTACAGCTGCTGATTGCACTGCCTCTGACATAGACTCTCTTGACATCCATATTGCTGTCATCCATTGTGTGACTAGCGGCTCATCGTTGTCCATGATGGGCAGCTTCCATTCATAATGTTAAGTCAGGCACGATGCTGCAATGATTACAGTTTACTTTCCATCAGGTATTCCATGTATGCTTTCCTTGTCACTGCCTGCTACCCCAAGTTGTCTTGTTGTCTACCACTACCTTTTCATTTTGCTTAACTATTGGCAGCAAACATAACTTTTAATTTCCAATGAAGGAAGAGAATTATAGCTAGAAGTGCTTCAAAATGCATGCATCCGTGTGTGCGCCCTTTACTGCAGCTAGTTTTCAAAACAGCTCAAATACTTATACCCTGACTGCATGGAGCACTACAGCAATCAGGTTTTAGTTAAAATAAATCTTTTACTTTTAAATTGCAGCAAACTGTTGCTACAGTTTAGACCACACACAAAGTGTTTCAGTGTTCAGGCTTGACTGCAAATAGAATATCAGCTTTTAAAAGGTGGTATTGCACTGAAGATTGATTGGGGTGACGGATGGCAGATCATATCGCTTAATACTTTGTGCCTGGGGCAGTTGCATTTCTCACCCCACTCTAGCTATGCTACTGTTATATCCAGTTATTTCTCACAATGAAATTATTAATACCACACACACACATAACACACACACACACACATATATATATATATATATATATATATATATATATATTATAAATAATCCATAATTATTAATTCTATCAGAAAGGCTAACCTATGGTTATAATCAATATTACCATTCCTACTTTTATCACCTGGTTCCTGCCTTGACATTGACATTGTAGACCATCTCCTAGCACAAGCTACGCTATGGCCTGCCAATCTCTATTCCTCTGCTAATGTAGAACCTCCACCAATAATCCCTGATAACAATAACTGGACAGCTGAGGATCATTCTCCATCAGTGTTGTCATCCAGTGGGAATGCAAATTCAGAACACACTCATACTTTGTCTAGGTATTATTCTTCGCCTCTCAACCTTATCATCCAAAGCAAGCATCCTCCTGCTTCTACTGGTAGTTGAGGTGTCCCTTACCCTTACTGTAATCAGTTGTACTTCATCTGGTGTAATATAGTCACAGCGCCCCCCCCTCACCCCCCCCCGCCATGTTACAGTGTTTTTGTGGGCATTCCTGGCTTGCGTCACACATGATTTTCATGAATATGGGCATTCCCAGATTTCTTCAACTGTGATTGACAGTAATGAGTTACACAAATACAGAGTGCTAGTACCTGCACACACTTTTGTCACTCGTTTAATTTTATGTTAATTGAAGCATTAAATGTAAGCCAAGAGCAGGTAGTAGCACAATCTTTTTATTATTCACTAGTTCTTTTGTATGCTAGGTTTTACTACTTAGAACTACTGATGCACTTAAGGAATTTCAAAAATATGCTGTTTTACTTCATGTTGAATACCTTAATAAATAGATATTTTAAATTCACATTAAAGTAGTTAATAGTTATTTTCAATTCATATGTAATTACTTAAAAATAGGCTGATTAAAATAATATCAAGATAGTTAAAATATTGATATATATTTATTTTCATTTGTTTTATAGTAGTTAATAAATAGCTTACTTTACTCCATGTTGAGGTATTATTAATTAATTTATTTAGCTAATTTACAACACAGCGTGGCTTCTGTCTTTTCAAAACTACAAACACTGCACTTCTTACCTATCTAGATACTATCAATAAAGACAGAAATGATGGCAATATGGTCTCTTCCTTATTTCTAGACTTGCCTTAAGACATCAACACTGTTTATCATTGCAAACGTCTACTTCAAATGTCCTTATTAGCTCTCTCTCTCAGCCCAACCTTCTATGGTTGAAAAGTTACCTATCCAATAAATATCACTCAGTAAAATAGCACTCCACCCTCTCTCCATACATCCCAGTCTCCTATGGTGTACCACAATGCTCTATCTTTGGTCTCCTCCTCTTTAACATTCTCACCAACACCCTCCACCCATCCGTACAACAGGCTATCTTAATACAGTATGTTCATCTGACAACTGCCAAAAAAATTACCCAGGAAGCTTTAGCAGCCATGGAGCAATGGCTTTGTAACTCACAACTCATGCTCAACCCTAAAAAAAAAAATAAAAAAAAAAAAATAAGCTATTTTCCCCCAAATTCCTCTCTCATGAAAAAACTTTATTTAAAGTCCTCTCTCTTGGTAAGTCACTTCACATAGCATATTATTAGGGATCATAGTGAATTATAATTGTAATTTCAATCAGCATATCAAAAATTGCGAAAGAAAAACTCATCAAAAACTAGGGATGTTTTAGATCCAAAAACTTGCTCATCAATGCAACTAAAACTACACATGCCACTTCTAAACTTTTCCCCAAACTCCTTTATGGGACTCCCATCCTTAGTAACCTCCAGGTATCACAAAAATCAAAACTTGAACAAAGTTGCCAAATTTGCAGCAAATAGCCCTTTCAGAACCTGTATAGCACCAAAAGTCTACATTGATAACTAACCCATCAACTAACATATACAGCTTCTTACCACCTATAAATTATCCAGCATCCATCTGCTTATCCATCACTAAACATTCTACACGACTATGTTCCCAGTCAGCCATTATGTTCCAATGGCTAATAACTCTTGTCTGTCCACAAACCTATCAAATCTGCTGGGCATTGTCTGTACTTGTACCATGTTGCTAAGGCCTGAAACTCCTTATCTCTATCCATCAGGTCAATACCCTCCCTCCCATCCTTCAAAACCATTCTGAAAGACTTACTAGCCAAAAGCTAGCTCTGTTGTTGCTCAACACCAGGATAAACTATATCCCTAAATGTGAACAAGTACCTAATCATACCTTACATCTCCTTACTTTCCCTTCTTTACTCACCTCCTTACTTCTCTCAGTTTCTCTTGCCTGGATTCCTTTCTAAATACACCACAACCCTGCTTTTCTCTCATTTCATGCTGTATTTTTTGTTTGCATTGTACTAACCTACCTTTAATTTCTCTATAAATTAGCTAGAATTTCTCTAAATATCAAATCATCATCAGATAACTTGTATCTATTCTTAAACAATTTTTCATATTATGTCTACCTTGGTATAATTTAATCTGTAAATCTACTATTTTTGAAGATTGTAAAATTATTGTTCTTAAAATGCTTTGCAGTACTTTGAAGCTTTTCTCCCTGAGCCTCTGCTGAAAATGGGTTCCTACCCAGTCGAACTTTCCTGGTAATCAAATGTAAATAAATACATAAATAAATTAATGAATAATGAATAAGTTGTTATTCAAATTCATTATATAGGTTTGTACTCTATGCTGCTTGTGTTATTCAGCTGTTTCATTAAACATGTTGTTTATGCCCTGCAATACTTGTTAGTCTTACTCTTTTTTTGTCTTCTGTTAAAATAAGTTAGATAAAAAGTTAAGTATAAGTTTTACAGTTTAACTTATCATTTGACTTAATTTCTTTAATATGCAAGTCAATGCCTCATACTAATCTGTTTTTGATTTAGTTGCCCAAGAACACTTATTAATGTTACTAAACCATCCCACAAATGGGTGGTGACATAATTCTCTATGAGTGATAATTGTACAGGGCTTCCTAATGCAAATGGGGGGGGGGTACGGTAAGTCAATTAGGCCTTCATCTCACATTATTTTGTGTGTACAGGAGAAAGACCTTAAAAGGATTTTCAAGGTCTATATCAATATTATTTAGAGGACTATGGCCACTCAAGTGGCCATTTCTGGCCCCCCACCACCCTGTAAGAAAGTCACATGTTGCTCACCAGGTTGTTTGCTAAGCAGACCACAAACAGCAGCTTGTTCTCACCCAATTAACCCCATTAATACCACCTCCACATAATACTATCCCTTGGTAGCCACTCCAAACTCACTATCCTAACTGTGCATCTGTCATGTTACTCTTTCCTTTCTCTTTCTTATTTTTCTTATTTTGAAAAACTGCATGTTACTTATTTCCCTATTCTAAACTAATTATTGACCCATTTGCCTTAAACTGAACCCTACTGCCCTTTTCCTTACCAGATCTCCATTCAGTGCAGGTTTATATCTGCTTTCATTTTTTCCATCTTTTTTGATGCAATTTATTGTTATTTGACCTTAACAAGCACTGTATATATAAGCTGAACAAATCTAAACCTACATCTGGCAGAATGGTACCACACAGGATCCCTGCTCTCTGGGCCATAATGCTTGAGGATAATTAAGCTGTCCATCTCTGTTTCTATATCTAATGTCTCATTACCACATTTCCTGACATTTTCAGTACCTCCAAAACTAATAACTGTTTTCCAAACTAACCTTGGAATTATTTTTTTATATAATCCCAACTCCTGAAAACACATTGTAAATATATGTATTTCAGCAGAGTTAGAACAAAATAATTCTTAAGAACAACAAACAACACCTTTGTCATTGACTCATTACTCTCCTGAGTGCAAGAACAATATGTTAGGTTTTCACGGTCCTCTAGTCAAATGTTCAACTATTGTAATAAACTGTTATTTTCATATCCTATCCATTCATTGCCACTCTAACTTGAATTCTGCAATATATGATTGCTGCTTCATATAACTACGCCTCATCTTGTCACCCTGGCCATATATTGGCAAGAAAAATAAACAGACCTCTTAACTGTCCCTAATTTGGAGAAAAAATATATTTTCAGGTCTGATTTAGTCCTACACATAATGTACCAATTTTTGGAGGTATGCCCATATTTTCAGGCTTATTTTAGCCTCCCCCCACACACACATACAATTACTACATGATTTTTTTAAGCTGTGTAGTACACATAAAATCACACTAAATCATCAATATACTAGTGGCATCAATAATTTAAAGAAAAAGGACATACATATTGCTTCTTCCTTATTCAGAGCAAAAATAAATTACATTGTCTGTTAGAATTCTGTAATAAGTGTTATTAAAGTCTACAGATTTTACTATGTTTGATAATATGTCGAGATTGTTTTATCACTTTATCACCTCTGGTTTTTAGACAGGTGTTTTTGAGTAACATGCCACATTTTTACTGGAAGCAGGAGGAATGATGTGCCATTTGGTATTCAAACTGTATGCTAATTGGATGTCCAGATTTGTGGCTGGATGTAGTAGATACTTATCAAGGACCTCAGTACCTGTTTTCACTTTCTGCAGGTTGAGAATTATGGCACAAAATACAACAGAGAGGTACACAAGTCACACTATCTATCGACGTGAAAAAAGAAAAAAAAAAAGAGAAAGAATAGTTTGAAAAAAAGTTAACCAAAAGCAAGCGGTCACCAGCTATGCCTGCCTCTTATATCTATCCCTTTGATTTGTCCTTTTTTATCAATTTGTTTATCAACTATTAGCATCTGCTATCATCCTCTTTTTCAATGTATGCCAAAATAGCCAAAGTTCACTTTATGATTTCCATGAATTTGTCCACTTTTGATAAATTAGTAACCCATCTAATTCTCAAGAAGTGGTCATAAAGCAAATGGGATTAACACTGATATGGTCTAGCATAAGAATAACATGTGACCTAATTATTAAATGCCAAATCTGTTAATGAAGATGGGCCCAATGCATGCTTCATATGTATAGCTTTTATTTCATGAACATAGGCTCATAAAGTAGTATTAAGCTAATTGTCTTTATGTGCTATTTAAGTCCAGCCAATCACCCCAGTTCAGAATCAATCCATGCACTTTCTGTTTGTAAGGTAAACACCTTAACCATTATGCCAAACACATAACCATTTTCAACATCATCTAACGTCTATCTAGTGACACAAAAGAAAAAAAATAAATGGTCGTGGGATGTTCAACAAAAACAACATGCATATGCAAGTTACACATTCTATTTCTTATAAACATGTATGCTACCTGATTGCTTCTATGTGTCTATGTATAATAACCTCTGAGATTTGTCTCATGTGTAAAACAAATTCTACCCAATATCAATTAAATAAACTCTGTTCAGCCTATATCAGGATAGATGCATATGCACTAATTTGTGGTCCAACAAAAATACTGTCAGTGACTCCTGTTTCTTTTTCTATTCTCCTATTGATATTCTACTTAATTGTCAATGCCCATGACACTCAAAAAATTTTCCTAAAACAAACTTTGCAAAATCTGCAGCCAAACAACACTATCATCTGGAAATATGTGCTTTTTGTTCACTACATTTCTTAATATTATATGATCCAAATCCTTCTTTGATATTAAGCTCAAACCAATTACCCTACATATACAATGTAATGATACTCTACCTGTAATAAAAATTTCATGTGTAGAATAGATAAAGTACAGTTTTGTACCTACCATAAATGTAGATGTTCGAAGATCCACATTGCTGCAGTCCTTACATATGGGTAGTCCGCTGTCCTCGGTCGGCCCGAATACCAAAGTATTAGGCTGACGTCGGTCAAGGCGCTTAAAACTGACATCAGGACGTCAGGGTACAAAAGCGCATGACCGACGTCATATCCTCAGTCTTTTCTTGCCCCAGATGTCAGAAGGCCCTAAAAAGAAAGGCCAAAGCCAAAAAACAGCAAAGAACAACCAACCACCCCTGCACTAACCATATTTACAATATTTACAACCCAAACCACACAACCACCTCAAACTACAGAGGGGAAGGAGGGAGGGTAAATTGGACTGCAGCAATGTGGATCTTCGAACATCTACATTTATGGTAGGTACAAAACTGTACTATGTTCTTCATCTCACATTGCTGCAGTCCTTACATATGGGTAGAATCCCAAAGCAGAGGTAAGGGAGGATGGCAAAACTATAACGCATTAGGAGCTGCCAAAATGCCCTGTAAAATTGCAGTGGCAAATCCAGCCCTAGATCTAGAGTAAAGTGGAAGGTGGTAATGCTTAGAGAAAGTATGCACTGAACTCCAAGTAGCTGCCTCCAAAATATCTTTAGTAGCCACCCCCCTTAAAAAAGCTGTAGAAGTGGCAGTAGCCCTAGTGGAATGAGGCCTAATCCCAGCTGGAATCTCCTTACCATGATGGGAATAACAGAAAGCAATACAAAAACCAATCCACTTAGAAATAGTTTGTTTTGAAACGGCTTTGCCCTGAAAACCCAAAGCAAATGAAACAAATAACTGCTGAGACTGCCTGAACCCTTTAGTTCTGCTCAAATAATATCGCAACTGTCTGTGTATATCCAAAGTGTGCAAAATCTTTTCCCCTTTATTTTGGGGGTTTGCATAAAAAGTAGGCAAATGAATAGTTTGATTTAAAGCCACACTAGAAACCACTTTAGGCATAAAGGAAGGGTTAGTACTCAAAGATACCCTATCCTTGTGGAAGATTAAGAAAGGCTCAACCGCCATAAGGGCCTGTAATTCAGAAACCCTTCTCGCAGAGGTAATGGCCAACAAAAAAGCAGTCTTCCATGATAAATATTTCAACTCGGCAGTAGCTGCAGGCTCAAAAGGTTGTAGAGTGAGTTTCTCCAACACAAAATTGAGATCCCAAGCAGGAGTAGGAGCTCTACGTGGGGGTCTTATATTCTTTGCCCCTCTAAGGAATTGCTTAAACAAAGGATGAGAAAATAATGGTGGGTCACAGTCATAGTGAGCAGAAATTGCTGCAGCATGAACCTTTATAGAGGAGAAGGACAAACCTTTGTCCAATAACTCAGTAAGGTATTGAAGAGCAACACTTAAATTAGGTTTAGAAACATCAAAGTCCTTTGCTGTACTCCAAATTAAAAATCTCCTCCATTTATCTGCTTAAACTTTCCTTGTACTAGGCCTTCTGGCCTCCAAAATAACATTCAAAACTTGTTGTGGAAGCTGAGACCCTTCAGGGTTTAAAACAGAATATGCCAGGCTGTTAGATGCAGAGACTGAAGTTTGACATTGAGTAGGTGACTGTTCTCCTGAGACAGCAGGTGTGGAATCGAAGGTAAAGGCCATGGAGGCTCCCGTACCAGACTTCTCAGTAATGGGTACCAGTGCTGTCGAGGCCAATCCAGAGCTATTAAAATCATGGTTGGCTTGTCCTGTCTGACCTTCAGGAGTACCTTTGGGAGGAGAGGCAGTGGTGGAAAGGCATACACGTGAAGATTGCTCCAATTGAATGAGAGAGCATCCACTTTCCAAGCTGTGGGATGAAACCTTTTTGTGCAAAACTTTGGCAACTGGTAATTTAGTGGAGAAGCGAACAGATCTATGTCTGGAGTTTCCCATAACACTGTCAATTTTTGAAATACATGAGGATCCAATTTCCACTTGTGGGGATCCATGATTTGTCTGCTCAACACATCTGCTAAGGAGTTCTGTGCTCCTGGCAGAAACCTTGCCTGAAGATTTAGCTGCAAACTGAGAGCAGTCTCCCACAAAATCATTGCTTGTCTGCATAGAGGGTATGAATGTGTCCCCCCTTGCTTGTTGATGTACCACATGACAGTTGTGTTGTCTGTTTGAATCAACACCTGCCCTGGAAGAAGTAAATCCTTGAAAGCTATCAATGCAAATTGGACTGCTAACATCTCCTTCAAGTTGATATGTAAATGTTGAAGTCTGGCAGGCCACGTGTCTTGTACCCATTTTCCATTTAGATGAGCTCCCCAAGCTTTGTCTGAGGCATCTGTCATTAGAATCTGACTCGCCTCTGGTCGGGTCACAGAGAGTCCCTTGTTTAGGTGACATTCCTGAGCCCACCACAAAAATTCCTTTTGAATGCAAGGTATTATCTGAATGACAGTGTCTATATCTTGGCAGTGTTGCGTCCATACATTTTTGAGATACCATTGTAGCTTCCTCATATGCAGTTTGGCATTGGGAAGTACCAGAATACAAGATGCCATGAACCCCAAGGCTTGAAGGACTGTCCTTGCAGTCAGCCTGGACTGATGAGACAATTGATGGAAATAAAGAGAAAGATTATTTTGTTTGTCCGGGGTCAAAAAGGCCATCTGGGATGCTGTATTCAGTCTCACACCCAGAAAGCACATGTCCTGAGAGGGTACTAGACTGGACTTTATTTCGTTCACAGAATACCCTAGGCATCTTAACACTGCCATCACATACTGTAAATGATGAAGAAGTTCGTCCTTTCCTTGAGCCAGAATCAGGCAAGCATCCAAATAAGGATAGATTTGTATTCCTCTTAGCCTGAAGAAAGCTATCACTGGAGCCAGAACCTTTGTGAACACTCTGGGTGCAGTAGATAAGCCAAAGGGCAATGCAGAGAACTGATAATGAAAAGTCCCAGCCGCAAAACGCAGATACTTCCTGCAACTGGGCCTGATAGGAACATGAAGGTAAGCCTCCTTGAGATCCAGAGTCACCATCCAGTGATCTTTGCCCAGCAGAGGTAAAAGCTGTTGTAACGTCAACATTTTGAACTTGGGAATGTCCAGATATGTGTTGAGGATAGATAAATCCAAAATTGGTCTCCACGTGTTCCCTTTCTTTGGTACTAGAAACAGGCGAGAATAAAATCCTAGGCCCACTTCTGGCAGAGGGACCGGTTGTATAGCTCCTATTTGAAGTAGTAGAGAAATCTGTTTGTGAGCCTCTAGTCTTTGCTGAGGAGGAACGTCTGGCATGCCTTTGAAAGGAGGCAAGGTATGGAAATAAAACTTGTAACCTTGGTGTATGATATCCAATACCCATTTGTCCTGGGTAATTAAAATCCAATTTTCCTTGAAGAGTGCCAACCGTCCTCCCAAAGGTGCTGCCAGGCAAGAAGGATCTGGCAGCTGAAACAGTAGGTCATTGGGCCTGTTTACGAAAGGACTGGCCCCTGCCCTCACTCGAAGATTGTGCAGGTGAACTCCATGTTCTAGGTCTGAAGGAACTCTGAGTTCTGCCCCTACCACGTCTAGATCTACCCCTAGACTGAGAATCAGAAGAAGGATACGTCCACCCCTTAGCAGGCCAATTTCTACTAAACTTCGGAGGCTGAACTTGCAAAAAATCTTTAACAGTCTGCATAGACTTAGCCTTGTCTTCCATTTTCTTCAAGACTGACTCCACAGGTGGACCAAACAACACTTCAGACTGCAAAGGAGCATCCAAAATCCTTGTCTTAACATGGTCAGATAAATTCTGATCCTTAAGCCAGGCGTGCCTGTGAAAAACTGAACCAGTGGCAGCCACACTAGAAGATGCCTGCAAAGCATCAAAACCACACTGTAAAGAATGCTTACCCACCTGTTCAGAGACATGCACCAAATCTTGTAATTCTTTACACTCAATGCCTTCTGCCAGAGCATCCACCTTAGATTTCAATTGAGAAAGAAGAAAATTCTGATATTTCAACATATGAAACTGGCAATTCAAAGCCCTCATTGCTAAGGTAGAAGATGTATAGACCTTCTTTCCCCATCTATCCAAAGCTCTGGCCTCTTTATCTAGAGGAACCGGATTCTTTACCACAGAGGCTCTGACACCCTTAGGTCCCTGACTAATAGTTTCTGGGTCCACCCTAGGACTCTTATAGAGATATTTATGAGCCTCAGGCACCCTGTAATACCTATTCGGTTTAACAGGCGCAGGAGGCAGAGAATCAGGATTAAGTGAAGCCTCTGAAAATACATCTTGCACAACATCCAGAACAGGAGGTATAGCTAAGGGCCTATGTTGAGGTAAAAACAAAAATTCCCTAAGCCTTTTCCGTGAATCAGAGAAGTCCTGACCTTCCCACTTAAAATGTTCCCTCATAGAATGAAGTGTCTCTGAAAAGAAAAATCCTCTGGAGGAGAAGCAGAAGGAGTGGAATCTTCTGCATCAGAATCAGAATAAGGAGTGTACTCCTGCAAGTCTTCAGCCGAAGACTCTGAATCATCCGAAGCCTGTTCAAAATTTTCCAACTCTGGCTCCACCCTAGGCCTCTTATCAGGAGGGGGCATAGAACCTCTAATCAGAGTAATCAAATCTTCTGCCATTTTAAGCATGTGCTTCTTAGGCACAGATCCTGCTGAACTAGGACTGACACCAACAGAAGCTAAACCTGGCCTGCCTCTGGAAGAAGCCTTGGAAACAGAAGGAGAGGGCCTAACCACCCTGGGAAGGGAGGGGAGTACAGAAACCTGAGAAGCCCCTTCAGCCTGACCTGCCTCTTGAGAGGCCACATCCTGCAAAATCAAAGTCTCCCCCTGAGACTCCAGAGAAGCCTCCATCGGAACCACCGGTTCCACTGAAGCCTCTAAAGAACCGGCATCCGGAACGGACGACTCATCTTGCCTGGGTTTAACCGCTTTGTCTTTGCGCTTCTTCGTGGAAGCGGGCGTCGGAGTATCCGACGGCATGTTATAATTGCACCGCTTCCCGAAGACCAGCCTAGCACAATCTAACCTTCGCTTAATAGTGCGCTTATTAAACCTAGCACAAAAGCGACACCGACTACGTCGTGCTCAGGTCCCAAACAAGGAATGCACAAAGAATGGTAATCCCTATGCGGTATCTGTTTCCCACAAGAAATACAATTATTCACTTTTTCTGACATCCGGTAATACACTGAGGCAAGAAAAAAACAAAATATTCCCCAACGGGGTACTTAGCCAACTTGGATTTGGTCTGAAACTCCGAACTCGAAAAATTTCAGAACGCCGAACGGCACTTGCAACGCTGCTTCTGCATCAGACCATGCGGCAAAAAAGACTGAGGATATGACGTCGGTCATGCGCTTTTGTACCCTGACGTCCTGATGTCAGTTTTAAGCGCCTTGACCGACGTCAGCCTAATACTTTGGTATTCGGGCCGACCGAGGACAGCGGACTACCCATAAGTAAGGACTGCAGCAATGTGAGATGAAGAACATCAGCCCTGCGGTAGTGTTGTCGCCTCACAGTAAGATGTTGTCCTGTTTGATTCTCAGCTAAAGCATTTTCTGTGAGGAGACATGTGTGAATGGGCGTACCTTCGTTGAAGGTTGTGCATCAAAGCTGGCAACTCGGTATGTAAAAATCTACTGCCAATCATTAGCGGACCGGAGTTCCGCTGTGGTGACCCCTAACTGGGAAAAGCCGAAAGACACAACAAAAATAGATAACAGCCCAGCAACCCTTAAATGCCCCCTGTCCAGTTAATTTAGCCAAAATCCTCATCTTCAAAATTTTCAGACTGTGAAACTATGAAACACACATATTAGGCCTCCCTATACCTTCTTATTATTGTAACTCCTGGCTTTGTTTATGCCTTCCAACTCTTTGTCTGCACCTCAAACAGTATGGTAATTTTGGCCTTTTCTCCCTTTGTTTTTTTTATATGTACAACTTAGTTTTGGAAGCAGTGTGCAGCATATCATTGTTTTAAGAAGTATGAGCATTGTGCATGTACTGTGTAACATATCATCATGGTAAGAAGTATAAGCATTGTGCATGCACTGTGCAGCATATCATTATGGTAAGAAGTATAAGCATTGTGCATGTACTGTGCAGCATATCATTGTGATAAGAAGTATGAGGATCGTGCATGCACTGTGTAACATATCATCATGGTAAGACGTATAAGCATTGTGCATGCATTGTGTAACATATCATCATGGTAAGACGTATAAGCATTGTGCATGTACTGTGCAGCATATCACTGTGGTAAGAAGTATGAGCATCATGCATACATCTTGCTCAAAACCAAAATGTAAATATTAATTTCAAAATGCAGCCTGTATCTTTGCATATGGCAGCCACTGTTTACTTGTTACAATTTTTCAGAAACTCATCTGAGAAAAATGGCAAGTATCCTTTCCTTCAAAATTTTATAATGTAAGCCCAAGATGAGTAAAAGGTATAAAAGAACATGAATAAGGTGGTCAAAAACTCCATTGCACACAATTATACAAAGTAAATCATCTACTCCCAACTTTGACAATAAAACCATAAGCCATACCATGTCTATGAAAACATTTCAGAGGGACACACATCTGGTAATTTTACTATCTCCTTGGAAACACACTCCAGTTCTACTCCCTAAAAATCAGGGAAACAATTACACCATTCTACTGACTGTTGCACCTTAGCCCTTATATGTCATCAGTCAGTGAAACTACCCAGATTAAGTGACATTTTCTTTCATTTTAATTTTTTTACCAACTTCCTTTCTCTTTTTTCTCTTCTGTTTATGAATCTGAAAGAAATACTCTGAAAGTTCTTTTTCACACTTTTAATGACTTCCACATTACCTCAACTCTGCAATCCAGATCCAGCACAAAGTGATCTAGGCAGCTGCCTAAAGCTCATTATTGGTTGGGCATGGGCTGGCCAGACAGCTTTAGTTAAAAAAAAGGTTATCATTAATTTAACACACACACACACACACACACACACACACACACACACACACACACACACACACACACACACACACACACACACACACACACAAAACAAAATATTGCCCGATAATATCTCCTGTCCGGTGATTATTTCCTACTCTCTATGCCAGCTCCAGTCTCACTGGCTGATGCTTTGAGCCAATAAGACTGGAACTGGCTCACAGAGCAAATAAAAGACTTCCAGAAATTAGCATGTGCAATTTGAGTACTCAGTATTAAATTGAACAGGAGATTTCACTTAAAAGTGCCAGCTTGGCATTGAACAGGATCTCTCTCTCTCTCTCTCTCTCTCTCTCTCTCTCTCTCTCTCTCTCTCTCTCTCTCTCTCTCTCTCTCACTCTCTCACTCTCTCTTGTTTGCATCAAACCTTACAACAGCTGCTATGGTTCACATTAACAGACTGCTGCAGTGTTAATTAGGATGCACATGAGTAAATGATGATAGTGCTACAGTCTGAATAGATGTTATGAGTTTGTGCATGTGCCTGCTGCAAAACAAATTAGGTCTGAATGGATAGTCTGTGTCTGCGTGTGTGACAGACCAAAAGCAGTAGCAATTCTACTGAGTTCACGCTTCCAGAATCTGTTGGAAAGTCATCCCTTCACTTTTGGTTACACAATCTCAGTGAGTAGCACTTCATTTCTAATGTTTGCCTCTCACATGTTCTCACTCACACATATATACATAACCACTGAGCATTCTGGAAATCCATCCAAAATATATAGCTTGATCAAGAAGAAATAATTACTTCTGACTTTGTGGATGAGGGACCTGTAGCACTGGTATGTCCTTTTTTTCTTTCCTACCAAGATATATAATTTATTATAGTAAGGCATTGCTGAGTTTAATTCTGGTGGCTGCCAAAAAAAGCAGTTACTAGAAAATGGAAATCAAAGTCTAAACCAACTGTACTAGACAGTATAGTGAATATAGTACCAGAAATAAAAGAAATGGATGCAATATATTTAGAAAAGGGTAGAAGCAAATTACATAGAAAAAATGGGAACTGTGGGCACAGTACATTAAGAATACTGTTTTGGAGGAGGAATGAGGTTTAAAGGAAGGCATGAATTGAATGAGCTATGTAATCTGTATAAAGGATTATCCCACGGATTTACTATTCTTCCATGCAGGACTAGTGTAGTCCTGCACGGAAGCAGCCATTTAGGAGCAGGATGGCAGCGCGCCATACATATCAATGAAGGTGAGCTGCCTGAGCTCCTAATCTTACATGGAGTGTGTAAGAGTGCAGGGGGCATGTCTGAGAGCAGATCTCTCAGAATATATACACCCCCACAATGAAGAACTACAGAAAGGCCAAAGGAATGAGAGAGACTGCTCATAGATATCTGCATAACCCCAGCAACATTCCCCCATGAGTACAACGGCAATAGTAAATACAAATCAAATAAACAAACCTTTTTATTAATTAAGAATCTGATGAAAGCTAACTGTAGGTGTGCGGGTGTGCCCATCGCTTAGCTATGGTTAATGCAGCTTAAATGGCTTAAGAATATAACAAGGAAGATATATGCAAATGAAGCAGTATAGCAATAGTGTAGTGGACAGAGCATTCACCTTACAAGCAGGCATTCTCGGTTCAAATCCAACTGCAGCACATTCCATTTTCCATGGCAAATCATGTTATGACCAATATTTTAGTTGCATAACCCACTAAATAGCATATATTTGTGAACTGGAGTACTGCATTAAATGCACATGTGAGGTTTCAGTGTCATAATGTCATTTGTGGAGCTTTTCTCCCTGGGCCTCTGCTGATAAAGGGCCTTTTCAGCTCAGTCAGACACCCCCCAGTTAACAAATGTAAAATAAAATAAAAAAATAAATAATGTTGCAAAGTCCCCAGATAAGCACATGTGGCCCATACAGAATATGTACACAGGAATCAGGGATACAAATGGAAGGTTAAATGTGTAATGAATGAAAACTCCATACAGCTTCCAAATCCCCCACCTTCCCAAGAACCATTAGACATTACTGTCTAAATAAGTGCAATTGTAAGTGGGAGTAAGCACTAGTAAGCAAGTGTAAGCACCAATAAGCAGTAGTAAGCATATTTAAGCACTAGTAAGCAGGTTTAAGCCCGTTTGCATGGGGGTAAGCAATGAGCACACAGGTTAAGCAATTTTGAAGCTAACTCTCTGTAAGCATATTTAACCGGGGGTTAGCATTGCTTACCCTTGCGTAAACCCACTTACAACTGCTCAAAAGTGCCTTAATCACTCTGTATCCAACGGTCCTTGTTCTGCCCAGCAACAAAATAAACAGCCTTGGAGGTCTTGCACCGAGGACCCTATAGATTGCAGTCACAGTAGTTCACCACCAAGCCATCACAGCAGTACGGAAGAATGAGGTATCACCAAACAAGTCCTCACTATAGTAAAATCAAACTGAACCTGTGAAAGGAATCAGTACACAGTCATATGTTCTATAACCCACTACATAACATAAATATGTGAACTGGAGTACAGCAGTAAGCCTAGATGTGAGGTGTAATTATAATAGAGTGTTGAAGTCCCAAATAAAACACAAGGACACCATACAGTGTACATACACATGAATCGTGGATATCAGGCATATATATATAAGATGTAATGAATAAGAAATCAATGCAAAAAAGAAAATATAATGCAAAGCCTAATGTAAGCAATGCAAGTCATTGCGCAGGCCAGCTTAGGAGGTGTAAACAATGTGTAGGCCAGCTAACTCAATGTGCCCAGTGTTATACCCCTTTAAACAATGACAACCTTAGGTAAGCAGGTTTGCCCATAGCTTAGCCTTTTCAAAACTGGCCAATCACAGAAAAGTGTGAGAAATCGGCCATACTTAAACCCAACAGGTGGGAATACATCTCATAACTGGTTGTAGCTTCCCCTTGCAGGCAATATGGCAGAAAGGGGAGAAGGTGTGCACTTCCAGGCACAGCGTTGGTGCATCCAGGAGTCCAGAGTCATGGTAGGACTCCTTATCAAAGACCATGAGCAGAGACTGCTGCAGGGCCAGTAACAGGGTTCTCAATACAAGGCGGAAGCCTGGGACCGTCTCGCCCATGACCTCACCATTGCCTCTGGCATACGCCGAACTGGTGAGCAGGTCAGGCATCACTATGCTGACCTGAATCGGCATAAGGGAGACCTATTGGAGCAGTGGATCCAAGAGGCTATAATGACAGGGGCTGTCCCAGTTGTGTGTAAGTATCACTCCACTATGTGTGTAATAATTGCCAGCTAATGTATATCATGGATAGGTATGGCTAAATATTCCTCTTATGTCTTCCACAGCTGCAAGTGAGTGGGCCATGAACCAGGAGGCCCACAGAAGTCGCCTGGAGAAGTTATGATGCGAGGCAGGTCAGTAATACTCTTGCATGTACTGTCATAGGAAATAAATCTAAAAGTATTAGTAAATTAATTGCCTGCATAACACCTGTATTGTTTAAGGCAAGTACTACATACACTGGAGAATATAGCAGGAAGAGTCTCATGTAGTTTGTATGTAAATAAAAGTGTAATAGCCTGACAATAAAAGTCTAACTACTGGACTGCATGTTTATACTCTGGTATCATATAGTAATGTAGAGCTGCAATCACGTAATAGTAATGTTGTATTAAGCATGGTTACCCACACTATGCACCATAAATAGAATGTGTAGGAATGCCTGTATATGACTGGTGTAATCCCCAGAGGCCAATTAGTACAACTTAGAGACACATAGACAGAAAACAGTGAAAAAGCTGGCAACAAAATCCGAATAGCACATGCAACTGAGAAGTGAACTGCTGTATTTCTAGCAAACACAGCCACGGTTCGAATCCTGGCAGTGGAAGTAGTCTGCATACAGAATCATACCCCACAACTGTACAGATATGTCCAGAATGTCCAGTAAAGTGGCCCATATCTGCTGCCTGTCAACCTATCCCCCTAGAAAATAAGGAGGATGATTCCAGACGTATAGGCAGCAAGCAGGAAATACAACACATCGACACAGATCTATGAGAACAAAGCTGGCACACTAGTAACTCCCCAAAACCTTATGAGAGTAAGAAGCCATGTATGTTCCATTTACACCCCCATGTTGTCAATGTTGTCAAGTTGTGGCCAGAGTGTGTACAGTAACAGAGTGAGATGTATGTGCATAATAGTAATGTGGAATCTGGTACTGTGTGTGGCAACATTCAGGTAGTGCTAACAAACATTTCTGTCACAGGTCTGTCAGATACAAACACTGTTCCCAGAAAAATAAGAATTATGCCCTGTACTGGTACTGTCTACTTTGGAATTGTATGGCACTGTGACTGATGCAGTTGCTCCGAATAATAAGATATTACTCATCACTGTTGCCCACACTGTCCTACAAAATATAACTGTCTAGAAAATCCTGTATAAGAGTGTTGTCATACAAAGTCAGGATGCAAAAACACAGGAGAATTATAAGACAAAAAGCAGACAGGAGATATACAGCAATATCTATATACCACACACATCTCTGATGGACAGTGTTTAAGTTGTAGCAGACACAGCCATGGTCTGAATCCTGGGAGTGGAAGTAGGCTGCATAGAGAGTTATACCCCACAACTGTACAGATAAGACCAGAATGTCTAGTGTATGGGCCCATATTTGCTGCCTGTCACCCTGTCCCCCTGGGAAGTCTGTGGGATGATCCCAGATGTCTAGGCAGCAAACAGGGAATACAACTGATTGTCACACATCTATGAGAACAAACCTGTCACTCTAACAACTCCCGAAACTGTTAAAGAGTAATAAGCCAAGTATGTCCTATCTACACCCCCATGTTGTCAGGCTGTGACCAGAGTGTGTACAGTAACAGAGTGAGATGTATGCGCATAATACTAATGTGTAATCTGGTACTTTGGTGGTAACATTCAGGTAGTGCTAACAAATATTGCTCCCACAGGTATGTCAGATATGATCACTCTTCTGATAAAAAAAAAAAAGCTTGATACACTGTACTGGCTCTGTTTACTCTGGTATTGTATGGAATTGTGAGTGTTGCAGTTGCTCTTAATAATAAGGTATGACTGATCACTGTCACCGACACTGTGCTACATAATATAACTGTGTAGGAAAGACTGATAAGAGTGTGGTAAGTCAGTAAAGGCTGAAGAGGCAATAGTCTAGATATGTCCCGGTTCATCTGCATGTGGTCAAGACATGGCCAGAGTCTGTGCAGAAAGAGATGGACAGCTATGTGCACAACATCAACCTGGAATCTGTGAGTATGTGTAGAAACAGTCAATTAGTGTTAATAGAAATTTCCTCTACAGGTATACCAGGTAAGAGGTGTATACTGCAGGTAAAACCAGTTTATGTATAACGATAATGACAGCCATATCAGTGTCCAAACTAAGGCTATAGGGTACTGTAGTAATACTTGTAAGGTACAGATAACAGCACTGACTAGGAATTTAATGTGAACTACAGGAATATACTAGTTGTTAATTGACATCTTTCTCAGCCCCTACCATATCTCCAACAATAAAGTACATAACCACCTCAACTGGTATGCAATGACTTCACTGTTCTGACTATGTCTTATTGGTTGATATTTAAATCTGTTTCCATGCATGTGCTATATTGAAATATTCCAACATTGCTGGCATGGTGCCATCAATGTACCTGTATGCTGTTGTTATTACCACTGTGGTCCCATATATGCATGTGCTCCGTTTGCTATGCAACTGTTCAGTATGTGGTGTCTGGGTTAATAGGAACAGCTATGCATGCTGTTATACCTAACCCTGGAATATGTTGACTATTACTAACCCACATATGATGATAAAATTTAAACACTATAGCATGTTTGGAAAGGCCGGTGACAGCAGACCCACCTGTCCCACATCAGCTGGCCATGGCATCAGGAACCAGCACATCTGGGGCCCAACCTGGGACCTCCTCATCCATTGGTCCTGCACCACCTTCGGGTGGAACCGCCTCAGGTGATGGGGCTCATTCCCTCCATGGGTGCAGACAAGAACCTGTCACCCATCGCCAGGTCCGGGTTGTGGTGCATAACGAGCTCTGCAGGGAGGTCGGAGATCTGCTACGCCAGCTCGAGGGCCATGTTTCGCAACTAGAGGGTTGGCCTGGCTCTGCGACTCAGCCCCCAGCACAGCCACCTTTGGGGCTGTGAAGGTGCAGTGATGACTGCCCATGGGTGGGGATCTCAGTCCCACTGTTTCCACTAGGGGGCTCATGGGCTTCCGATGTCCCAACTCCCCTCAACATCAAGGTGTCTACCCCCCACATGTGTCATATACCACCCCCGTATGCATCTTGTTTGTCTTGTCTGTTAACCTACATTACATATCCTACCTCCCCATATATACCTACTATCCCTCCCCAACATCCCACTCTCACCTGAAAAAAAAAAAGAAAAGGCAATCTGTTCCCAAAAAAATATCACCCTATACACAGCTGCCCATTTCACACACATGTCCACTGGAACTGTGTAATCTGGTCTAATTGGCATCACAACATATTATTGTTGTCCTCTCCCCTCTCTCAGGGGTTTGATTGTCCAAATCTACCTCCAAAGTCAGTGTTTATGCACAGCTGTTGCTGTAGAAGAAATGGGCAGCTATGGACCTTCCCTACATCTTTCCTGCACATCCCTAGCTATTTCCCACCTGCTTTTCCCTCTTTGTGCCTCTTTTTCACAAGTTTCTAATCAGCATTTTTTCTTTTCTTTTAAAGAAATTAGCATGGGGTAAGTGGGAATAAACACTTTTAAGCAGCAGTAAGCAGGTTTAAGCCTGTTTGCATGGGGGTAAGCAATGCTTACACAGGTTAAGCAACTGAAAAGCTAACTGAGTATAAGAAACTGTAACCGGAAGTTAGCAGTGCTTAGCTCCACGCAAACCTGCGCCAACCCACTTACATCTGCTTAAAAGTGCCTTAATAACTCTGTATCCAACAGAAATTGTTCTGCCCAGCAACAAAACAAACAGCCTCTGCAAAGCTCAAACACAGGACCCTACACACCATAGTCAAAGAGAGTTACCACTAAGCCATGTCAAATATACATATCCCTGCTGTTTTCACAAACATATCATCCAGTCCAGGCATTCAACAGTACAGGGAATGTATGTGTGTGTGTGTGTGTGTGTGTGTGTGTGTGTGTGTGTGTGTGTGTGTGTGTGTGTGTGTGTGTGTGTGTGTGTGTGTGTGTGTGTGTATCTATCGATCTATATATATATATATATATATATATATATATATATATATATATATTAATATCTAAATAGATATAACATATGTATATATGTATGTATGTATATATATATATATAAATATATATATATATATATATATATATATATATATATATATATAAACATATATACATACATATGCATACATCTATCGATATATATGTCTACATCTGTATGTATATATATATATATATATATATTGATATATATATATATATATATATATATATATATATATATATATATATATATATACAGCAATTTATATATATGTAAGCAGATATATATATCTATATAGGTATATATGGACATACATCTGTAGATAAAAATGGGAACATAACAAAAACATATATGTCCACATGCACCATTAATGGGGTTGAGAGGCCCCAAACAACATATGTCTTGTATGAATAGGTATCCCCCCCACAGCCAAACATGTCTGCCCTGCAATACACTACTAACTGTTGCAGATCCCATAACCAGGACTTGACACAACATGGGCACAATATGTTAACAGTACTCCATCCCACCTGTATGATGTCAGGCTGGTATCAGTAACATATCATGCAGTACAGTCTGGTTCCCATAGGGAATGTACAATGCAGAAGTAATCAACTTTCCTAGGATACATATATACAGACACATATAAGCAGATGCAGATATACATACATATATATATATATATATATATATATATATATATATATATATATATATATATATATATGTATATATATATATATATATATATATATATATATATACATATATATATATATATATATATATATATATATATATATATACATATATATATATATATATATATATATATATATATGTAACTAGACATACACATGCAGAGATATGTATAGGAAGATACATATGTAGAAGGTGCACACAATATGGAACAGCCACTATGCCTACAGTTACCACCTTACCAACTGGGCACTGTTTGAGCCAACCATACAAATGATAATTGTTGCCTGCAATATATACCCACAGAGAGATCAAAGGATGTAACACCACACACAGGTTTGCATAGATGGGAAAGCTTTATCGGTGTACTATTACATTTGTATATGCCATGTCATATAGTTGTTTAGACACTGACATCCATATAAAAAGAGTAATGCAACTGCAAAACAGTTATATTAATACAGTAGTCTGGAGAGGTTTACATATGTTGCTATCCAGGCCGTGGCCTTCAGCTAGTACAATAATAAAGACAGACTGGGCCACAGGATACCAAAACAATCAACAGTAAGTAATGCAGATGTATAGGTCAGCAGCCTCTATCTACACTCTGTACACAATCCCTAGTGGGTAAAGACCTCAACTGACACAATGGGATGTATCTGTTGCATAACAATGCATAACTGACGTCATTACAATCACACTGACAAACAGAACAGTCTGAATGGCAGGAGGCATTAGGCCTGCATTTACCCAAGGTGGATTGTATGGTAATGTACATCCATATACCTTAAGGCAGTTTATCCCTGATACGCCCACATGTTGTAACAGCCTAGGTTAGTTATGATGAATTCCCCCTAGACTCAATAGTACAGGGCCATATACCACTGTTACATACACTGGCCTCTTCAGTGCATAAGGGCACACATGTATTGTGTAGGTGAAGCCCACACATATATGGCACCAAACCCACAGTATGTGTGGGGGACACAGCAGCAGTGGACTGATGGCAGGAATGGCAGCATGACATACTCACAGCCCACTACAGAACAATCCCTGGCAGCATGTCATATGTGCAAAGGGGTCCACTATGTAATCTCAAAATACTGAAATCCCAAAATTCAGTATTTCAAAATGACATAGCCGAAAACCCAAGTACAACTCACAATATCTGAAAACACACAACTGCAAAATTCAAAATGCCGAAACTACGCTACAGATACAGTACATACATAAACAAACACAACCCCCCCCCCACAATCAAATAAATGCATTTACACTATAGATAAGTAGGAGGGCAAGTCCCCCTGCATGCCCCTTGAGTGGGGCTGCACCACACATGCCCATCCTAGTTATATATTCTAACTCCATGATCGCACAATCAGACACACAAATGAAACTCACACACACGCATCTTACAGTCCCTCACGCACACACATCACAGACACAACACACATTTACACACACTAAAGCCCCTAACCAACACATTTGCACACACAAACTTACCTAAATTCAACCAATACATCCACACACCGCAGAAGCGGAAGCAGAATTTCAATATCTCCGTGCTTCGGGATTTTGAATTTCGCGATTCTGCCGGTTTCGGAACTTTGAGTTTTCGGCTATGTAATTTCGAAATACTGAATTTTGGGATTTCAGTATTTCGAAATTACATAGTGGACCCTTGCAAAGCCTGGTATGTAGGTGTAGGACAGAGGCTGGAACACAGGCCCATATGTGTAAAACTGTTGTCATGCACTAAGCAATTCACTGGTGTTACAGGATAGTCTGCAACATACCCTTAGTCAGGAATATGAAGTTAGAAACAGAAATGGATATAGCCATGTACTGATAGCACTCAGCAAACACACTGCCAGTGATATATCTGACACAAGACCTGTGTGGTGGACAGGCAAAACATAATAGGCACACCTCTGGCCATCAAGAGGATAGACCCACATTTGAGAGCTATGCAGACAGACTGCATTCCAAGTTAAACTAGTATGTACACACAATCCCCGTTGCTGTTCTGCATTTTTGATGTTGTCAGCATTCACAGAAAAGGGGTCGATGTTAGAACATTCAAAATTGTGAAATTTCGATGTTCTAATATAGACTCGTGCTATACAATGCATACAACAATTCTACTCACACTCTGTCTGTAGTTCTGGAACCTCCTACAAATATATAGCTGGCCTGAGTGTGTAGGTTCTCCTGTAAGAGGTATTGCTACCTGCTGTCTGTAACACTGATGCCCACACACAGGCCGGATGTCCATCATACTGGTAAGGTAAAGGGACCACACCCACATGATGTAGGGATTTATAGTAGGTAGTTGCCATGACAGTGATAACTGGAAGTACTACACAGCATGCTGCATGCTGGAAGCAAGTGGAGGACACTGACTGGTGCAGAGGCCATCACCTGATCATGTTCATCACCTACAAAATCCATGCTGCAATCTATTCAAAGCAGCTCAATCCATTTACTGGAGAGAGCCCTAGAGGGAGAGAGAGAGATAGAGAGAGAGAGAGAGAGAGAGAGAGAGAGAGAGAGAGAGAGAGAAAGCCAAAGTCAAAGCCAAAGCAAAAAAAAACAAAGAAAATAATTACATCCAGCAAACTATCCAGATCAGACATCATTCCCACAACAGGTATGTGAAGTATATATGCATGTAATTGAATGTAGTACTTGGTCCATAATAATGGAATAGATGATGTGGAATGATTTATATGTGCCATCAGGTGTTGTTGTAAGATGTTCAACTGAACAACTGCTATGGACAATAGTGTCTGTCCCTGTGGGTAGTGGGCCATAGCCGTTAACTGTGCAGACCAGCACTGACTGACAAGATGTAAACCATCATAGTGTGTGTTGTATAATGGGAAGTATGTATATTACGGGGCCAATAGCTGGTGGTGGACATAATGCCATCATGATGGACATGTGGGATCCACAGCCCACCCCTTGCAGGATACTCAGGTTAATCTGTAATGTAGCATGCACGAATGCCATAGGTGTGTAACAGGGTTACCTGCAATCTGGTCCTACATATACACCCCCAATGTCAGGCTGTGTCGATATTTGGCAACTGTCTGTGTTGTAGCAAGGCAGAAGAGTGCAGCTGTGCAGGAAGGTGTTGTGAGATTGTGGACCTGATGTCTTAATGTACCCCACATATAGGTATGCATATGTGTACATATGTACACATATATAATATATAAAACTATATATATATATATATATATATATATATATATATATATATATATATATATAGATATATATATCTATATATATTTATATTTATATATACACGTGTATGTCCACAAATATACAGACACCCATGTGTAGACATATATATGAGCACATATATATAACATCACATATATCTACATATATATATATAGATATATACCTATATGCACATGTCTACATATATCTACACACACACACACACACACACACACACACACACACACACACACACACACACACACACACACACACACACACACACACAAACATATATGCATGTAAATACATGTCCCCTATATTACTACCACAGTGCTGCATGCTATGTGTGAGGAATCAGCTCACATAGCAATACACACAGATATCTACAGCTGGCAGTGTGTGCAACATGGATGGTATGTCACATGTAAACCCCTTGTTGGGACCACATTGCCTTGTCGGTGAAGTATGGAATGAGAATATGGGGAAGTATGGCAGGTAGAGTTGTGGAGATGGTCACGGTTGGTAGATATAGTGGACAGTCTACAGGGGTGGTATGTGACACATGTGGTGGGTAAACACCCTGGATGGTGTGTGTGGTCTGTGATGTGGATGCCCCATGGGCCCCAATATGGACACAATGGGAACAAGCCTCCCACCAAGTGCTATTCACAACAGCAGTCCATGTCCTGAAAGTGCCTGGCCTGCAGGCCGAGCAGGAGGAGCATGTCGGCTCTGTGAATGTGTACTGGGTGCCTCAGAGTAATGTATCACATCCCACATTTGTCTGTGGAGCCCATTATGGAATAGACCCTGGACCTGACCTCATGGGAGAGGAACATGTCTATGTGTGCCCCAGGGGGTGGACAACATCCCCTGGGTTGCTTCCACCTGACGGTATTACTGGACCAGTACATGAGGAGGCCCCAGGGTGGGACACACATGTGATATGGCCGAGTAACATGGGAAGATGGGTTTGGAGAGGTGGTTCTGCTGGGCAATAGTACATATACATGCTATTGTGTCACTGTTATAGAACATATGTTGGTAGTAATAGTCTGCACAATCCTGGAACATGTCCAGCTGCATGCATAGATCTCCCCAATAACACAGAATGTCACATGTGCAACAATCACAAGGCAGCCATACCACAGGCATATATGAAACCATAGTGGCCCTCACAATGGCATGCAGGTGAATAGTCTGTAACAGGCTAGCAATGATAGTGTCCACACAGGGAACATGGCTACAAACACATAGCACAAAGTGTTGTACAATACAATATCTGTCCCACTGGTAGGTAAGCTGTAGCCATACCTAATGAGTTGTGTGTAAAGTTTGTTGTCACTGATATCGTGAGGGGGGTGACAGAGATGTGTATTAAGAACTGTGGTAACCTTGCTGTATGTGTTGCTCAGACCTGTTTCCATCTTTATATCTTTCAGCCAAGATGTCACATGCACGGCTACCATCTTATTCAGCTGCTGAAAATGAAGTACTGCTCACCTGTTTAATCCAGCACTACCCTGTCCTGTTTGTCCAGGCCACCCATGAGCAGCAAGAGTGGACTGCCCTGTGGAATGACCTAGTCCACTGTGTCAATGATGCCGGTCTGCACAACTGCAGTTAGAGCAGGTCCAGTGTCATTGTTCTGACCTGCTTCGCAATGCCCGTCAGTGTGCTGCTGAAGTCTGGGGGGATCACCTCACCACAGCGGGGCCATGCCATCCATCCCCCTCTGACATGTGTGGAGGAGCTCCTGACCAGCCTCAAAGCACCTGCCCATCTGGCCAGCCACCAACTGCCGGACACCTTTGTGGAGGTGGGTGCTACCCACACACCAGCCAAGGAGCGTGCAGGTAAGGCCACAGGGCACATCAGTAGACCACTGTTGGGTATACATCCACATTGGTACAGGTAGATCATGCCTATCTGACATGTCATAGATATATTGTGTTGCTGCATCGTAGTTATAAACAGATGTCCATATGTGGTAGTATTGTGGAAATGTACCATTGATGTATTGTAATACTTCACCCACTCTGTAGCACTGCCACAGTTGTGGCCACTGACATTGCATCTCTCACCCTCTTATGTAGGTCCCTCTGGGATACCACCAAGGCAGTAGCCTGTAGCTGGTGAGTATAGTTTATGTAGATGCTTGCCAACACACCGGGCATGTAATGGTGATGGTATATTTCATGCACATATCTGACACACCTACCCAGAATGCATGCTGTACATGTGCAGTTATTGTTGCTATGAAATGCACGGCATCACAGGGGTGACCATGATGGGGTATTGGAATGGTATGTCAGACACCTTCATGATAACTAACATCCTGTCATTGCAGAATGTGTCCACAGGGAGTAACATAATGGTGGGAGACATGACCTAGAGTAGGGACATGTTTGGAACACCCATATATAGTGCAACACCAGTGTATATACCTGTATGGCAATGGTAACTGCTGCAGAGATACACTATGACATAAGGTATTACAGTAGTCCACATTATCAGCTGGGACTAGGCTGTAACATGTGTTGTTCAGTGTATGGGACACTGTAAAGTGACACACATGTATAGAGCTTACTTGTCATGCATCTGTAAAAAGGTCGAAGGAGGGGGTTGTCAGCATGACACACCAGTGCACTGCAGCAGGGATCCTAAGGAAGCTAAGCATGGCTGTATCTGTACATAGTCAAGTTCAGGACCTGTGGCAGACATAACTCTACTCCCACAGCAATAATGATGGCAGTGTGTGAACACGAAGGGATGTGCACATGAGCAGACCGTGCAATCATGCAGATTAGGGGGACATGTGCAGGGCAGACTGAACATACACTGGCAATTGCAGATGGCCCACGCTGGTATACACCTGCCAGGAGTAGTGACTGCTGTAGTACACACAAGAGGTGCGACAAACCGTCATAGCACACATATGCCCACATGGAGTGTATACATCACGGTCAGCATCTGCACACCTAACACATTCCACAGAGACTGTATGTGAAAGTACAGGACATATGTCACATACCTGGCTTGTGCTGTTAAGATATGCAGTGATGTGGTCCCAATGCAGATCATGGATGGGTGCATCATATCAAGAAGGGTGTGCACACCCCCCATAGCCATGGTATGCACTGATGGTTGTTAGTGTAAGTGTATTGGATTGGTCATACATTGTCTGCTGCTGTTGAGAGCTGTAAATCAGCCATCAGGCATTCACAAATGACATCTGTCCGCATATCATCCCATGTATGTGTTACTGAAAAACATAGGGGCTGTGAGCATTAAAGCTGACATAACTGACACAGTACTACACATTCCACAATGGGTTGTACACCTGTGAGGTGTGGTGCACAGTACATGGCAGGGTGCAGAACAGGTGCAGAGCAATACTGTGTACATGGGTGCAGTGGTATCCAGGGGAAGGGGCATCACCTAGTGACACAGCACATGCATCACACACATATATACTGTTACTAGCATGGATTGACTATAGCTGTGCTGCATGCTGTTGTGTACCATATGTTCTGCATGTTGACAGATGGATAATAGGACTGTGTGTACTATCACTGTGCAATCTCACCTGTATGTGTGTGTGTGTGTGTGTGTGTGTGTGTGTGTGTGTGTGTGTGTGTGTGTGTGTGTGTGTGTGTGTGAGTGTGTGTGCATCCTGGTGGTTAGTTAGTTTGTCTGTAAGGTCACTCTGGTGAAGTGGAGGGAGGTTGATGCATGTATGATGCATGTGTGCATGTGTGTGTGTTTGTGTGGGTGGCCATATATGCACATGTCTGATTGTTGGGTGTTCATACAGCAGTACCTCTCTTTGGGACCATGCAGTACATGTACATGGACTGCCACATTACACACCAGGAATACTTGTTATGTATGTAACCACAGGACAGCTGAGAGTATAATAAGTTCTGTAGCATGGGATAGGCTTTGAGAGAGAAGGTAGATACAAGGTATACCCTTAATATCGCATTCAGCAGAGAGGTTCATAGGTTCATAGGTTCATACTAGGCTATCTGCCCAAGGGCATTTATAAGCCTAGCCCATAGTTATGTGGCTTTTGCCACCCCTTTAGTTTGAATAAAAACTATGCCTATCATTTTTCTGTGCCTCTGTCAAGCAGTGACACTGAAGTAATCCCTGGGGTATACCTGCGATCTCCCATCCATTGGTCAAGATTCCTCTTGAACAAGGCCAGCGAGGTGCTCTGCCTCACATGTACCAGGATTTTGTTCCACAGCATAGGGAGTCTCTGGGTGATGAATCTGTCCCTCCAGCACGTTCTATTTATAACCGTGTCAAGGTTTAAGTCTCCCGCCCTTGTGGTTCTGAGGGATCTAGATTTTTTGAGGTGAAGCATATTCATCAAATCTGGGTTTGACATGGCCTTATATGTCAGGCACAGGTCACCTCTGAGCAAGCGGTATGAGACTGAATAGAGCTGGAGTTCTTTCAGTCGGGCAGCATAAGACATATTTTTGAGACCCTTTATCCTTTTGGTGAGGTGACCTACAACCCACGTATGCAGCACTACAGATGCATTGGGGAAGTACTAGTCAATACCAGGAGTGTATCCATAAATTACAGTTGTCACATGATAGGCTGATTGAGCAGCATACCTGGCATGTACTGAGCAATACATACACATGACACACTAGTGCGTGATATTATGGAGTGAACATAGTAGTCCACACATATAGGGGCCATGATCATGATGTCTGGACATACCCAGGGTGAACACTGAATGACAGCAGTGAGGCCATCTAACACCACTACACACAGGTCAGGCAGGTAATGTAGTAACAGGTCTTGTGTTGTGCTCACTTGTCTAGGCATTTAGAGGACTGCTATGTTAATGAGTGGTATCACTGTGTGTATGTTTCCAAGTGTGATGCAGGATGGGGAACACATGGAAATATATGTGAGACTGTTTGTAAAATCACGGACAGGTAGTTATTATGGTGGTGTGTGTGTGTGTGTGTGTGTGTGTGTGTGTGTGTGTGTGTGTGTGTGTGTGTGTGTGTGTGTGTGTGTGTGTGTATTATTAGGCAATTCTGTACAGGTTTTAAAGTGTGTTTATTGTTTTCCCCCACAGTTGGTGAGGTGGGTCAGGGTCCCTCCTGCATGCAGTCTGATGTTGGTGTCCATACTGACATCGAAGATGATGATAGTACTGTTGCAGCACAGGTGGGGTTGTCAGAGGCCAAAACAGTGCCATCATTTGACATCCCCCTTTTAACCACACCACCCCCGCACACAGTTTCAGTGCTATACATTACCCCATCTCCACTGGCCATAGTGGAGGGACAATTGGCATTTGGTGGCTGTGCACAGGGAAGTGTGGTAACCATGCCTACTATGCCTGGTCGCAGCAGGCATAGCCAGATATCCAGCAGGGCACCACATAGGCAGATGTCCCAGGGTGCTCATGGTAGGGTCACTAGACATCATGCCCCTGGCTGAGGCAACATAGGTGGTATCAGCAGGCACATGTTTCAGGCTGTCATGGAGGTGCAGGCACATATAGAAAGTTACACCAGACAGGGCCTGAGGCTGCAGAGGGCTGCTTTCACATCTGCAAGTGACAATGCCCGTGAACTGGCAGGTGCCATCCATGCATTAACTGAGTTCATGGATAGACGGCCAGGTGAGATGATGGTCCTCATCGACCGTGGGCTGTCTGTACTTGAATTGAATGTGTGGTGGGAATGTGGCGACTGCTGCGTGGATGTAGGCCAGCAACACCAACAGCTGACAGTCAACGTGGACATGATAGGACACCAAGCAGATCCCATAGTACCAGTACCAGTCCCGGCAGTGTGGGAGAGTGCTGTCCACACCACACCACAGCAGACCACATGCACATGGTCCTGGCCAGTCCCAGGAGGGTCCTGGCACCAGAGGACATTTGTCCTCAGCAGGTGAGAGTAGCACATTGAGACATTTACCTGGAAGTACCCATGGAACCCCTGGTAGGCACAGTCCATGCATCCGTGGCTGGAGGCATTGAACTGCACACCCTGCCAGGTATGGTCTGCAGCTGTCCATAAACACCTGTGTAGAGCAGCTACATGGTAGAACTGTGTGCATGCATACCCACACAATATACAAACACACCTAGGGCAACCCCATACCTACACACACCACAGCACCATGTCCAGCTCACCGCAGTGCACCCCTCACCCACACACATGGTGTCAAATACATGGCCCGCCCTTGGCCTCTGGCAAACGAACATCTCACCCTGTGCATATGATGATACCTGTGCCACATCCCTGTCAGCCATACCATCAATGCAGGGACAAGCTAATATGGTTCTGCTGCATATGGTGACTGCACTACAGTGCACCAGAGTACTGCAGTGTAACATGTTGTAAGGAGTAAAGTGTAATGCATATATGGCAGGTACTATTGCCATCCAGCAATGAAGCATTATACCTGTTAGTAACACTTGTTGGTTGTGGTCTCCATAATGTTATCCATTTGTGTTGTAGGTGTACATGAGTCAGCACAAGAATAGTCTGCAGTCATATTCCACAATGGAGTATAGCACTGTGGTGACACCATGGCTGTGACATATGTGGGGTACATTTGAACACGTCACAGGTTACTAAAATGGTTATTGCCTGTGCCACATGGACAGGTGACTATCTGAGGCATGTATACCCTGCAACCTGATGTACACCCATCCACATACACACACACTGTTACTTGGCAACACTGGGACTAGACCCCCTACCTAGCTATGTAGTGATACTGAAGTGTGTGGCTTACATTGCACACACCACACAGCGTTTAGGGTGAGGTGTGTCCCAGGTTACATATTACATGCAGAACATCCCCATACATGTGCAGTATGCTAATGGGGGATGTAATGGGTGTATATGGACAATATGTAGTGTGACATACCTTCATATACACATTAACAGACACATGACAGGCAGACACACATCTCGGATACCAGGGCCTATCGCTGCTAACTAACTTGACCATGTGTCCACTCTGTTACAGGTAGGCTGTACACAGCACATGCATAACTGGCCTGGATTGTGGTATCAGTTACCTGTATGGTTGATGGTGACAGTGGTAACCATAATGTGGTACATAAAAGAAAACACTCTGTTGACACTGCTGAAGTTTGCCAAAGAAAAAAAACTGAAGAAATAAAGCAAAATCTTCGGCTAAACACCACGGCTTAATTTCTGTTCATTGAAACTCTTAGCAAGATGAATGCTTAAGTAAAAAATCTCTTTATTCAATAAAAAAAAACAAAAGAAATGATGAGTGCTTTCGGCTGCTTCAGCCTTCATCATATCGTAAAAATGCAATAATCTAAGCCATTTCAAAATAAAATATCAGCCAATCACATTCATCATTAAAACAAATTGACCAATAAAAACATTTCCTAATAACTTAAGTATTCATCTAGCAAGATCCAATGATAAATCACTTAAAAAATAGCAAACCAATGCCTAATGAAAGGTAGGGCTACAGCAATGATGGCAATACTTTTAAATCTCATTGAGTCCTCCCATATACTTGTACAGGGGTCAACAAAATTTATTGAACTCATAGGGCATAAGTGTGTTTAGTGCATAGCTGGAACCTTTCAGAAAATTTTTTATATATATCTCATCGTGACAGAGCCATAAGAACAAAAGAAGTGAGCCAATACATAATCAGAGATACGGCTATGGCAATGATGACAGGACATCCAATTGCCATTAAGTCTTTCATGCACACACATATAAGGCTTGACAAAATTGTAATAAAATTCATAGAGCATGTGTATGATATATAAGTAAAACCTTTCAATGAATTATAGTTCATCGTAACAGAGGCATAAAGACAAAATTCAGTGGTTTCTGCAATGAGGCATAGGACAAAAAAGTTCATTAAGCACTTAACCAGTCATTAAGATTTAAACAAATAAGCATTATAGGAGAACTCACTATAGGTCTCCATATGAAAGACACCAACCAATAGTTGATGTCAAGTATATGACCAATCATAGGATTTCCTAAAGGATCCCAACCAATAGGGACACAATAGGGACACAATTGAATGACTTCTACATCAGAACATATGACTGTGAATCATTACAAAATAGTAATAATAATATATCCCTAGTAACTATCTTTCAGTACATGTTAGACTCTAAAACTAAAACCATTATTACTTTAAAATACAAACTTAAAGAAAGGGGCATTTTCGCATAGTGGATGACAAAGACCGTATGCCAATCATCGTGATTTATGTAAATGAATAACATGTAAAGTGCTCACTATAGGTTTACTAGAATGAACAGACAGCCACTAGAGAGTACCAATCATTCAGTTCCCCAAGATATATTGGCCAATCATCACAAAAATAGCCAGAGAATTTATAAGAAACCAATCTCCCCAAGTGAACTAAGCGCTATCTAGCGATAGAAATCTTCCCAGCAATGTGCCAAAAACTTACATAATCAAAAGTAAAAAAGCAAATCATAATACTGTAATCCATCAGAGCTATATACCAGAATCCAATCAACGTAGCTTATGCAAATGAACGTTCATTATGAGCAAACTCACCATTGGTCTCCCAGGGAAAAATACCAACCACAAAACACTACCAATTTCATAGCCAATCATTTGGTTCCTTTGAAAATAGCATCCATTCAAAATAGATGGATCCAAGGGACTACACATTAGCAATTGATTAGCCAATCATTCAGTTCCCTTAGAAACAACATCCAATCAGCACAAATGTAGCCAAGGGGCTACACATCCAAACCCATCTTGGAAAACAGACTAGAGTTCTTACTAGCCATAAACATAACTCTCATAATAAAAGCCAAAACCAACTTCATTTTCTAAATAATAATAAAAAATGTATTCTTAAAAATATTAAACTATGATTAATCAACTGTCATCACCCCTCTGATAACCATGCGGCAAACATTAGCAATCAATGGCATATTCAAGACAATGGCGATCATGCAGCAAAAACCCAACAAAAGACAGCCAATCAGCATTATCAGAAGGGCAAAACGGCTTCATGCCCTGTTGATAAAACACCGATGAATGCAGAACTATATCCTAGTAAAAATGTATAATGTGGTATATGGGACATATACTGGGTGTACCTTGGTGTAATAACAGTGTACACAGCACCCACATCCCCCAGTGGATATTGTACTCCCTGAAACCCATGATGACACTCTGCCATACCCACCATCACCCATTGGCCGCGACTGCAATGCAACCCATAGTATACCTCAACAGTGGCACTACAGGGATATGCATCTAATGCACATGCCACACGCGTAGTAGGGTGTTGCATTGTCATGCCTCACCTATGGGCAGCAACAATACTATCTGTACTACTGTGTGGCAATGGGTATTGTAATAATAGTATGTGGCCTCGGAATGCTGTACCCTACAGATATATGGACACGCACAACTACACACACACATGCCAGAACACAATAGGTAACCCATGCCTATCAACCCATTTGTAAAACACTGTTGTGCTTGTACTGCAAGGCTTGTGTAGCTGGTATGGGGAGGAGCTTAACAGGGTACATGTAATGTCCTATACAGCAGCAGCCACAACTGACTATGGCAATGGGTGTTGTGTTGGTTGTGAAGGCCCTCATGGAATTCCCAAGTACAGGCGTGCTAACACACAGACACTGCTATACTCAGTCATACACACGTAAACATGTGTCAGTACAGGGGTGCATCGCTGCAGGTGGTCAAAGCTGTGTACCTAGCTATTGTCCAAGGAGAAATGGGTTGTGTAGGGGTTGTGTGTAAAGTGGTATCCTGCCACCTGCCAGGTGGCAGCAGGCAATCAATTGACAGACACTACTGTGGTGACCCTCAGGGTGAGAATGCCATGCATCAGCTAATCCTCCAGGTGCCTCCTGCACATGGCCACTGAGGTGATCATGTTGACATGTATGCAACATGCATTACAACACATGGTTAGTGTCTGTGATGCAGACATGTACCCATGCATGTTCTGTTGACTGTGTTAGTGTAGTGGAGGTACAAGTGGCATGTGATGCATACAAGGTGACATATCCTATATGTGCCAGGTCTTACACAGCTGGGCAGACATGTCAGTGTCAATCAAGCTTAGGTTGCCTGTACATATCCCAGCTGGATACCTGCCATCTGCACATCTGTACATGGACTGACAGTCATCAGCTTGACAAGTAGCTATGCAGTAGGATGAGTGTGTTGACAGATAGATGTTTGACAACAATATGTATGCCATAACTACATGTCAGAAGCCCTCACTAACATGTGCTGTACAGATGGTAGTCTACAGTTATATTCCACATGTCAGATCATTACCCAGTAAGGGGTATATACTGTGACACAGCTCACACACCAGGGATACAACAGGAAGGCCTCAGTGTCCAGCTATGCCTGCAAGTGTGCCTGTCATCAGTACTACATTTAGCACTATGCACTTGCCTGGGTAAGCATTGTCAACAGTAGTACTGCCATGATACACTACATGCCAGTGTGACAGCACATACCCTTGCCTAATACCCCTGTATGTAACACATTCACACAGATAACAGTGCTGTACAGGCCTCATATATGTCTGTGTCCCACACATGACACTCACACCCCTTGCTACTGTAATTACAGCACATAGGCGCATGTATTGCACATGGCATTACATTCATATATTACAGATGTCAGTACCCTGCTATGTTATCAGACTGGGTGATGTGACCTGGTTACAAGGGCTAAGCCATGCTTAGCAAGTATAAACATTGCTGCGATATAACAGTCGAGCTGATTTGAGCACTAGTAAGCAAAGCCTAAACTGTGTAAGTGCCTGTACATTTACCCATAGCTTGGCACTGCTTAGCTTTGCACAAATCCACCCAAACCCACTTGAAGCTACTCAAAACTGCCTTAACCACTCTGTATCTGACAGCCCTTGTTCTGCCCAGCAACAAACTTGCAGGTCTTGAACCCACGACCCTGTACACTAAAGTCACAACACTTAACCACTATACCATGACCACTATGAAGACAACTATTGTTTTACCAATATAGCTGTCAATATACATATTGAGTAGTATTGAACAATTGCTTTTACTTCCTAAATCGTGTAGTCCTTGTTATTAATATGACTGTTGCATCACATATATTGTTTTATCATAAAGTAAAAATTCCTGATACATACTGTGAGATACATCTGGGAGGGTATACACAACAGTGAGGTTTACACATGACAGGAATATGGTTATATACATATAATAGGTCTATATATGTCTACATGTACATACAAATGTATACCCATGCATATGTCTTCATAGTGCAACATATATATGGCCATGTGTACATCTCTGTGTATGTATATATATATATATATATATATATATATATATATATATATATATATATATATATATATATATATATATATATATTTTTTTTTTATTTTATTTTTATTTTGCATTTGTTGACCGGCTAGTCTATATATATATATATATATATATATATATATATATATATATATATATATATATATATATATATATATATATATATATATATATATATATATATATATATATATATATATATATATATATATATATATATATATATATATATACACACATACACACACACACACACACACACACACACACACACACACACACACACACACACACACACACACACACACATATATATATATATATATATATATTTATATGTAAATAGATATCTATAACTATATGTGCATACATATCTATTCTGATATACATACTACTGTCAATATATATGTAGATATCCATACATATATGTGCATATGTATATCTATCTGTATATGTGTAGACATATATTGCTTTGTATATATATATATATATATATATATATATATATATATATATATATATATATATATATATATATATAACTGAGTGTTTATATGTATATCTATGTACATATGCATATCCATCTATGTATGTCGATCTGTATCTGTGCATATATCTATATAGATATCTGGATAATTATATATACATATATGTCCACCATATGTCCTGAACATGGAGTGGAGCCCTACCTCAGCCCCTATAGTCCCAACTTCATAGTGCAAAGAAAATGTCAGGTATGTATTGCAAGTATATTTGTAGACTATTGATACTGTAATAGTGATTGTCTTCACAGACATGGTGTGTGTGGGAGGTCACATATGCTTTTAACATTTGCTCCATTGGCTACTGACAGGCATCCTAAGGACATCATAGTACAGTACCACTGCTAGCACAGTAATGCTCCTGTGGGCTACAGCAGAGATATGGCCAATATATGTGGACAGTCTGACACACTCTGAACAGCCCAGAGGTATACACAGAACCCCTTAGTGCAAGACATGTGGACCAAGCCTGACAATGTGGATGCTAACAGCCATGTAGATGGGTATAACATGTAACTAGTGGTAAACATGTGGCCCCATGGGTTATGCATTCCCACACCCCTGTCTGTCCTGACACATAATAACCACTGGTACAGAGGTGCCATAGACACATACTATCCACTAGTTACTGACATACTTCTGTACAGCATCCCACTGCTTTGTCTGACATACATGACTGTTATGGTGGCCCGGCAGCAATACATCTAGCAAGTATCTGGACATGACATATCACTGGTTAAGTACACTAAGCTGCTAGGCATGTAACAAAACACTGTGCAGGCTACAGGCAGACTGGGTCAACACTGGCTTACATTTCCTATGGAGGAATAAACATGTACCTGCATATATAGCAGGCTCTACAGGCATGTCACAGCACAGAGTAACAGACACCTGTGTGAAAGTGCATAACCACAACCAATGTGAACAAAGCCACAGCCACATATGGTAAGTTAGCATAGTATTGCAGTATATGGACTATCGGTTCAACACCATCCTCATATGTGCCCTTCACACAGTAACCCTACTTATACTGGGCTGCTACATAGTGTGGTCCGATGTCTGTCTGTGGTATGGGACATGTGTGTGTTTGGCCCTACAAACATGTAAGCCGATAGGGTAACATACAGTGGAGCAGCATGTAACATCAGATAGAACATGTCCAAGAACATTGATATTTACCACAGTTTGTACATAGGCCAAGGTACATATTAACAGTACACACACTGTTGACAATCACCATAAGTACACAAACCTCAGTACTGTACACACAACCACAAAATGTCCAGGTTATGTCATCACATATAACCCCTACTATGCATAACATGTGTAGCATTCTGATATCTCACTGACTTATCAAATATGATGTCACTAAATATAGTGTACAGCACATATGCACCTCTTACTGCATGACATATGTGCAAAGGTTAACAGAGTTTTGGTTGGAGGCACAAACACAGGGCCAATATTGACATGTTGCTGAGATAACTTTATACATTTACTGTTGTAACAGGGTCTGTTGCAACATATGTCTTATGAGGGATATGAAGTCAGTAACTCTCATGGCTGTCACCATCTACAGACTGGAATCCTCACACTACCTTCTGCAGTTCACAGATAGGTGCTCTGTGGGTAACACATGAAACAAAAGGCACCACACACTGCCCAGTCTGCAGATGACCCTAGAGATGGGGTTTCCTCATAAACTTAGCACTGACATGACAGGTATTAAAATATGTAGGACAGCCATATCCACACACACCTGTTAAACCAACAGTACTCCAAATGCAGTATAGCAGCACTGACAGTCTGCAGTCAGGTCAGGCACTTCCCCCTCCTGTGTGTTGGCCTGTTTCCACAGTGTATGTTGTTAGAGGTAAATCCCCAATCAATATGCAATGCTGTTTATCAAGCAATAGATCGAGTTCCTGCTCACAGTGAATGAAAATGTCCAATACCAACAAGATGTTCCTAAATATTGGAGTGTGTTTCTATGCAATTGGCTATGGGAATGTTACCACAGCTGTTCCAAATGCAATCATCAAAAGGAGGGCTACAATTCCTGCAGAGGCCATCAGCTGATCATGAGCATCACTAGAAATACACATGCTGCTGCCTAAGCAAAGCAGGTGTAAGTGTCCACATCCACCAGAGAGGGAGTGAGAGAGGCAGACAGAGGCAAAGATAAGTCAGGGAGGGGTCGGAGAGTAAAACTTAAGCATATTTGTGTCACACACCTACCAGTACAGGGTATCAATCCCCTGATGACTATGTAGTGCTATCACATGTCAATGCAGTTACTGGATGCGCCACATAGGCTACATGTTGAGGAGCCCTCCAAACGTATATGTGATGGTGAGTGACATCTGCAATAGTGATATGTCAGCTATATGGTAGGTGTAGTACACGTGCATGTCAGCATGAACAAGTGTCAGAGTCAGCACAGCCACACTCTCACAGGGACACACACACACATTGACACACTTAGCAGGGCCAGGAATACAACTCATCACTACTGAGATTGCCACAACACAGTACTTTGCAGGTATGACATGCACCACAGGGGTCATACAAAGGTTATATGGGCAAAAGGTATGCGGAGGTGTCTGACATCAGACAGCATGCTTCAGTATGCCAATGGGGGTTGTAGTGAGTTTGAATGTGGTCATAGGTATCATATAACACACACACATAGACACAGGGAGACAGTACTGACATGCATGGGTGTTTTGCTTCATGGGTGTGTAGTGGTCAACTGTGCTGGACGGCTATACAAGGCTAGGTGATGGGTATACCTTGGCATCAGGCCACATGACAATGGTCTGCAGTGTGGCTCAGGTTTTTATTGTCCATTTGTCCATTGTCCAAGACATTTATTTGCCCACACAGGTGGGTATTGTATTCACCATCCAGTCACCTGGGTAACTATTGCATGTGGCCAATGTTGTGCGTTGCTTGCCATGTATGTGCTCCTTAGTCCATGACATGGATGGTGCCTGGGATGTGCACACCTCCCACATGCATGTACAGTGACATGTGGAACTGTACCTGGGGTGTCTGGCCATGTTGTGTACACAGATTGTTATCATCAGATGTGCCAGTCCTGGTCTCATGTGGTGGGAACTGTTAATGGACAGCAGGTTAACCCTGCACCTACTTCGGTAGCATGATACTGGTATTCCCTGGTGTCAGTGGCATCTGTCCATACAGGGCATGTTTTTCAGGCATGGTATGTCCTTTGTGGGTCGCATTTGATGGCACCACAAGTGTTGCAGGTGTCCAGTGGGAAACATAGGGAAGGTGCACTGTCAGCATGTACATGCCTATTGGACTGATGGGCATTATGCCATGCCCTCTGTAGCCCACTGCAATCACACCATGGTTACTATCAGTGGGCAAAATGTAGGGTACTACCAACATAGTGGCTGTTGCCTAGGCAAGTGTGTGTGTGTGTGTGTGTGTGTGTGTGTGTGTGTGTGTGTGTGTGTGTGTGAGTGTGTATGAGACATGGTTTGAGAGTGTTCTCTGGGTAAAACAAGGGTTGCTAACTTTGTTTGCCTGGCCTTGATGTCACATGTAGGGATATGGGTTTGCACCCATGCCTCTCATCTATTCCACATCTGTTACCATGTATGGTGGACATTGTGATATATACTAGGGCCACCATATAAGGAATCTGCAAAACCCACTCCACATTGAGTCCAGTTGTTACATACTCACAACCACCTCCACACAGGATATGAATGACAAACACAGACACACACACACCTGTCATGTCTGGTGTTAGAACTCCTACCTAACTAGTTTATTACACTACAACACTATGCAGTTATAGGACATGCAGCAGGGATTATTGGGGTACTCCTTCCCCAAAGGTGTATTTCACAGTAAATGACATCAGCAGGATTGCCAAAGTAGGGCATTTGAATTGTAGTGAGTGTGGCTAACCTAGAATGCATTGTTCCCTACACAGACATAGAAACACACACAAAATCATACACAACTGCCATGTGTGGGAATAGAACCCTATCTTATTTCTATATCACACTACAGCATGAAGCTGTTATAGGACACACCATGGGGATTCCTAGACTGCTCTTTCCCCAAAAGCGTATTTCATAGTGAATGACATCAGCAGGATTGCCAAAGTAGGGCATTTGAATTGTAGTGAGTGTGACCAGCCTAGAATTCATTGCTCCCTACACAGACGTAGAAACACACACAAAACCATCTACCACTGCCATGTGTGGGAATAGAATCCCTACCATAGTTGTATATCACACTACAGCATGAAGCTGTTATAGGATGCGCCATGGGGATTACTAGAGTGCTCTTTCCCCAAAGGTGTATTTCATAGTGAATAACATCAGCAGGATTGCCAAAGTAGGGCATTTGAATTGTAATGAGTGTGACTAGCCTAGAATGCATTGCTCCCTACACAGACATAGAAACACACACAAAAACATCCACAACTGCCATGTGTGGGAATAGAACTTCAGAGTTTTTTATCAGACTACAGCATTAAGCTGTTATAGGATGTGCCATGGGGATTACTGCCATATTCTTTCCCCAAAGGTGTATTTTACAGTGAATGACATCAGCAGCCTTGCCAAAGTAGGGCATTTGAATTGTAGTGAGTGTGACTAGCCTAAAAAGCATTGCTCTCTACACAGACAGCGACGCACACAACAGTTGCAATGTCTGGGATTAGGACTCCTATCTAACTAGTTTATCACACTACAGCAGTACACAGTTATAGGATGCCTCACGGAGATTACTGGGCTACAGTTTTTTGAAAGGTGATTTCACAGTGAATGGCATCAGCAGCCTTGCCAAAGTATGGCATTTAAATTGTAGTAAGTGTGACTAGCCTAAAAAGCATTGCTCTCTACACAGACACACACACACACACACACACACACACACACACACACACACACACACACACACACACACACACACACACACACACAGTTGCCATGTCTGGGATTCGAACTCCTACCTAACTAGTTTATCACACTACAGCAGTATGCAGTTATGGGACACACCACAGAGATTACTGGGCTACACCTTTCCCAAAGGTGCATTTCACAGTGAATGACATCAGCAGCCTTGCCAAAGTATGACATTTAAATTGTAGTAAGTGTGCCTAGCCTAAAAAAAATTGCTCTCTACAAAGACAGAGACACACACACACACACACACACAGTTGCCATGTCTGGGATTAAAACTCCTACCTAACTAGTTTATCACATTACAACAGTATGCAGTTATGGGACACACCACAGAGATTACTGGGCTACACCTTTACCAAAGGTGTATTTCACAGTGAATGACATCAGCAGCCTTGCCAAAGTAGGGCATTTGAATTGTAGTGAGTGTGACTAGCCTAAAAAGCATTGCTCTCTCCACAGGCAGAGAGACACACACACGCAGTTCCCATGTCTGGGATTAGAACTCCTACCTAACTAGTTTATCACACTACAGCAGTACAGAGTTATAAGATGCACCACAGAGATTACTGGGCAACACCTTTCCCAAAGGTGTATTTCAAAGTGGATGACCTTAGCAGACTTGTCATAGTAGGACTATGGGGAGGGCAATGTGTGTGTGCATGGGCCATAACCCATTCATCTAGAGGTTGACACACAATATGCGGGCACACCCGGGGTTATATTCCACAGGTACGTGTATACAGCTGCTAGATGTCTACTTCCTTCTACAGTCATGTTGCACAGCTAGAACTTGCACCACATAGTCTGTAATGCTGATGGATACCGGTGGCTAATGTCTACAGTGAGTGACATTTACACCTCATGTGTTGTAGCCATTTGTCTGTCTGCTGGGTGGGACAGGCCTCCTAATGGATGGCTCCTTGTTGCAGTCACTCTCTTCCATACATCTATGTACATCTACTTTTGGCTTATTATAGTGTGTTGTCCTTGGATATGTGTCTGTATTCCTATCCACTGGGTGTGCAAGGCATGACTGTTGCATACTGAGGAGTGTATGCACTAACATCTGCAAATGCCAGATATGTATGGTCCGCTCTTGTTTGAAGACCATGGGCTTCATTTGCTTAAGTATGTGAGCATGCCCAGTATGACCTTTCAGTATGTTAAAGAACAAAAACCTGCATGAAAACTTACACGGCAAAACACATTTTTTTAAGAGAAATAAAACAGATAAAAACATGAGCGCTTTTGCGATGTACCAGTCGCCTCATCAGACAATTAAAAACACAGACCTTTTTATACCCCTGTTATCAGCTGATAATCAACCTATTAAGCACATTTGAGTCATTAAAATAATAATGCATAGAAACCAAACAAACAATCTATAAAAACATATAAAATAATATATATGTATATATATATATATATATATATATATATATATATATATATATATATATATATATATATATATATATACAGTTATTTGTGTTTCAACCTACGTGCCTTCAAAAAAGGTTTCAAAGAGAAGACACCATTAAGTCCTCGGGGCTTTTCTGCATTAAGCAAAAGGATCCATTTTTGTTCTGCTACCTCAGTGCGGCTCTCTATGTCTCCTCCCTAAACATTAGATTCTATTACCTTTAACACTAAAAATTTAAAACTATGTGTTTGGTCAGTATGCATGATATGAGTAGCTAGAGCATTGTTTTCTTTCTTATTATTAATGTCCCTGATATGATCAAGTATTCTGTCTTTGAGTAATCTATTGGTTTTGCATACATATAATGCATGACACTTTTGGCAGAATGAAAAATACACTATATTGGCAGTCTTGAAATCTGCATAGTAGTCTACATTGATAGTAAAATGACATATCGGATGCATATAACAAGAATTAGTATATTTATGTTTACATGCTAGACAGCTTCTACATGGAAAAGTGCCCCTTCTAACAGATATACTGTTTTTATTGACACTAGATTGATTTCTGTTGTAAAGGTGTTGTTTAAGAGACATATTGTTCCTAAAGCAAAAGGTAGGTGTATTACCTGTTTTTTTTGCCAATTCTGGGTCAGTGTGTGAAATATTCCAATTCTTCTTAATAATATTACATTATTCATTAATATCACTGGAATATTGCAACACAACCCTGAATGTATCTGTGCAAGGGCTTTGATGAGCTGTGGGTGCTGACACTTCTGTGCTATTACTAAAGTATGGTTTGCATCTGCTACTTCTTTCAGGCCATGCTCCATTAATATCTCTATCTATATCTCTAGGCGCATAGCCTCTATCCAAGAATTCTTCCTTGAGTTCTACCAGTGCTTTCTGTGCATCTATGTCATTGTTATGTAACCATAGCACTCTATAAATCTGTCCTTTCAATGTGTTCTGAGGAATATGTCTAGGATGCATACTGCTATAATGTAGAAGCGCATTCTTCCTAGTTGGTTTCTTAAAGATACTACTGGATACCTGATTTAAATCAGATTTAGTCAACACTATGTCTAAAAACTCAATCTCATTCAAAGAAGCTTTGGAAGTAAATTTCAAAAATTCAGTTGTACTATGCATATAATTCATCAAATCATGTAGCTCTTTTAGATTACCTTTCCATAACAAAAAGATATCGTCAACAAAACGGACGTACCATAAAATCTTCTCATAAAATCTGTTGGTATCTGGCAGAATGTACATGGATTCCCAGTGTGTCAGTACTAAGTTGATGTAGCTATTAGCACATGGAGTCCCCATAGCCATGCCAACTTTTTGAAGATAGAATTCTTTCTCAAAATTGCACACATTATTTTCCAATATAATCTCAAGCAGTGCACATATTAACTGAACCTTATTATTGGAAAAGGATGCGTTCCTGGTCAAAAAGTCTCTTATTATATCTATCCCCATGTATTAGGAATGCTGGTAAAAAGAGATTCTATATCTAAGGTAACAAACATAAAACCATTGCCAGTAGTTGGTATAACTGTATAAAGTCTCTCTAAAAAAGATCTTGTATCCTTGAGAATAGTTTCACAATGATCTAACAAAGGATGTATGTTATTTTCTATAAAAACTGACAAAGACTCAGTGCACCAGCCTGCACCAGATGCAATAGGTCTCATGGGCGGAATCTCCCTATTTTTATGTATCTTGGGCAGGCCATGTATCCTAGTTATCATCGGATATGTTGTATTAAAGACGTTAAACAATTCTTCATTAATCAAATTTGTTGTCAAAAAATCAAATATTAGAAAATAAACTTTCTCCTCAATGGTCTTAACAATTACTTTAGAAGTGGGTTGATATGTAGCCGTATCACTGACCAACAATTTCATTTTTCTAACATATAAATCTCTGTCCATGACAACAATCCTGCCATCCTTATCAGCAGATTTGATCTCAATAAAATGCATATTTTTCAGCTCATTCAACGCAAAATAATCTTGACTAGACATATTACAAAAGCCAGTCTTGGTTCCTGTACTAAATAACTGTCTAAACTCAAATTCACATGCTTTCACAAACGTTTCTATCATCGGATCAATAGTAGGAGTAAAAGTACTAGTTTTTTTTTTGTATAAAAACATTGGGTTCGTACTGTCTTTAAATATAGTTTTCAATGTAAGATTCTTGCCTAAGAGCCTCAAATCTTTTAGCATTTCTGCATGGTCCACCCATCTCACAGGAACAAAATTCAGCCCTTTATTTAGTAGCTCAATGTGTTCACTAGTAAATTTTAAAGAAGAAATGTTAAAAATGAGACCTGAATTTAAAAAAGTCTTCTCTTGACTTCCGCTCCACACTGTTGTTGTGTTGTAATCTCCCTTTTCTCCCCACACTTCTGGATCTGTGATTCATGGGTAAAGGATCTCTCAGTAAAAAAAGAGCATTACCACCATTATGCTCTATAATGTTGCCCATAGGCTGTGTATTAACTTGTGTCCCAGGTCGTAACCTGACCACGGGAGTGGATTGCTCACCATGTTCTAGCTCACTGGTACCGCCTATATTTGAGGAAGATGTTGCATCCGTAGATGTGTCCTCTATCTCCCCATTAGAAAGCCCAGTTTTTATAGTAGAATGGGCTGTAGACAATGTCGTCGCACTTACAGTGGGAGTGCCCTTAGTAACTGCATTGGTTGTAACTAAGGAATAACTCGATTGCTGTACAGGAATTGGTGCCATTGTTCTGGCTTCATCTCGCGGTCAGGAAAAAAACATGTTGATTCTGAAAATCTCTAACATCTCTTTGAAGTTTCTTTATTTTAGCCATCTGTAGTCTTTTATCATATGTTGCAATATTATTTTGTAGGGGATCCAATTTGTCCCCAATTACCTCAAAGGTAAACTGATTAAAAATAGAGTCTTGCAGAGAGACTATTTCTTTCTTGAGATCACGTTCAATGGATTGAAAAAGGTCAATCGAAATGTTCATATACTGAGCGCTAAACTGTAGGTTCAATTGCAGCCATCGACGTAAGAGTTCAGGTAACTATCACCATAGCTAGGCATGTTGAGTACCCTGAGATCCCTTGGTATGACTTTGTGTTCTAAAGATGCTTGTAAATGCAGGCGTTGCCATTGAAGGCATTTGTCTTTATACATTTTATTCTCCAAGTCCCTATAGCATTGTACGTATTCATACGATGAGCTGTTGCTTGCTGAATTACTATCAGCTTCATTAATAAAATTAAGATTCAAAAGTGGGTTCTCTTGAATGTTCAGCATACGTGAAAGTCTATCAAACCCAGTGTCCTTTACCCGAGAGTCCAATGCAGATTGCAAATCAGCTGTCTCTACCATGCTCCTTCTTTCGAACACTAATGGAACGAATAATTCAAACAAGAACGAGCAAAGGGTGCAGAACGTGCAGCAAAAACACAATAAATTAAAGAACAAAAAGCTGCACAAATACTGAAACAGCAAAACACATTTATTTAAGAGAAATAAAACAGATAAAAATGTATGCGCTTTCGTGACGTACCAGTCGCTTCATCAGACAATTAAAAACACAATCAAAGGCCTTTTTATATCACTGTTATCAACTGATAATCAACTAATTAAGCACATTTGAGTCATTAAAACAATAATGCATAGAAACCAACTAAACAAACAATCTATAAAAACATAGGACAATATATATAAAATAATATATATATATATATATATATATATATATATATATATATATATATATATATATATACAGTTATCTGTGTTGCAACCTACGTGCCTTCAAAAAAGGTTTCAAAGAGAAGACACCATTAAGTCCTGGGGTCTTTTCTGCATTAAGCAAAAGGATCCATTTTTTTCCACTACTCCACTTTTGAATCTTAATTGTATTAATGAAGCTGATAGTAATTCAGCAAGCAATAGCTCATCGTATGAATTTTTACAATGCTATAGAGACTTGGAGAATAAAATTTATAAATACAAATGCCTTCAATGGCAACGCCTGCATTTGCAAGCATCTTTAGAACACAAAGTCATACTAAGGGGTCTCAGGGTACTCAACATGCCTAGCTATGGTGATAGTTACCCTGAACTCTTATGTAGATGGCTGAAATTGAACCTACAGTTTAGCACTCAGTATATGAACCTTTTGATTGACTTTTTACAACCCATTTAACTTGATCTCAAGAAAGAAACAGTCTCTCTGCAAGACTCTATTTTTAATCAGTTTCCTTTAAGGTAATTGGGGACAAATTGGATTCCCTACAAGATAATATTGCAGCGTACGATTAAAGACTGCAGATGGCTAAAATAAAGAAACTTCAAAGAGATTTTAGAGATTTTCGGAATCAACATGTTTTTCCTGGCCACGAGATGAAGCCAGAACAACGGCACCAATTCCCGTACAGCAATCGGGTGATTCCTTAGTTACAACCAATGCAGTTACTAATGGCACTCCCACTGTAAGTGCGATGACATTGTCTACAGCCCATTCTACTATAAAAACTGGGCTTTCTAATGGAGAGATAGAGAACACATCTACGGATGCGACATCTTCCTCAAATATAGGCGGTACCAGTGAGCTAGAACACGGTGAGCAATCCACTCCTGTGGTCAGGTTACGACCTGGGACACAAGTTAATACACAGCCTATGGGCAACATTATAGAGCATAATGGTGGTAATGCTCTTTTTTTACTGAGAGATCCTTTACCCATGAATCACAGATCTAGAAGTGTGGGGAGAAAAGGGAGATTACAAAGCAACAACAGTGTGGAGCAGAATCTGTCGACAGTCAAGAGAAGACTTTTTAAATTCAGGTCTCATTTTTTCTTTAGAATTGACTAGTGAACACATTGAGCTACTAAATAAAGGGCTGACTTTTGTTCCTGCAAGACGGGCAGACCATGTAGAAATGCTAAAAGATTTGTGGGTCTTAGGCAGGAATCTTACATTGAAAACTATATTTAAAGACAGTAAGAACACAATGTTCTTATACAAAAAAACTAGTACTTTTACTCCTACTATTGATCCGGTGATAGAAACTTTTGTGAAAGCATGTGAACTTGAGTTTAGACAGTTATTTAGTATAGGAACCAAGACTGGGTTTTGCAATATGTCTAATCAAAATCATTTTCCCTTGAATGAGCTGAAAAATATGCATTTTATTGAGATCAAATCTGCTGATAAGTGTGGCGGGATTGTTGTCATGGACAGATATTTATGCTAGACAAATGAAATTGTTGGTCAATGATACTGCTACATATCAACCCATTTCTAAAGTAATTATTAAGACCATTGAGGAGAAAGTTTCTTTTCTGATATTTGATTTGTTGACAACAAATTTGATTAATGAAGATTTGTTTAACTTCTTTAATGCACCACATCTGGTGATACCTAGGATATATGGCCTGCCCAAGATACATAAAAATAGGGAGATACCTCCCATGAGACCTATTGTGTCTGGTGCAGGCTGGTGCACCGAGCCATTGTCAATTTTTATAGAAAATAACTTACATCCTCTGTTAGATCATTGTAAAACTATTCCTAAGGATATGAAATCTTTTTTAGAGAGACTGTATACAGTTATACCAACTACTGGCAATGATTTTATGTTTACCTTAGACATAGAATCTCTTTTTACCAGCATTCCTAAGACATGGAAGACACTTTTTGACCAGGATCACATCCTTTTCCAATAATAAGGTTCAGTTAATATGTGCACTGCTTGAGATTGTATTGAAAAATAATGTGTGCAATTTTGAGAAAGAATTCTGTCTTCAAAAAGTTGGTGTGGCTATGGGGACTCCATGTGCTAATAGCTACGTCAACTTAGTACTGACACACTGGGAATCCATGTACATTCTGTCAGATACCAACAGATTTTATGAGAAGATGTTATGGTACGTCCATTTTGTGGATGATATATTTTTGTTATGGAAAGGTAATCTAGAAGAGCTACATGATTTGGTGAATTATATGCATGGAACAACTGAATTTCTGAAATTTACTTCCAAAGCTTCTTTGAATGAGATTGAGTTTCTAGACATATTGTTGACTAAATCTGATTTAAATCAGGTATCCAGTAGTATCTTTAAGAAACCAACTAGGAAGAATGCACTTTTAACCAAAAGCAGGGACCAATGGTGCTAAAACAACCAAGAAACGAAAGAAGGCACCACCAACCAAGAATGAACACGAACCAATAAAGGATCCAAAAACAGTTTATTCCACAAACGCTAGTACAGTTCCAACACGTTTTCGTCATCATCTTCCTCAGTGAATGAAAAGCAACCACTGAACAACCCAGTCAACTCCACAACAAATCACAAACCAAGACAGGATTGTTTAGATCTGCTCAGGATCTTATCATCATTATCTGAGCATATCTAAACAATCCTGTCTTGGTTTGTGATTAGTTGTGGAGTTGACTGGGTTGTTCAGTGGTTGCTTTTCATTCACTGAGGAAGTTGATGACGAAAACGTGTTGGAACTGTACTAGCGTTTGTGGAATAAACTGTTTTTGGATCCTTTATTGGTTCGTGTTCAAGAATGCACTTTTACAATATAGCAGTATGCATCCTAGACATATTCCTCGGAATACATTGAAAGGACAGATTTATAGAGTGCTACGGTTACATAACAATGACATAGATGCACAGAAAGCACTGGTAGAACTCAAGGAAGAATTCTTGGATAGAGGCTATGCACCTAGATATATGGATAGAGCTATTAATGGCGAATGGCCTGAAAGAAGCAGCAGATTCAAACCATACTTTAGTAATAGCACAGAAGTGTCAGCACTTGCAGCTCATCAAAGCCCTTGCACAGATACATTCAGGGTTGTGTTGCAATATTCCAGTGATATTAATGAATAATGTAATATTATTAAGAAGAATTGGAATATTTTACACACTGACCCAGAATTGACAAAAAAAATAGGTAATACACCTGCCTTTTGCTTTAGGAACAATATGTCTCTTAAAGAACACCTTTACAACAGAAATCAATCTAGTGTCAATAAAAACAGTATATCTGTTAGAAGGGGCACTTTTCCGTGTAGAAGCTGTCTAGCATGTAAACATAAATATACTAATTCTTGTTATATGCATCCGATATGTAATTTTACTATCAATGTAGACTACTATGCAGATTTCAAGACTGCCAATATAGTGTATTTTTCATTCTGCCAAAAGTGTCATGCATTATATGTATGCAAAACCAATAGATTACTCAAAGAGATAATACTTGATCATATCAGGGACATTAATAATAAGAAAGAAAACAATGCCCTAGCTACTCATATTATGCATACTGACCAAACTCATAGTTTTAAATTTTTAGTGTTACAGGTAATAGAATCTAATGTTCAGGGAGGATACATAGAGAACCGCACAGAGGTAGCGGAACAAAAATGGATCCTGTTGCTTAATGCAGAAAAGCCCCTAGGACTTAATGGTGTCTTCTCTTTGAAACCTTTTTTGAAGGCACGTAGGTTGAAACACAAATAACTGTATATATATATATATATATATATATATATATATATATATATATATATATATATATATATATATATATATACACATATATTATTTTATATTTTATATTTATTGTCTTATGTTTTTATAGATTGTTTGTTTATTTGGTTTCTTTGCATTATTGTTTTAATCACTCATATGTGCTTAATTAGTTGATTATCAGTTGATAACAGGGGTATAAAAAGACCTTTGATTGTGTTTTTAATTGTCTGATGAAGTGACTGGTACGTCACGAAAGCACTCACGTTTTTATCTGTTTTATTTCTCTTAAATACATGTGTTTTGCCATGTAAGTTTTTGTGCAGCTTTTTGTTCTTTAATTTATTGTGTTTTTGCTGCACTTTCTCCACCCTTCGCTCATTCTTGTTTGCATTATTATACTTTTCAGTATGTTGTTGTCTGACATTGCCTCCACTTCTCTAAGTGTGTGAACATGCCCAGTATGCCCTTCTGTATTGAATATGTGAATCGATTCCAGATAGTTTGTACTCCAGTGCAGACCTTTGTGCTGTACACCTACAGGAAGCAAACTGTTTCTGCAGGGTATCCAGCGATGATTTGGCAATATGGAGACAAACTGTGCAGGGGATAGTGTGTACTGTAGGTGAGTGTGTCTGTGCTGCTTCAGCTGCATGGTACTGCTGCTAACAGGGATATTCAGACATGTGTACTGTTATACACAATGATGTTTTCTGTCCTCATGTACTGTCAGGTGGACATTCTTGCTCACAGTGATGTCTTGGGGACAATGGTGACTGCAACTGTGTCTGGTATTGTGGGCAGACACCTACATATTCATGGTAAGTTATGCCATCCTGGAGGGGGAGCTGCAGACACTTGCTGCTGGGTCTGTGGATCAGCACCTTGGTACAGTGCTGGCAGAGGATCCCATACTTGTGCATCCATCGACATGACAGTATGGCCTTATCTTGCTGTGGCAATGCCTCACAGCTGTACAAATTAGCACAGGTTACGCAGAGGCAGGGGCCATGAGTCAGGACATTACCCCTATTGTGGTGTATGGGCAGGTGTGTAGCCACCCATTTATGTGTTTTCAGCCAGGGATAGTATGTTCACACAGCTTGGTGTTGGAACCTGCACATTCCATGCTGCCCATTCTCCCAACCCACATCTGTTATTCTAACCTCTTCCATCCATTATGCATACATTCTCTGATACTTTCCCTAAGGGTATCACCCCATCACAGGTGTGTGTTTTGTTGGCCCACAATTCATGCAGTGTGATATGGTGGACATGTTACTGTGGTTTGTCCACATAGCTTTGCATATGGCTTATGTGGAGTGTGTTATATTGTTATTTGTGTGTCCATGACATAACATGCATTGGCAGTACGTGTGAGATACAGGCAATTGGCGGGGGCCTGTGGGCCATTAGGTGTTGCTGCAGGTCAGATGTAGCAGGCTGTTGCATTCTGCTAGTCCTACAGTCTCAGACAACCATACCATATATTCCCCTGGGGTGACAGGGTAGGTGTGATAGGTGTTCATGCCAATACCTTCTATCAGTCTTGATCAGGTGGTGTAGATGCTGGCAGGCTGCTACCTACAGCTAGGGACACACCTGCATGGGACACCTGCACTGCATGCTGCATTCTTCCACTATTGCCATATACAGGTAGGGTCATATTGTACCCATTCCCCACAGCAGAGATATAACCAGAGAGGTACCTGTGGGTGGTGTTTGTGTGAGTTTGGTGCATGTGTGCTATGGACACTACTTGCATCTGACACACAAATAAGCATGGGGCATTCCAGTTATGCTGGCATGTGCAGGTACATCAGCTGTTTTCAATACATCAGTCCTACCTCCTTTGTGATCTGCAAGTGACCGGGCAGACATCACCGGTATCCCCTACTACAGGACCAGTTAATGTGATGCATACCTGTATGTAAAATTCCAAGGGTGTCTCCATTTCACACTGACACAATATATACTGTATGTCTGGGGTACTTTCCCCTGTGTACTGCTTGTATATCTAGCCCAACAGCCATGCCATATCAGTCTTTCAGATGGTGACACATATTACCACCATACATTTACAATGGCTTACTGCTAGCATGTGTTGTATTGGTGGGAATTGCCTTTGGCACTGCAGTTGTGAGGGCTTGTCCCTGTCATCAGCAGTAGTGTGCAATGGCCACTAGGTCTTACCTCAACATGCATACATACTGACCACTCTCACACAATATGAAACACACACAAACCTAACACACACAGACCTGCATATTGTGCAAATGCTACAACCTATCCTGCTACCTTGGCCACCTCTGAGCATCTGTGCTCCACTGGTATTATACCTACACATACATGTTACTACATTTCTACATAGGGTTGTGCGAGGGGGGCACACCTGACTGTTATGACATGTGTACATTGGATTGAGGGGGCACACCAGACTGTTACTACATTTCTAAATAGGTCTGGGAGGGGGTCACACTTGACTGTTACTACATGTCTAGGTTGGGTTGGGGGGGCACACCTGACTGTGTGTACATTCCTACACAGGACTGGGGGAGGGGGGGCACACCTGTCTGTTTCTACATTTCTACACAGTGGGTTGGGAGAGGGCACACCTGACTCTTACTACATTTGTATGCTAGATTGGGGGAAGGGGCACACCTGACTGTTTCTACATTTAAACATAGGATTGTGGGGGGACACACCTGACTGTTTCCACATTTTCACACAGGATTGGGGGGGATACACCTGACTGTTTCTACATTTCTACATAGGATGGGGGGGGGGCACACCTGGCATTTGTACAGATTTTCTATGACTGTACTGGTATGTCAGGTACTCCATTTCATTCTGTATTCTAACCTGTCATGCTGACTAGTGGTGTATCAATGTACTACAGGTCTTAGCTTTGGTTGATCTACAGTGTCTGACTTCCTACCCTTCAGAACTAACATCCCACTGCCTGACCTGGTGTAGTCTGTCTGTGTAGGCCTGGGGGGTAGTTACCCATAGGCATCATTCAAAGGCCATAGCACAGCCTCTGCTTGTGTTTGTCTAAACCTGTCCTGCTGGCTGAGACTGTTGTTGGGTATGTGAACCTCCCAGACTGGCATGTGTGAGTCATATGGACACACATGTCACCCAGCACATTTCCTGCAGTGGGTTTTGTCGCCCTGTGTGGTGCCGGCTACTATGGTGACTCCAGTATCTGTTACATATCTCATGATGCCACTATGGGTGTCTACTATATGCTGGCATACCATAGGTTCATAGGTTCATACTAGGCTATCTGCTCTAGGGCATTTATAAGCCTAGCCAGAGTGTGTTTGGCTTTCACCACCCATTTTAAAATAATTTTGCTATGCCCTTTTTCGAGGTTAGTATACTGTACCTCTGTCTAACAGTGACACAGAAGTGATACCCGGGGTAAACTTACGATCTCCCATCCACTCATCAAGATTCCTCTTGAAGAGAGTCAATGAGGGACTCTGCCTAACCTGGACTGGGATTTTATTCCAGAGTGAAGGGAGCCTCTGGGTTATGAATCTGTCCCTCCAGCATGTCCTATTTATTTCATTGCTGAGGTTCAAGTCTCTCGAGCGCGTAGCTCGATGGGGTTTCGATTTTCTGAGGTGCAGCATGTCCATTAATTCCGGGTTGGACATGGCTTTATACGTCAGGCACAGATCGCCTCTGAGCAGGCGGTATGCCACTGAGTAGAGCTGGAGTTTCTTTAACCGGGCAGCATATGGCATCTGTTTGAGCCCTTTGATCCTCTTGGTGAGGTACTTTTGGGGTCTTTCCAGTTGCTGCAGGTGTCTGGTAAGGTACATCCCAAAAGGGGCATTATACTCAATTATGGGCTTGATGAGGGATGAGTAAAGAGGCACGATGACCTCCCCTGATCTAGATGTGAATCCCTTCATGATTAGGTGGGCTATATAAAATGTTTTTCTAACCACTTTGGCCACGTGGTTGTCAAATGAGAGATTGCTATCAACTTGGGTCCCCAGGTCCCTAATTACTTCTTCTGTACTTAATGGATTACCACCTATGTGGTAATTTGTGGGCACTTTGTTTTTGCCAAAGGGGATGACCATACACTTTTTGGCGTTTAGCTTGAGGCCATGGCTCTGGCACCAGTTGTCTGTTTCTATGAGGCCCTTTTGGAGGATGCTTGTGTTGGCTGGAGTGTTGATTATGGCACCCAGTTTGCAGTCATCTGCAAACTTGGTCAGCCACAGTCCTTCTGTGTTGGCCTGTACCTCCAAGAAATATATACCGAACAAGAGAGGTCCCAGGACTGAGCCTTGTGGGACGCCACTTGTAACTGGTTTGGAGTCTGACATGGCTCCAGCAATTCTAACCATGTGGGTTCTGTCCTTGAGCCAGTTTGCAACCCATCTAGTGACATAGGGGTTTATATTTAAGCTGGTGAGCTTATCTATAATGCCCAAGTGGGGTATTGTATCAAAGGCTTTTGTGAGGTCCAGGTAGGCTGTGTGGACGACCTTCCCCTCGTCAATGGCCTTAGTGACTGTTTCAAAGAAATCAACCAGGTTTAAGAGGCAGGATCTGCCCTCAACAAAGCCAAACTGGGTAGGATCCAGTGTCTGTAGGTCCACAATATCTTTATTTATGAGGTCCATGATGATCCTTTCCATAGCTTTGCAGACCAAGCTTGTCAGGCTTATGGTGCGATAGTTTCCAGGATTCGTTGAGGCACAACCTTTGTGGAGAGGGACCACTGTTGCTGTACGCCGTTCTTTGGGTACATATCCTGTAGTAAGGCTGAGATTGAACAGTAGTTTTATGTTTGGGTTTAGCTCTTCTTGGAGTTCATGTAGGACACAGCCCGGGACACCGTCTGGTCCATAAAGCCACCTGATTCCCTTGCATGCTCACATCCATACCATAGATACAGGTAACAACACATTCTACTCCATTTGGCAATTGGTAGGTTGATTGAATTACCTTGTGAGTGTGCCAGTAGTGAGGATGGTGCTGGAGGGCTGCCTATGTCAGATGCACATAGTACACTCCCTATACATGGTTGAGCACAGGTAGTGTCATGTTTGGCATCCCTTTTACGGTATGTGCGAGTCAGAGAAAGGTGTCTTTCCCTGGGTCCCTACTCTGTCAGTGTATGTGCTATGCATTGCCTCTTTGCCAAGGCCAGGGCATACTGGGCACGCCTCCATCTGCCTACTGGGGCAGACTCAGGTTGTTCCTCCTCTGAGTCACTCTGTGCCTGTCCAGGCCTTGGCATTGTTGGGAGGCTGTGTGGCCTTTCCCTGTGCTAGTCCTGCTGTAGCTGTTCCTGCAAGATCATATTGTGTAGCATGGCACATACCATAACAATTTGAGTACATGTAGCTGGTGAGTATTGCAAGGCACCACCAGATGTGTCCAGGCACCAGAACTGTGACTTGAGCATCCCAAACACACACTCTATTATAAGTTTAGTTTGTGCATTTGCCTCATTATGGCATTCTTGTTCGGGTGTGTGTGCATTTCTGATGGGTGTCATCAGCCACGGCTCCGGTGCATAACCAGCATCCCTCACTAGATGGCCATAAGGGATGTCCCCATTGGCAAATTTCTGGTACAGCTTAGTCAGATGCCAGATGTGAGAATCGTGATAGCTTCCAGGGCAGCCAGCACACACATTCATTATAATGCCCTGGGCATCACACAAAACCTGGCAGTTGATGGAGGAGAAGCCCTTGCAGTTGATGTATACCCTACCCTGATCACTGGGTAGTGCTTTGATGCATATGTGCTTGCAGTCTATAGAACCCACTACTGCAGAGTATTCTGCTATTTGGTGGAGGAGATGCATATTTCTGGCCAACACTTCACAGGTGTTGAGGAAATATACGTGCTCACCGGCATGTGCTGACATGGCATCCAGGAACTGGTGGAATACTCTGGATGCTGATGCCTGTGAGATCCCCATGATATCCCCAGTTGAGCTTTGGGAGGTACCTGTGGCTAGTAATCCTAGGCCTACACATACCTTGGTATCCACTGGGATGGGTTTCCCTCTGTTTGTTCGGTGTGTCCGGCGTGACTAGCACAGCTCAACAATTTGCTGTAGGAGGTCCCTGTCCACCCTATAGTGCTCCACTATCTCCAGCTCATGTAGCCCCTGACAGGTTAGCCTGGGTCTGTACACTCTTCTCCGTATCCTCACTGTGGGTTGGTCGACAGCATTCACATCCTCACCACCCTCAGCCTCTTCCACATATTGTTGTATGATGCCTGCTGCAGCCCCTATCATTTTGTTGTTTTGTCTGTTAAAAGTTCCCCACTTGTATACACCGGTGGTGTAGAGTATGGGAAAAACCAGAGGGGAAGGTGTTTGCATAGTTTATAGTAGTGATCTGGGCTGGGCTGGTCTGCTGCCTGTGTAATTGTCTGATTCTGATACATTTCACCTTCCAGCTATGTTAGTTCTCCTAGATTACCTTCCTACTGCGGTTTTCCCATCCCATTGCCTTCCTGTTTAAGCCTGGGGGCACGCTGCTCAAACACAGTGCTCAAATGTGCGCAGAGCTGCTATTTCCCGGTTTACTTTTTTCTTTCTTTAAAACCTGGTGTGCAGCGAGCACACCCTCTTAGGCAATGTAAAGGGTGCTAGGCAGCCTCATACACACCCCCTTGCCTAGCTGTGCTAAGCTAGGAGCAAACCTGAGCCACAGGGCTCCAATCTGCTTACAGTATGTCTGACACATCCCCCTATGATTTCAGCTAACTCCTAGGCTTGCACCAAACTATTCCTGCTCTTACACTGTTGGGAGCTGACTAACATGCAGGGGAAATCTGGGATTCACTATCATTCCCCTCATTTGCATAGGATTGCCTGCTAATGCATAGTTGCATGTCCCACACTGAGCCTCCCCTCTAAGCAACCACTATTCACTGGTCATGTTGTCTTCTGCTTGCCATTGGGTATAATGGCAGAATAGTGATTTTAGTTAGAATGCTTATTACAAGTTTCTTTTCTTATTCCCCCCCCCCCCCGATTCCATTTGCGTGCTGCTGTCCTATGCTTAAGTAGCAGAGATCGGCTAAAAAAAAATAAAAGTTGATTTTTTTTCAAGTGTTTTCCATGCCAATGGCCTTATACTTGGCCATCGGCATGCTTTCTACATGATATCCACCCTTTATTTGGAGCTGTCATGGGTTTGTTTTGTAATTTGCAGAAATGTACTCCGTTACTAGTCTTGTATGGCCGGTTTCCAGCTTCCTGGATTGCAAATTCACCTCATTTGCATGGATTTCTCCTGCAAATAGGGTCATTTCCATACAGGGGCTGAGTACATGCAGGACTAGTGCAGGAGCGATTGTGCATGCCCCTACAGGTTATTCCTGGATCGCATGGCAGACATATTGCCTGCTGGAGCTCCTGTACTAATCCTGCACACCGTGCAAGGCTTGCAGAATCCGGGGGTATGTGTGATGTATAAAGCTTGCAACTAAAATATGTCAATATGGTTTGTTTTCATTTATACAAATGCATGATTGCCTGTGTCATAAGTGATAATGCAATAAAGATGTTTCTTGTTTAAAAATACAGAAACAGGTGCTTGGTGTCAGAGCCATGGGCTCAAGCTCAATGCCAAGAAATGTATTGTTATCCCCTTTGGGAAAAAACATGTATCCATGAATTACCATATAGGTGGCAGTACACTAAACACAGAAAGTGTGATAAGAGACTTAGGGACACAGGTGGACAGTGGTCTCACCTTCGATAACCACATCGCCACAACAGTCAGGAAATCCTTCTATGTGGCACACCTCATCACGAAGGGCTTTTCATCCAGAAAAAAGGAGGTCATTGTCCCACTGTACTCATCCCTCATTAGACCCATTATAGAATACAACGCCCCATTTGGTATGTACCTCTCAAGACATCTGCAACAACTGGAAAGGCCTCAGAAATACCTCACTAAAAGAATCACAGGCCTAAAGCAGATGCCCTACGCTGACCACCTTAAAAAACTCCAGCTATACTCTGTCGCATATCGTCTACTCAGAGGCGATCTATGCTTAACATACAAGGCCATGTCAAACCCAGAGCTGTTGGACATGCTACACTTAAAGAAATCCCAATCCCTCAGAGCTACATGCTCCAGGGATCTAAACCTTGTCATCACAATAAACAAAACATGCTGGAGGGATAAGTTCCTGACCCAGAGACTCCCCAGACTCTGGAATAGATTGCCCATGCATGTCAAGCAGAGTGCCTCTTTGGACCTCTTCAAGAGGAACCTTGACGATTGGATGGGAGAAAGGAAATTCACCCCAGGGATCACGTCAGTCGCCCTGCTAGACAGGGGTCCAGGAAAGTAAATAATGTGGGAAGAAATAGCCAGGGAATTGTTATGGCTAGGCTTGTATAGGCCCTAGGACTGATAGCCTAGCACCAACCTATGAACCTATGAACCTATGAACATATTCACATAAATAAATTATGTATCTTATATGTATGTCTCTCTAGTGTTAAAAAGTGTTGTGGTTGTAGAAGTAGCATAATTGGTAAGTGTTAGTCCTGTGACAATGTAAAAGACCTTATTGATTTGGTCTGCTGTGTTTGCCTTTAGAGTTTTTTTTTTTGTTGTTGTTGCTTTATAAAATCAGATTGTCATTAATTTTTTAAGTGTATTGGTAATGTTAGGAAACATCATTTTTTCAATGAATTTCTTTTCCCACTGTACTCCTCATGAGAAAATTGTGAGTTTTCAAAAAATAATAATAATAACAATCAACAAAAAAATAAAGATTACAGCATGCAGTTTGACTTTTTAGTTTCACTTCTATAACTTCAGACACACACAGACACAATGCTGTCATGATAGGTGCTGATCAAAGATTTATATATTGCTGCAAATTATAAAAGGTAATTAAAGTAACTTACCTTTTTGAAGAAGTTGCATCTTATTTACATTGTGATTTCACTACTGCATTATTGTGTAGTGATTTTGAATGCAACTTGTTCCATCTGCAAGAACTAGGTGAGAACTGCCCTTGTGGGACGTAAGCAACTACATCTGTTGCATCTAACCTGGAAATACAATAGTTTATACATTAATTTAGGTAGTAAGGCATTGTGGGTTCAGTCTTTTATGATATCATGGCAGGGATTTTCCTCTCTAAGAAAAACTTTTGGGGTTTCTCTACCAACAAAATAAAATGCAAAATCAACACCCTTTTTGTTTCAAAAACTTGTATAATTTGACATTATATATGGTAAGGAATGTATAGCCAACTCCAAAGGTTTGTTGCTTAACATTGCTTTAGAGCATAACCAATACACTTTAATGGCTTACTTTTTCATACTTATGACTACAAGAAAAGCATTACTTTTAAGCACCAGAGAAGCAGCATTCATTATTTTTTTCATGAATGCTTTGAAAATGAAGTCTGAGGGAATCAGGCTTTCAACTGCAGTACCTGAGTACATTCTCATTCACAGTGGGAAGCCAGGAGAAATCTGTAGCTTTCACAACGCTGTTATTACTATGCCATTCATTTAGAGTTTCATAATTTTTATTCTAGCAAGGCACTCAGTTTCATAAAATGTTATGTCTTGCCTTTCTTTTTTTTTTAACAGCCCATCTTTCAGAGACAGCTGAGGAGAACTGTCTGGTTATATGACTTGCTCAGAGTCAAACAGTAGATAGAAAAAGTAAAACCTTGTACTCTAAAGTGAATCAGAAGAGTCTTTCTCAACTGCCTCTAATTTTGCAGAACATCTATGATTTTGCCTAATATTCATGCACTGCCACTAATTTACCTCCTTTTTTCTTTTAAATGAGGATTACAGTATTAAAACTTCATAGTTCTTATTGTCCAGGAAAAAAATAATTTCACATAAGTGTCTGTTAAACTCTAGAATTAGCCTTTCTCAACTGCTAACCCCTCCTAACTCCCCATCATTGTCTTTCCTGACTCTCTTTACCCTGCAGCATTTCCACCATGAAAGAAGCTTAAAATATAATAATGTGAATTGTAAAATTTAAATTTCTCTCATAATTACTGATACAGCTATTAGAACTGTGTAGTTTTTGTTTTATATATATATTGCTACTGTCTATTCTGTTTTAATATGTACAGCTTGATGTCCCTCTGTTCTCTTGTTTTCCTTCTTAGTGAATTATTTTATCAGAAGAATACCTCCAAATGGTCATTTGTGATCAATGTACCAGCTCAGTAAACAAATGTAAAATAAAATAAAATGTATGTCCATGCACCAGTTTCTGTTTTGTTAACTTTTTAAGGGAGCAGAGCTCTCAGGCATAAAGGAAAAAAAACATTTCCTGTAGTCAAAAGTATAGGTTTTGAATCCCTTCACTTCCATTTGCCTGTTGTGTGACCTTGATCAAGTCACTTAATGATGCAGGGTAATTTGGAATTTAGACTAAGCTGTTTAATGATCTCCTGGACTGCACACCTAGTAACTACCTATGAATGTATGCATTTCCATGTATAGAAGATAAATATTTAAAACCTATTATTGCTTTGTCTCTGATTTTTGATCTATGAAGCTGAGAAGGCAGAAGGGAATTGTAATAACTTACACTGTATGGTTCTGACCACAGTGAGGTGAGATACATTTCTGGGTCATTATTTATGAATGTATTCATTCATTTGATCTCAAGCAAATATTTGAGATGCACAGTCACACAGGTATCTGCATTTGATAGTTTTGTGTGGGTATAAATACTTGGTTCCTGCATACTATAATAGTTATTTTTTAAACACCTTTATTGAATTATCACTTGTGACACAGGCACATTTACATTTATATAAAAGTAATCAAACTGTATTAACAAGTTAAAATTAACAAATATTATGTTTCACACATGTTGCTATATATCATATAACCTAAACAGCATTATATAAATTATTGGTGTAAAGGAAGGAATTGATTGTAGTAAGCAGGAGTGTCATCATATGAGACATGTTCTTTGGGTATGAAACTTGTTCTTTTTTGTTTTTTTTTTTTTTGTTTTTTTGTTTTTTTTTACTGTTGACAGTGTGTTCTATTGACAGTGTGTTTTATTATTTGGCTGTGAATACATTGGACAGCATGGCATAAAGTCTATATGTTTAATGTTAATATTTCAGCTATACATACATTTTTATTTAGCTCCCCCCCCCCACAGGCATGAGGATATTTAATGCAGTTTGTTGAGCAACAACAGTCTGTCTGGTACCTGATGCAAATGAGTAAGGCTAGGACATGTTAATGAATTGCATCTTATATTGGAGGACTTGATTTCTACAGCCTTCTTTTGTCTACCGTGTGACTCTGATCAAGTCACTTCACAAGACAGTGCTTCTATGCTGCCCCTGGAAAGGACCCTTACACACAGTGGGCTGTCCCAGGATTTTAGCAAATGACCATATTTGTCTTGAATTCCTACAAACTTTACATAGCATATAGTGAAGCACTAATTAGTGGTTATTTGACCAGGAATCCAGCAAATTTCTTGTAGTTTAATGGGCTGCCAGATATATTCTCAATAAGCGTGAGAATAAATGTGAGTTTCACATTTAGAGAATTACAGGGGAAACAGAATGTACTATTTATATTAAGTATGCTTTCAATGACAGTGTTTTGTTTAGCAAATGGCTATAAGTGCTTTGCTGTAAATTTTGAAATAAAAGTGTTAAATTAAATCTAAACCTCTGATCATTGTCAAAGTAAAGAAGAAAACAGTATGCAGACTGACCAATATGAACAGTATTTTAGGACAGACAGCCATGTAATAGGATCTTGGTATGGCTGGGGACATGATTTGTCCATTATCTTGCCTAGGGCAACATTTGACAATTATCTGGTCCTGTTAGTCTGTTCTTGTTTGCAGCATACCTTGCCTGCAAAACTGCCTTGAAATCTTGGGTTACTACCTGCACTACAACCTTCTTCAAACGCACTTCAAAGCTTTATGCACTATGCCTGTATAAAAGAACTCCCTGTATGTCATAAATATTAGCCCCTGGATTCATCAAGCTCTGCCAGAGTGCAGGAATAGTGCAAGAGCTGCTGCATGCAATATGGCCAACGAGCGATCCAGGAACGAGCTCCTGGGACATGCCCGAGCACTCCTACACTATTCCTGCACAGACACCACTGCTATATGCTAATTACCCCATTTGCAGGTGAAAACCATGCAAATGAGGTGAATTCGCGATCCAGGTAGCAGGCAGGTATCTGTGCAGGAATAGTGTAACCTGCAGAAATGTATTTGGTTACTAACCGAATACATTTCTGCAAATTACAAAACAGAGGCATGACAGCTCCAAAGAAAGCATGTATTCAATGTAATAGAAATGGCAATGGCCAAATATATGGCCATTGGCATGAGAAATAGTTGCAAAATTATAAAAATAACTTTTATTTTTTTTGGCCGATTTCGGTCTTTTAAGTGTAGTGCAGTGGTGCGCAAATGGGATCGGCCCAAAAATAAGAAAATAATTGGAAATAAGCTTTTAAACCCAAATTAGCATTTTGTCATGATAGTCAATGGCATGCATAAGGCAATAATACCAGGGAATAGTGGTTGCTAAGGGGGAAGGCTCAGTGTGAGTGTGGTAACTATGAATTAGCATGCTGTTTTATGCAAATGAGGGGACTGATAATGAATCAGAGATTTCCTCTCAGTGTTAGCTTGCACCCAACCATGTAGGTGCGGCAATACCATGGTTCATAGGTTAGTACTAAGCTAACTGCCCTTGCAAGCCATTTTAAGCCTAGCCAATTATCCCTTGTGAGACTCAAACCCTGTAGCTTGTGTTTGTAAGGCAAACACCTTAACCATTATGCCACCCTCCCAACCCCAGGTATTGGTATAAGAGGTAGATGACCTCATAAGGGGGAGTGTTACACATGCTGTAAGCTTATTGGAACTCTGTGGCCCATGTTTGCCCTTAGCTAAGCACAGCTAAGGAAGGGGGTGCGTCTGAGGCTGCCTAGCAGTGTTTACATTGCCTAAACGGGTGTGCGCACCATGCACTGGGTTTAAAAACAAAAAAGAAAACAAAAAAAAAAAAAGGAAATAGCAGCTCTGTTTACATCACTCCATGCCTTGGGGCTTAAATGGGAAGGCAATGGCAAGGGAAAACAGCAGTAGGAAGGCAATCAAGGAGAACCAGCATAGCTGGCAGGTGAAATGTATCAGAATCAGCCAATTACACATGGAACAGCCTAGCACACTTCTATAAACTATGCAAACAACTTCCAGTCTGTTTTTTCCCACATACTCTACACCACCTGTGTACACAGATGGGGAAATTTTACCTGATAAAACTAACAAAATTTTATGGGCTGCTGTTGCTCCCATACATCAATATGTGCAAGAGGCTGAGGGTAGTGAGGATGTGAATGCTGATGCCCAACCCAAAGTAAGGAGAAGGACAAGAGTGTATAGACCCAGGGTAACCTGCAAGGGGCTACATGAGCTGGAGATAGTGGAGCACTATAGGGTGGACAGGGACATTCTACAGCAAATCGTTGAGCTGTGGCAGCCACACCTCACACACAGAACCAACAGAGGGGAACCCATCCAAGTGGATACCAAGGTATGTGTAGGCTTAAGAATACTAGCCACAGGTACCTTCCAAAGGCCAACTGGGAATATCATGGGGATCTCACAGGCATCAGCATCCGGGGTACTCCACCAGTTCCTGGATGCCATGTCAGCACATGCCAGTGAGCACATATATTTCCTCAAAACCCATGAGATGTTGACCAACAATATGCATCTCTTCCACCAAATAACAGAATACCCTTAGGTTGTGGGTGCTATAGGCTGCATGCACATACACATCAAAGCACCAACTGGCAAGTGGGGTAGGAGCTACATAAACCGCAAGAGCTTCCCCTCCATCAACTGCCAGGTCATGTGCGATGCCCAGGGCATTATCTTGAATGTGTGTGCTGGCAGCCCTGGAAGCTATCACAACTCCCACATCTGGCATATGACACAGCTGCACCAGTCATTTCCCAGTGGGGACATCCCATATGGCCACCTAGTGGGGAATACTGGTTATGCACCAGAGCCGTGGCTGATGACACCCCTCAGAAATGCACACACACCCGAACAAGAACTCAATAATGAGGCACACGCACAAACCAGAATCATAATAGAGCATGTGTTTGGGATACTCAAGTCATGGTTCTGCTGCCTGGACATATCCGGTGGACCCTTGCAGTACTCTCCAGCTACATGTACACTAATGTTCATAGCATGTGCCATGCTACACAATATGATCCTGTGGAAACAGCTGCAGCGGGAACAGCATGGGGCAAGACCACACAGCCCCCACCCCTACCATTGCCAAGGCCATCACAGGTACAGATGGACTTGGAGGAGGAACTACCTAAGCCTGCCCATGTAGGCAGAAGGAGGCATGCCCAGTATGCCCAGGCTTAGCAAAGAGACAACGTATAGCACATACACTGACATGGTAGGGACCCAGGGAATGACTCAGACATACAGTAAAAGGGATGCCAAACATGACACTACCTGTGCTTTACCATATATAGGGAGCGTACTATGTGCATCTGACATAGTCAGCCCTCCAGCACCATCCTCAATACTGGCACAGCCACAAGGTAAGTCAGTCGTCCTAGCAATTGCTGAATGGATTAGTATGTTCTGATAGTTGTATCTATGGTATGGACATACCATGCAAGGGAACTGGGTGGCTGAATGGGATGGCAGAAGATAATGTACACCTATATGGGCAGCATGAAATCCATAACAAATACTGCTATCAACATACTAGGCAGTACTAGATAAGGTGACAAATCCCACTGCAGTACATGTGGTGGCCCAAACGTGTGTCCATAGGACACACACATGCTTGTCAGTGTGGCTCACATACCCACCACCAGCCTCAGCCAGCAGGACAGGTGTAGATGACCATAAAGAAAGGCTGGGCTAAGTCCTCCAATTGATGGCAATGGTTACCAGCCCCTTTCCACACCTACACAGACAGACTACAACAGGTCTGGCAGTTGTATGTTATTTCTGAAGGGTAAGAAGTTGAAATGTAGGTCAATAAAACCTAAGATCTGTACTCTACTGATATGCCTCCAGTCTGCATGATAGGTCAGGATATAAAATGAAATGGGAGCCAACAGAATACCTGAAATACCAGTACAGTCATAGCATATGTTTAAAGTCGTCAGGTGCACCCCCCCCATTCCATGTAGAAATGCAGTAACATGTGAGGTGTAATAACAGTGAAGCACAGATTACCTGACCTGGCCTAATCTATAGAATAGATTGTTGCATGTGTACAATATGCAGGGGTCCGTGTGTTAGGTTGTCATGTGTTCAATATTGTGTGGAAGTGGTCAGCATGTACACATGGAAGGCTGTGTCTCTGTGGCCTATGGCCAGAACTGTGGATGACAGGGCCATGTTCTGACAACTGCAATGCCAACCACAATGTTTCTCAGCAATACCCATGTCAACAGTTGTCCATACTCACTGTCCAGATGTCAATATCTTTCACTGTCTGAAGGATGGACATGCCATGAATGTGGGCCCATACATACACACAGTACCCAGGTGAATGTATCCTAGAAAGTGTGCATAAAATGTTACCGTCAACTGCACACAACTTTGGAATTGTACATACAGGCTAGCAGCACATTAGTTGTCTGTGTAGTATGGAATAGTGATATAGCCTGGACAGTCACTGGCAGACCACAAAAGACAGAGTCATGAAGTGATGAGAGACTGCCTATGTCCTTGCACAAGGCAGCATAAGGGGAATGTCCCAGGTATATCTGTGAGTCAGTTGGAAGTAGCTTCCATATCACACATGCACTCAGCTCACCCCACCATCAGCCACCGGTTAATCACAGGTCATATCCTTGCTGTTGGGAATGAGTACAGTATAACCCCACTTCTCTGTGGGAATACCCACAGAATGCAGCATGCTGTAGAGGTGTCCTATGCAGGTGTGTCCCTATCTGTAAGCAGCACCCTGCATGCATCTGGACCAATGGGTCAATATGTACAGGAATTATTGCCATTAACACCTTGCACACTTACCCTGTCACCCAAGAGGAATCCACTGGCTCATAGCCTGGGAATGTAGGAGTGACAGAATGCACAGTCCTGCTACAGATGGTCTGCATCACTACTAAATGGCCTACAGTCCTCTGTCAAAGGCCTGTGCCTCACCCGTAGTACCAATGTATGGTATCTCATGGGGTCCCAAATAACAAACTAACAGTCAACAGAACACAAATGCAAGGCCATATTGACAAATCCCTGTAGCATGCCCCCCCATGTCCTACTGCATGAACTGGGGGCCAATCCATAAATACTGCTGGGATGAAAGGCCAACTATAGGGATACTTCTCAGATATCGCTCATATATTGTTAGGACGAGGATAGCATAACAGATTGGGGGATGTAGATGCATGGACATCATGGAGTGTGTAAGTCTGAAACTCTGATGTGTTCCCATACTACCCCTGCCTGCAAACCCAGTAATGGGTGGCTACAAACCTGCTCATAAACCACAATGTAAAGGGGAACCGACCACATATATGAGCCCTGCCTCTGAGTAACCTGGGTGAATCTGTACAGCTGAGAGGTATGGCCACAGCAGGATATGGCCATTCTGTTAAGCCGATATATGTACAAGAAGGGGATCCTCAGTCACCATAGTAACAAGGTGCTGGAGCATTTACATAGTCCCATCAGCAAGTGTCTGCAGCTACCCCTCCAGAATGACAGGAGTGTGCAAGAATGTGTAGGCTGTGGATCACAATACTGGACTCAGCTTCAATCATCTTGTATTTCCCAGTAAATAACTGTGAGCAAATAATTATATCTGTCAGTAGTCGATGACATAATACATCACAGTGTAAAACAGTACATATGTCTGAATATCTCTGCTAACACCAACCATGTAAAACAAGCAGCAAAGACAGCAATAGTTACAGTATCCCCCTATTTGTCGCCCATTGTGACTCCATATTGTCAACCTATCTACATATATCCTGCAGAAACAGGTTGCTATCTGTAGGTTGATAAAACCAAACCCTGGACTGGAGCACAACCCTACCTGGAATGGATTCACACACTGAATACAGAAGGTTATACTGGGCATGCTCCTACACCATGTCTGACAACACAGTGGATTATACATATCTGGCATTTACAGATGTCTGTGCACACACACCAAACTGTGCACCATTTATGCTTCACATACACATTAGATAGGAATACTCACACATATCCATGGCCAACACACTATAATATGTCAAACATACACACACAGAGATGTGGGGAAGAAAGAGACAGTCAGTGACAGATAAAATTCCATTATAAGGCCTGTCACACCACTACATCTCCAATTGGCTGATACCGCATGATGTGCTGATGTCAATCACTGTAGACATTCCTTTTGGTAGCCCTCATCCCTATTGTGTCTATAGTGCTTTTGATAACTGTGGAACACAAAGTAAAAAACAGTATTCATGTAGCATTTGTATACTCAGTCCTGTCAAATGCAAAGTCATGTGTGTGTGTGTGTGTGTGTGTGTGTGTGTGTGTGTGTGTGGTGTTTCCAGAGGAATGATTTATGGCCCATTCACGCACACTGTACTTCCCATTGCCCATGTTAGCACTCCTGCTGATGTCAGTCACCTTGAAATAACCCTTTGGCCAAGTCTCAGTCCTATAAGCTCTGTAGGGCTCGTGATAACTGTGTAATGCCATAGTGTAACAAACTAGTTAGGTAGGAGTTCTAATCCTGGCCCTAGCAACTGTGAAAATGTGTGTTTGTGAGAGTGAGTCTTTGTTGGCACCTGCTTTTGTGGTCATTCACACTTACTGCAATTCCTTCACCCCTCCTTTAGCACTGCAGCTAATATCACTCACCTTCAAAGATACCTTTGGAGAGCTCTTCAGTATATAACTGCTGTGGTGCTTGCAATAGCTGTGGAATACCATAATGTAGCAAACTAGTTAGTTGCAAGTTCTAATCCTGGTCCTGGAGGGTGTGTGCGTCTTTGTTGACATCTGCTTTTGTGGTCATTCACACTTACTGCACTTCCCTCACCCCTCCTTTAGCACTGCAGTTGATGTCACTCACCTTCAAAGATACCTTTGGACAGCTTTCCCACATTTAACTGCTGTGGTGCTTGTGATAACTGTGTAACACTGTAGTACCAATACATAAATAAATAGGGATTGGAAGCTCAGCACTGGCAAGTGTGTGTGTGTGTGTGTGTGTGTGTGTGTGTGTGTGTGTGTGTGTGTGTGTGTGTGTGTGTGTATGTGTGTGTGTGTGTGTGTGTGTGTGTGTGTATGTGGAGGTGGGGGGTCATCAGTATCCTGTGTGGGTGTTGGTGTTGTTGTGCTTGTGTAAATAACAGGATCCATTGCAGGGTGGGTTTTGCTACATTTTCATATTGAGGACCCATATGTCCCAATGTCAGATTACAAGGCCAACAGTTGTCAAACACCATAGAGGTTGTTGTAGACAATACACAGCCATGCATTTATATATAGGTAACCATTATAGTACCCAGAGACCTCTCTCTACCTACAGATCATACATAAACACCCGTGGCACTTTCTCTCTTACTTTCCTTCTTTCCCTCTGTCTCTCTCTCTCTCCCCCACTCTGGTAGATGTGGAAAAATGCATTTTGCATAGGCAGCAGCTTGACTTTGATAGGTAATGCTCATGATTAGCTGATGACCTGGGCATGCATTGGAGTCCTCCACTTGCTAATTGCATGTGAAACACCTGTGGTATCATTCCTATAATCAATTGCATGGAAACACAGTCCTATAAGAAAGCAGTGCAAGTGGGTGTTGGTGCTTCTTCCTCACTGTGAGCAGGACTTCAGGTGGGTGTGTGACAAACAGCATCAAAGAGGTTAGGTGGAAATACCTCTTACAACAAACACTGTGGAAACAGGCCAAAAAACTGGAGGGGAATGTTCCAGACATGCGGACAGGATGCAAGTATTGCTGTTCTATATTTGAACCAACCAACACCAGAAACCGACTGTAGAAGGAAAAAGGCTAGCTGGTAAAATATAGTAACTTCTGCACAGCTCGAACAGAGTATAACACACGCATAGCCAACACTAGTGTTCCACCAAAATTCAGGCTAAATCCATTCGTAATGATAAAAACAAATCTTTTATTGAAAATAAGGTTTAGCGCTTTCATCTGTTAAAAATCAGACTTCCTCAGAACCAAAATGGAGTACTTTCAGTTCACATTTAAATAACCTTTTTGGCACCAAAAATTCAAAAGGAAGTGGAGCTGTTAAAGAGACATAGTCATAATAACTCCATATATACATACTACTATATAAGATGAAAGCGCTAAACCTTATTTTCAATAAAAGATTCGTTTTTATCATTACGAGTGGATTTAGCCTGAATTTTGGTGGAACACTAGTGTTGGCTATACGTGTGTTATACTCTGTTCGAGCTGTGCAGAAGTTACTATATTTTACCAGCTTGCCTTTTTCCTTCTACAGTCGGTTTCTGGTGTTGGTTGGTTCAGTTGCTTTGTGTTGTTGGCTGGTATGGTGGAGATCACAGAACAGTCACAACCTTCATTGAACAGAGAAGAATTTACCAAACTACAGATGGAGGTATCTTCCCTTAAGTCTGAAGTTACCAGACTTATTGAGTTAGTGGGCAGGTCGCTGATGTCCCCCAAGGCAACAGAAGGAGCTGGATGTGAGCGTACATCTACTGTCAAGCGTACACTTATTACTACAGGTGTTGACACCAGTACTCAGATGGATATTCCTAATGGACAAGTGGTCAACACAGAAGAGAGGGGTTCTATGCAGGACCTGCCGTCTACAAATTACAGGAATATGAATATCAGTCCCGCCTTGGAGAATGATTTTACTTTTGACTTTAGTTTATTTCACGCTAGAAAAGAAGCCGAACGACAAGGGGTGAAACCTAAATGCCATAATGGCATGAAAACTTATTCTGCTGTCACCGGAACTCGCACTGAACAATTAAAAGGTACTGTTGATAATAGATTTGCATCCAGTTTCTTAGGAAACGATTATCATAAACATAATAAAATCACTGGACATGTTTCAGGTGGCATGAACAGGACAGTGGGCCAACATAATTATGACTGTCTTGATTTATTTTTAAGGGATGAATATGATTTTGATACTAATGTTGAACATGGTAGTGGCCAAGATGAAGCGAGACAACATGCCCCGTTTAAGGGCTTGATAAGGGACTCGATTAATATGCTTGGAAAGAAATTATTGAATATAAAGAATGTTAAGATAGATAATGCATATTTAGCCAATTGTATTTCTTTGCAAATAGTACCTAAAGGCCTTAGATTTTTTAAATTACCTATGGGTCTGGAATACAACATAGGTACTATTAATGTTTTTAATAAAATGTTTGATAATTTTGGTATAGAATATATGAATATGCTTATCAAATTCAATGATGAGAAATTGTCTACCCTGATTCGAGAGGTTGAGAAATTGAACCAAGATATAGTAAATGATATATCGTTTACACAGTCGAAAGATTTATATGACAAACAGTTCTACTATGCTGAACAAAAGGCCAAAGGAATATTCAACAGGAAAAATAAGAAAATACAGAGAGATGTAGAGTTATATTACCAAAATAGAGCTTACATATGGCCACAGGATAGAACTTCCATTGATAACACAGTATATAATAAAAATAGAGGTAAATATTTCAATAAGGAAACTAATTTTCAGGGGGGCAGATTTTACCCCGCGGCAAAAAATCAAATAAAATAGTTAAAGCAGATAAGTTTCCTAAACAATTTTCAGTATGTGACATATCTCATAGTACGCACACGGTTGAGTTTGATAGTCAAGATAGCAAACAGTGTCCAGAACATAATGATAGGAATAAAACCCAAGTGGAAAACATTATTCATACTTACAATGGGTTTAAGGTGTTTAATTATACTGATATGAACATTACACCAGAATTTTTTACATTATTCAGTAAAGGTATGAAATGTATTCCATCTACAGGTTTCCAACTTGTGGATATTATTAAAGAAGTCAATTTATTTTGTCGAAGACTCAATTTAGCTATACAGTTTAGAGAAAATAACACGCAACAAGGACCGACTGAACATCTTGGATTAAAAAAGAAAAGTACGTATAGACCCATATCAAATAATCAAGTGGCTAATTATGAGAAGATGGTGTGTCATGATATTTATAAATTTAAGAAAAATCTTAAGACCAACAGTAGTTATAAGCTAGATATTGAGGACAATTTGAATGAAGTAGAATGACAATGCTTAAATCAATTTATTAGCAATAAGGATATTAGATTAATAAAACTCGACAAAGGGGGAGGAATTGTGATATATAATACATTTGATTATGTTAATGAAATGCATAATATTTTGTATTCATCAAATAATTATGAAGTAGTATCGTTAAATGAGATTAATATTGGTTACAAAAGAATTGATCTAACATTAGAAAAATATTTTATTGATCATAGAATTACCAGTGAGATCTACCAATATTTAAAAGTTGAATATCCGACTCTGGCTACTATTATAGGAATTCCCAAACTTCACAAGTGTATCACCCAGCCTCCTTTTAGGCCTATAGTTTCTGGTTCAAGATCCAAAACATATCCTTTAAGAGTTGCCATTGATAGATGGGTAAAGCCTATTTATGAAAAAAAAATCACTCACTTAATAAAGAATTCTTGGATGTTTCTTAGTCAGCTTACATCAGACATATGGAATAAGGATCTCATTTTCATCACCATAGACGTAGTGGATCTTTTTTCATGTATCCCTAAGGATATAGGTTTAGAGTATTTCAGTAATAGTCTGAGAAAGTTTTCAAACATGGACTGGGACTGCATATGCCTTATGGTAGATATTATGGGACTAGTTTTGGACCATAATTACATACATTTTCAAGGTGAATATTATTCAGTAAAGGTATGAAATGTATTCCATCTACAGGTTTCCAACTTGTGGATATTATTAAAGAAGTCAATTTATTTTGTCGAAGACTCAATTTAGCTATACAGTTTAGAGAAAATAACACGCAACAAGGACCGACTGAACATCTTGGATTAAAAAAGAAAAGTACGTATAGACCCATATCAAATAATCAAGTGGCTAATTATGAGAAGATGGTGTGTCATGATATTTATAAATTTAAGAAAAATCTTAAGACCAACAGTAGTTATAAGCTAGATATTGAGGACAATTTGAATGAAGTAGAATGACAATGCTTAAATCAATTTATTAGCAATAAGGATATTAGATTAATAAAACTCGACAAAGGGGGAGGAATTGTGATATATAATACATTTGATTATGTTAATGAAATGCATAATATTTTGTATTCATCAAATAATTATGAAGTAGTATCGTTAAATGAGATTAATATTGGTTACAAAAGAATTGATCTAACATTAGAAAAATATTTTATTGATCATAGAATTACCAGTGAGATCTACCAATATTTAAAAGTTGAATATCCGACTCTGGCTACTATTATAGGAATTCCCAAACTTCACAAGTGTATCACCCAGCCTCCTTTTAGGCCTATAGTTTCTGGTTCAAGATCCAAAACATATCCTTTAAGAGTTGCCATTGATAGATGGGTAAAGCCTATTTATGAAAAAAAAATCACTCACTTAATAAAGAATTCTTGGATGTTTCTTAGTCAGCTTACATCAGACATATGGAATAAGGATCTCATTTTCATCACCATAGACGTAGTGGATCTTTTTTCATGTATCCCTAAGGATATAGGTTTAGAGTATTTCAGTAATAGTCTGAGAAAGTTTTCAAACATGGACTGGGACTGCATATGCCTTATGGTAGATATTATGGGACTAGTTTTGGACCATAATTACATACATTTTCAAGGTGAATATTTTAGGCAATGCAAAGGTGTGGCTATGGGGGCCTCTTCTGCCCCCATTTTTGCCAATCTAGTCATGTTGGAATGGGAAACAGAATATGTGTTCAACAGCCAATTTTATTCCAATATAGCATATTATACACAATATTTGGATGATTTATTCATCTTATGGAAGGGTTCAAAAGATGAGATTAATTCTTTTATGGAATTTATTAATGGCACAACGAATTTTTGAAAGTTCACTCATAACATCAGTGAGAGTGGCATAGCATATTTGGACACATATATCAGCCATTCTGATAAGGGATTTATTTCACAAATTCATAGGAAGGAAACCTTTTCAAATGACTATATTGAATTTAATAGTTATCACCCTCCCCATATGTTCAGAAATGTTTACAAAGGACAATGTATTAGGGCAGCTCATATGTCATCTACTAGAGAAATCATGAATAGGGAAGTTGACCGAATAAGTAATATGTTTAGTAACCGAGGATACCCCTCAGCCGTATTATCACAAGTTTCCAACTATGTGAAGAATGAATGGGGTAAAAAATTTCCACCTTTATTGGGCAAGTCATTAGATTTTATGAAGAATCATAATAGAAAGAAGGGATATGACTATGTAGGTATGTGTTGTAATCGAGTTTGTGTCTTGATGTATACTCCTTACACGAAGTATATTAGAGATATTTTAAGACAACACTGGAACTTAATAACAGTAAATGATGATACAGCCTCCGTTTTGGGCAATTATCCGAGCTTTGTATATAAAACAGCACCCAGCATTAAAAAATTATTGGAGAAAGCTTCTAAATAAAAAAACTGTACATAAAGCAAAGCTCTCGATGGGAACTAGAAAATGCGGTACCTGCAAACAATGTTATGCCATAAATGAGGTAGGCAATATTAAGTTAGGAGATATCAACAAGACTAACATTAAATGCAAAGCAGGAAACTGTAGCACCAAACTAGTTGTATACATTGCTACATGTTATGCCTGCAGCGCATTCTACATAGGCAAAACAGAGAGAGCCCTTAGGAAATGAGTATATGAACATTATGAACATATTTATAAGATAAAGATAAAAGACAATAACAATGCACTTTATAAACGCATATCCATATATGGTGAATCACATGGTTTTAAATTTGCCGTTATAGATCACGTAGAAGTATTTATTTATGGGGGAAATTGGAAAGCACTTTTAGCCATGAAAGAAAGTAAGTGGCAAATTTTGACAGATGCCATTAGGTCACCTGGCATAAATGAAAATATAAGTATTAAACCATTTTTAATCATGACATAGATATATCATGGATGTTGCCATTGTATTTTGATTCTTGTTGACTTGTTACAATTTATGAGCACTAGTCATGCAAGTTTTACCATTTCACTATTACATATATTTGGAGTATGTTTTAAGATGAAGTTAGTATGCGCAGAGTGTATTTTATTTTATTTACTATAATTTTTTATTTATTTACATTGTCACTATATTTATATTGTCATTTTTTATATCAGCACACTGGATCTGTTGAAATGATTAGCTGTTTTTAGCATAGTAGTATGTATATATGGAGTTATTATGACTATGTCTCTTTAACAGCTCCACTTCCTTTTGAATTTTTGGCGCCAAAAAGGTTATTTAAATGTGAACTGGAAGTACTCCATTTTGGTTCTGAGGAAGTCTGATTTTTAACAGATGAAAGCGCTAAACCTTATTTTCAATAAAATATTTGTTTTTATCATTACGAATGGATTTTGCCTGAATTTTGGTGGAACACTAGTGTTGGCTATACGTGTGTTATACTCTGTTCGAGCTGTGCAGAAGTTACTATATTTTACCAGCTAGCCTTTGTTCTATATTTGAAGTAATGTTGGTTTAACAGGGTTTGTGTGGATATGGCTGTTCTGCATGATTTAAAGTCTGGCATGACAGTGTTATGTGGTTGAGAAAACTATTACCTGTAAGGCTATCTGCAGTCTGGCCAGAGTTTGCAGCCTGAGATTTGGTGTGTTACTCACACATTTTCTGTCTTCATAAATGCAGTAGCATATTCTGATGATTGTACTCAGGAAATGGTAACATCCTTGTGCGTTACTAACTTCATATCCCTTAGAAGAGATATGTCACAACAAACCAGTTACAACAGCAATGTTCTCAGTTTATAACTGCAATATGTCGATATTGGCCCTGTGTTTGTGCCTCTGTCCCCCAAGTCTGTCACCCTTTGTTTATATTTCATGCAGTAAGAGGTGGATATGTACAGTATACCATTATTTACTGACATAATTCCTGATATCAGTGATATATCAGACTGCCAGACATGTAATATATACAAGGCCTAATAGTTGAGGGCAGAACCTGGATATTTTGTGGTAGTCTGTACAGTAGTGAGGTCTGTGTACTTATGGTGATTGTTGACAGAGTGTCTGTATTATGTAGCAGTGTATTGTGATAATGTTATTTGGCCCATGTACAGACTGGGGTAGATGTCAGTGTTCTTGGTCCTGTTCTATCTGACAGTACATGCTGCTCCCGTTTTTTGATAACCTATCAGTCTATATGTTTGTAGGGCAAAACCGAGACATGTCCCATACCACAGTCAGGCATCAGACTACACTGTGCAATGGGCCAGTATATGTAGGGTTAGCGTGTGAATATCAAACATGATGATGACTTTTGTTCACACAGGCCATAAACTGTTTTATTACTTAGGCTTACCATTATGTGACTGTGATGAGATCGGTTGTGGGTATGCACTTTCACACTGGTGTCTGTTACTTCATGCTGTTACATGCCTGAAGTGCCTGCTATTTTTGCAATTGCATGTGTATTTATATAGGTAAATTGGGGTAGTGTTGTGGCAGTCTGCCTGTAGTGTAGACAGTATTTGGTGACATGCCTAGTAGTGCAGTGTATTTACCCTAGTGTGATGTTATGTCCAGATATTTGTCAGATGTACTGTTGCCTGGCCACCATATGTGTTGTGTATATCTGACAAAGCAGTTGGCTGGTGTGAAGATGTATGTTACTAACTAGTGTGAAGTATGTGGCTTGGGATTTCTGCTCCTCCAGTTAATATGTGTTAGGACAGACAGGAGGGTGTAAATGCATCAACTGTGTGAGCTTATCCAGTCCAGTATTTCTGATATATCCCCATTTTTATGGCTTTAAACATCCCCTTTGTCAGGCTTGTTCCATATTTCTTGCACTAAGGCATTCTGTGTATACTTTCTGACTGACCAGCTTGTTTCAGATTGTCCATAAGATCATTACTGTGGTTTGTGTGGTACTTCACTATGATGATTTTATGATGACTGTCAGCAACTGATGGCATACATGTCAGTATCAAAAGAGCCTTTCTTCACAACATGTATGTTGACACAACCCCTGTCACTGTAGCAACATTCTACATTTATAACTGCAGTACATACTTTACGTTCCCTTGCACTAACAGGTTGAGAGTTATGGTGCTGAGGAATGACTCCACTACATGTCATGGGCATGTTATATATATATATATATATATATATATATATATATATATATATAGAGAGAGAGAGAGAGAGAGAGAGAGAGAAATATATAAACAAAAATATATATATATATATATATATATATATATATATATATATATATATATATATATATATATATATATATGTGTGTATGAATATGTATATCTATATATATATATATATATATATACATATATATATATATATATATATATATATATATATATATATATACAAACACACACACACATATGTATAAACATATATCTATATCCTTTTATGTGTAAACAAGTGTTTTATATACCTTCTCAGATGTATCCCACCATATTAATCTATGTGTATATTTACATTAATGAACATGACTGATTCAACACCATTTTCACTTACAAGTACTAAACAATTGTGATAGTCAACGCAGTTGTTCACTATGTTTCAGCATGTGTACTGAATGATATATTTGAAAAATAAGAGATGTCTTCATAGCTCAGGTGGCTTAGTGATTAACTGCTATGACTGTAGTGTATCGGATCCTGTGTTCAAAGCCTCCAAGGGTTGTTTGTTTTGTTGCTAGGCAGAACAAGGACTGTTAAATCCAGAGTGGTTAAGGCAGTTTTGAGTAACTTTAACCCTGTTTGCCCAGGTTTGCCCAACAGTAAGTGGTACTAATGTACGGTTATAAACAAATAGGCCTTTACACTGTGTAGGCTTCGCTTACCACTGCGTAAATCTGCTTAGCATTTACATTTGAGCAATGCTAAGCATAGCTCAGCCCTGGTAACCAGTGATGACATTCCAGTCTAATAAAATAGCACAGTAATGATATCTTTAATAAGTGTATTTAATCCCATTACATAACATGTTTCTATGTGCTGTCATTACAGTAGCAAGAGGTATGAGTATACTGTATGGGACACTTGAGTATACATGGCTAGTACCACTTTTTTTTCTCTTTGTATGTGTTTCATACATGGGTAATATCCCAGGTTATATGCAGTCCCACTTGCATGTATTGTATCATTACGTTACTACTTTTAACAGTGCTTTTCCAAGTAAGAGTAAATTGCAGTTGTAGTACTGGAACCATACACCCCTGCATGCAAAGCTGGACTCGGAGTACTGACTATTGTATTCTTGGTGTGTGAGCTGTATGTTTTTAAGTATCTCCTATTGGATATTGATCTGATATGTTGATATTAACTGTAGACTATTATGTGTTTAGGACATGTCATTGAGGACTGCTGTCATGTAGTAATGGCATACCTATCAGTGTCAGACGTCTATCAGTCAAAACATTTATCTGAATGCATATCCTGTTGGCTAGCTAATTTCTGTCTGTCCTCTGTACAGATGTGTAGATGTCAGGTACCCATCTTGGCTGCTTACAGGCAATCTCGGATTGACTGACACTGAGATGTCTGTCCAGCTGTGTTATGAATGCCACAGCTAGGAAACCCCATCCTGTATGCACCACATGCCATGGATACCTTAACCAGACTACCACAGTCAACAGAACATGCTTGGGTACAGGTCTCTAACCCAGACACTTGCCATGTTATGCAATATATGTTGCATACATGTCAATTGGAGCACCTCACTGGCCCTCTGCAAGAGAAAACTAGATGATTGGATGTTGAATTTAACAGTCACCCTGAGGATCACTCAAGTGGCATCAGTTGATAGATGGCCTGCTGACAAATGTCAGGTGGCATGATACCAGTGTACCCACATGCCCTACTCTTCTCATCTCTCCATAGTCATTAGCCTGGTACACACCTAGGAACACCTGCACCTATGGACCTCAGTACTGACAAATGTGTCAGTGTGCATTACTGAGAATAACAGTGGATGTGTGTTTGTAAACTTGTAGTTGAAAATACTCTGAGGGCCTTCTCACCCACTACACACCCCATTGCTATACTTAGAAATGGCTGCTGCTGTAATTGTTGTTACACTCTTCACCCTGTGGGCTACCTGGTGCATCCAGTACCAGCATAACACTGTTCTACAAATGGGTAGATAGGCATGGATTACACTCTGACTTTTGGCAAATGTGATTATGTGTGTGTGTGTGTGTGTGTGTGTGTGTGTGTGTGTGTGTGTGTGTGTGTGTGTGTGTGTGTGTGTGTGTGTGTGTGTGTGTGTGTGTGTGTGTGTATGTGTGTGCAATTTGTGTGAGTGTGCATATTTGTAGTAGACAGCATTCTGAGGCCACATTCTCCAAATACAATAAACCTTGCCATACATTAGAAGTGATGGTGATGTTGCTGACATTAGGATAGCCATGATAACCCTCACCCTACTATCCTGGGGAATGTGCAATAAATGCATATCCCTGTAGTAGCACTGATTAGATAAACAATGGGTTGTATTGCAGACTGGGTCAATGTGTGATTGTGCATATGTCAGAGCATTATCATGGGTTTCAGTGAGTACAATATCCAATGTGGGATGTGGGTGCTTGGTATATCGTCTTTATACCATGGTACCCCCAGTACATGTCCCAAGGTCCACTGCATGAGGACAGCTGTCACCATCAACCATACAGGTAACTGATTGCACTATCCAGCCCAATGATGCATGTGCTGAGTGCAAAAACTCCATAAAAGTATGGGCTCACTGACAAGGTAGTTAGCACTGCTAAACCCAGGTCTATCAAATGTGTCTATGACTGTATGTTTGTCAATGTATATATGACAGTATGTCATACTATGTATTGTTCATTAACACCCAGAACATCCCCCATTACCATGCTGTACAAGGCCTGGTGATGTTCTTCACTTAATAGGAAACTCGAGACACACTTCATCCTAAAAGCTCTGTGGTGTGTGCAATTAAGGCCAAACACATTAGTAGCAATAAGTACCTAGGTAGGGGTTCTACTCTCAGTGTTGCCAAGTAAGTGTGTGTGTGTATGTGTATGTAAAGGGATCTACATCAGTTTGCAGAAAATATATGTCCCAGGAGAACATTTGTCTGAGAACTAACTGGCAAAAGGTAACATTTCAAAGCAATCCTCTTGTGGAAATTCATTCCATCAAAACTAGTAGTAGATGTGTAAATGCCCTCTTCCAAACTGTACAGATGTATAGTGATATTGGAGTTGGTATATATAGTTGGGTGTGGTTGTTGTGGGCACAACCACCCACATTGGGGTTATTGTTGTGCATATCCCCCTGCTTAGTGTGCTGTTATACTGTACAGTTTATGTTAATAGGATAAGTGGTTGTTAATCACACTATGTGTGATTCCACGCCACCCCACACCTTCAAAAGTAGACGGCTGTGCCACCCACACAAGCAAACATATGTTTACCAACTCCAGGATTGCACTACACTGGGAAAGAGGACATATACCCTGCCAGTACCATCATTAATGACATTAAACTGGCAGACTTATTATTTACTGATGTGATGTTTTGGCTATTTGCTCTTGGTGAAATTACATAGACCAAAATGAGATCACTGCAAAATGAAGTACATCCATGTGTATAGAATTCTCTGTGTATTGCATCAACACCAAAACCTCTGTGTGTGTGTGTTATTCACAAACATTTGGTGTGTGCCACCCAGTACACTTACCATTGTCCACTGTAGAAGAGCTGCTGACATCAGCCACCATGCACTCACCTGTATACACCCCTCAGACCTATCAGCCATGTGGCACATGCAGTAACTGTTATACAGACCTGTTACTTGTGTTCAGCTGTACCCGGGATATGACACAATCAATGTGTCACCACAGTGTCATACCCCTTGTAGAAAAGGACAGCAGTCCAACATCTTGCTGACACATAGACACCTACAACACAAACAGAATACATTATGGAGACCACAATCAGTCAGTGTTAATAACAGCTATAATGCATCATGGCTAGACAGCTACACACCCTGACTTGTAAACATTAAACATTCCAGCTGAAAACATGTTAAAACAGCAATACATTGCCAAACCTTATTACATTCACCCTGTGCATCAGAACCATATTAGCATGTCCCTGCATCGATGGTATGGATGACAGGAATGTGGTGCAGGTATTATCATATGCATAGGGTATGTTGTGGGTTTGCCAGAGGCCTAGGCTGAGCCGTTTGGTTGATATCATGTGTGTGTGTGTTAGGGGGTTCTTTATCAAATGGGCTGAGTAGATGTGGTGTGTGTAGGTATGGAGGTACCCTAGCTGTGTTGGTGATGTGTGTGTGTGTGTATGTATGCACACAGTTCTGCCATATGGCTGCCTATACAGGAGTTTGTTGGACAGCTGCAGACTGTACATGGCAGGGTGTACATTTCACTGTGTTCGGCCATGGACATAGGAACTGTGCCTGCCAGGGGTTCCACAGGTACTACCAGGCAGAAGCCCAGATATGGTGCTCTCCCCTGATGATGACAATTGTCTGCTGGATCTGTGTCCCTGTTGGGACTGGCCAGGACCATGTTCATGTGGCCTGCTGCATTGTGGTATGGACAGCACCCCCCACTGCTGTGCTGGTGCTGGTACCACCACTACAGGAGCAGCTGTGAGTTGTTGCATGTCCATGTAGACTTCTACCTGTTGGTGTTGCTGACCTACTCCTACCACATGCTGTAACACAGACACCACATGGTCGAGGATTCCCACCATCTCACCCAAACATCTATCCAGGACCTCTGCAAAATAACAGTGGGCACCTGCAAGATCACGGATGGTGTCAAGTACAGCAGAATGAGTAGCCCTCTGGAGTCTCAGACTCTGTCTGGTGTAATGTTCCATACATGCCTGTGCCTCCATGATGGTCCAAACATGCAGCTGGTGATACCTGTTGTGGCACTTCTGCCAGGTGCATGATGGCCAGTAACCCTACTATGAGCACCCCTGTACGTGTGCCTGTGTGGTACCTCGCTTTACATCCGGCTATGGCTGCTGAGTACAGATACTCTTGCCATAGTCCCCACAATGTCCTGTCCCATGCCACCACTCACCAACTGTCCCTCATCTATGGCCACTGGTGATGGGGTATGTATGGGCATTGTGACTGTGTGTGGGGATGGAGTGGATAAAAGTGGGATGTCAACCGATGGCACAGCTTCAGCCCCTGACATCCCTGCCTGTGCTTCACCATGCCTATCATCATTGTCAGAGTCTGTATGGACAATAACATCAGTTTGCTTGCAGGAGGGACCCTGACCTGCCTTGCCACCTGTGAGAGGCAAACTAAAAATGTAATTTAAGACCTGTACATTATTGCTTACCACTACACACACACACACACACACACTTACTTACAGGCGAGGTGGCACAAAGATATTACACAGACCTCTCATTACCCAACAGTCAACATCCATGATATATGGCACTCAACAGCATGCACTGCAGATATGCTCAATCCTTGTTACCAACATTATACATCTCTGTGATGCATGAGTTGTGTTAGTAGGTAATGCCCCTTCCCCTAGAACACACTGCACCCATGGACACAGTATTCCTGTGCACCTGTACAGCACACTGGCATGTACTGTGCACCATACCTCACGAGTGTACACACCATTGCTGAATGTGTATATCTATTGCAGTTATGTTTGCTCTGTTGCTCCCAGTCCCTATTAGTTTGCCTGAAACATACCTGGGATGATATGAGGACTGATGTCAATAGTTAATGTCTGACCTCTGATTTGCAGATCTCATCATCAGCAGTGCATGTATGAGCAATAAAATTTGATTACTCTGACAACCTTCAATGCTTAATGTTGATATGAGGAGTGTACACACCCTTGTTGACATGCCAGCCTCTTCCATGATATGCAATGGGGTCACAATACTGCATATGTTAACATTACACACACCTATGTGACATATGACCTGTGTAATCAAATGCAGTATCAAACAAATGTGTTAGTTGTGCAGATGCTGAATGAGATGCATACAATATGTGGGCTGCATAAGTGGGCACACCCTTAACACAATGGTTTGTTGCAGCACCTGTTAAGTGAACTACAGCAGTCACTATTCCTGGAAGGGGTATACTAGCATGGCCCATCTTTCCTTGCCATTATTTTGTCACTCCGCCCTACAAATATCACCCAACTCTGCCGGATTTCAAGGTCAGCTTATGTGCACAGCCCTTGGAGGTCATACAGTGCCTTCACTATTGCTGTGGAGTCAAGGTTATGTCTGGTACAATTCATGACATTGACTGTGCTCAGATACAGCCATTCTTAGTGAGCTTTGGATGTATGCTTCTGTTCACTGTTGTGTTTCAGGATGACACCCCTCCTCATCTCCCAGCCTTATTGCAGATGCTTGACAACTATGGACCACACATAAGTGTTATTTTGCAATGTTCCAAATTCAGAATGCCATGTCTACCAGCCTAGTCAGCCTAGTTACTGCTAATGAACAGCAAAGCTAAAGGTGTACACTAGCACCAGCAAGGTATAAATGGGGATGGTGGGCCTGAGGTGGAGTGAGCTGTTGCTTGTGCACCACATGCATCTTTATGAATACTGTCTGTAGGTTTCAGCCTTGGTCTCAGTACACAATTACACATTGCAAGACATGCCTTTGGGAGACTTGATGTTATGCTTATGCTACCTGTAGAGAGCCCTGGATGATGTTTCCTGTGGAACAACTCTTCCATCTGATTACCCTAACCCATAGGCCACACTTATGCAGATTCCAAGTGATTGTTGACACAGGTACTGCACAGGCAGTACTTGCTAGATATTACTAAAAGTCCCTCAGTGTTGATGCATGTTTCTGGGCAGCCTCCTTGACCAGTTTACAACGTGTGTTGTCATCTGTTTTAGATGGGCATCTGTTTATTTTCTATATTAATGTTGTCCCATACTTCATACACACATACATGCTTGTCTGCACTGTTTGCTCTGGTATATGCAGTGGTGAGGTAAGCTTACTTTTCCCAATCCTGAGTCCTATCTTTCAGATATGGGATCCATTCCATGGTTTGTAAGATGTGTGCAAGCCATAGCTGCCTCTGTTGCAGGTGAGTGGGCAAATGTCCTGGACATACTTCTTGGACAGCAGACCATTACTTGGTGTGACATTGAGGCCCTGTACTTGATGGAAGGTGTGTACTCAAGAATAGTGAATGCTGTCAGTACCTCACAAGCTGCTTCCACAATATGTTATTTGGAGTGTGCACACACATATGCCTCCAGTGTTTGTTAAGGTATGTATTCCCTATATTTGTTGTCCTAACATAGGATTCCATATTACACATTCATTGCTCATGTTAGGATCACATTACAGGTTGTAAAAGGTGTGGAATGTGGTATTGTGATTTGCCGTTGTTTAGATCAGGAACAGTTGCCATTGTAATAGTGGTGTATACACTGTTGTAGCCACTGCATAAGGGTAATGTTTCAGACATGTCCCTACTGTAGGCCATTTGTCCCACCATTATGCTCATCTCTGTCCACATATATTGCACTGACAGGTTGTTAGGTATACTGCAGGACTCTTAGATACCTTTCAGATATGCCAACATAGTGACCACTGTGATGCAGGGCAGTTAATAGCAACAATAAGTGAACATGTACAGCATGCATTATGGGTAGGTATGTTAAATATGTGCATGGCAAAGAGCATGGCCATAACATGGCGGGTGTATTGGCAAACCTGAACAAAACAACTCCATACTCACCAACTACAGGCTGCTGCCCCAGTTGTATACCCGAGGGACCTAAATAATTTTGTGAGAGATGTAATGTCAGTAGCCACACCTGTGGCGTTGGTACAGGGTGGAGCAGCATTTAAGCACATCAACAGTACAAACCCATAATGCTAGAGATTATGCACATCTGTTCATTACTACACTGCAGCAACAGACTATCTTATTTGACATATGCATGTAGATACTTTACAGATGAAGATGGATAAGCAACAGTGGTCTACTAATGTGCCCCATGGCCTTCCCTGCATGCTCCTTGTCCATTGTGAGGGTAGCACCCACCTCCACAATGCTGTGTTCAGCTTGCTGGCTTGGCTGGCAGGCGGGTGCCCCAATGCTGGCAAGGAGCTCATCAGCATGTGTCAGTGGGGGCTGGATGGCATGATCCCCACCTGAGACTAGCTGGTCCCTTCTAACTGCAGCGGCATGCTGATGGGCATGGTGGATCAGATCTGGGCAGCGCTGCTGCACCTGCTCATAATTGCGGTTGTGCAGGCCAACATCATTTATCCTGTGGATGAGCTCATTCCACAGGGCCGTCCTCTCCTGCAGATCCTGGGCCGTGCACCTGAAGAGGATGGCATGATGGACTATGAGAAACTGTATTATTAAATCATTTTACAGGGGTGTGTATGAGGGGAGAAGTTCCCGAGACATTGTACCTGGAAGACACAAACAGGAATAAAGGTCAGAGGACCTCATACTGCAAGGATATATAAGTTATTAATTGACATCTCTCTCCCCCCCCCACCTTATCTGCAACAATAATCTAAACACACAAATCAATGAGTATGTTTACACCAAACCTACTGTTGGGACATATGTCCTATTGTTAAACAAATATTGAAATGTAGTTGAAGTAGCAAACAAACACCAACTGTACCACAGCTAGGAAGTTTAGTATAAAACAGGTAAGCGCTTTCAGGGATGTGCCCCTTCATCAGACAACTCACAAAAACAATTCATTCCTTATATAGTATAAGCACCTGCTATAAATTAAGTCTTAAAGATACAATGTTAAATACAAATGCTTTAACCTGGTCCACTCTAGTATATCTTGAATATGCATATATCTGGTTAAAATATTCATAAATGTTAGAACACATATTACGGTCAGCCTGCCCCTCCTGCTCAGCCCCCAGCACAGCCACCTTTGGGGCCGTGAAGGTGCAGTGGTGGCTGCCCATGGGTGGGGACCTCAGTCCCACTGTTTCCATTTGGGGGCTCATGGGCTTCTAATTTCCAAAAAACCCTCCCTGTCCAAGGTGTTTACCCCCACATGTGTCATATACTGCCCCTTTATGCTGTCTTGTCTGTTGTCTGACCCAACCTATCTCCCCAAATATACCTACTATCTTTCCCCAACATCCAACTCTCACCTTAAAAAAAAAGGCAATCTGTTCCCCAAAAAAATATTTTGCCCCATACATAACTGTCCATTTCGCACATGTGCCCACTGGACACATATAATCTGGTCTAAATGGCTTCACAACACATTATTGTTGTCCTCACCCCTCTCTCAGGGGTTTGAGTGTTCAAATATACCTCCAAATTCAGTATATATGCACAGCTGTTGCTGTAGAAGAAATAGACAGCTATGGACCTTCCCTACACCCATCCTGCACATCCCTAGCTACTTTCCCTATTGTCTTTCCCTCTTTGTGCCCCCTTTTTCACCACTTTCCTATCACCCCTTTTTTCTTTTCTTTTAAAGAAAGTAGCACTGGGGTAAGTGGGAGTAAGCTCTTTTAAGCAGTAATAAGTGGAATTAAGCCTGTTTGTGCAGCACTAAGCAATGCCTGCACAGATTAAACACTTTTCCAGCTAACTGTCTGTAAGCATACTTAATCGGCAGTTAGCATTGCTTACCGTCACACAAACCTGTGCAAACCCACTTACAGCTGCTTAAAAGTGCCTTAATCACTCTGTATCCAACAGCCCTTTCTCTGCCCAGCAACAAAATAATCAGCCCTTGCAAGTCTCGAAACCAGGACACCATAGCCACTAAGCCAGCTGAGCTGCAGATATGTGTGATGTTTTCTCAAACATACATTTTAAAAAACATAAGCCAGCACCAGATTCCACTTAGGAGAATTTTAATACAAATATAAATGGGAAAGATTACCTATGTAGGAAAATACAAAAAACAAACACCCTATAGGGTGATACAGCATACCGGTTTCAGCATAAAGCCTTCATCAGTGCAACACAACAGTTCAATAACAATCATTTTATATATATATATATATATATATATATATATATATATATATATATATATATACATATACGCCTTGCAATTAAATGGTGCACAAGCAATTATCCAATCACAAATGTTCATTGAGTCCTGGAGAAAAAAAAGGCAAGCTAATGTTATTATCCACTTCTTTTCTTTATAATCCAAAAGGGAATGTAGATTTTCAGAAGTGTTCCTAACTGGAATCTAGTACTGGCTTATGTTTTTTTTTTTAAATTGGCACCTTTCATTTGGGTTGTGCACATTGCCATATGTGCGTGGGGCTGGTAGTTCCAGTTTCCAATATAGTTCCTCTTTCCCCACGCTGTTGGTGGTTCCAGGTATGAACTAGAGTTTTACTACACAGGAAAAGCTTAGTTAGCTTTGGAGTATTTTTGTGGGCTGGCTACTTGTCTTTGGACTTGATATTTGGTGCACTACAATTAGATTATAGACAATTTTTATCAGCGACCTACAGGTACTGTTTATGGGGCTATTATAAGCTTTATTCGGGATGCGATATTGGCTATCTGATGTTATTTTAATTAATGTGACTTATCAGTAGACTAAGTCATTGGCACTGGTGTTTTTTTTGCTCAACAGTTTTGTTCTTTGATATATTATTGATTGTTGGGTTTATTATTAGTGCAGGTTGTCGTATGTACCAGTTGGGACTTTATTTCACAACCGCTAACACACATGTATGCTACATTTAATCTGCTTGGCCACAGTGATTTCCACATTTTGGTTTCTGGATATTTGGTGGATATTTGGGAACAATACAGTTGGTTGCAAATGATATTCATTTAGTTTTTGTTTTATTCTGGGACTTTTCCACAATTTGTATGTGGAAAATGGCGTCTACAAATTCAGTGATGTATGGGCCTTATTTTTGGGGCTGAAATATGTTTCATCTGGGACTGGATGTTTGCGACTATTGAAGAAAATCCAATTTATCATACAAAAACTGTCTGCAGTGCTTTAAGGGCTCAATGCTTCTTTTGTGGGGACAAATTGTCATTGGACATATTATGAGTGTTGGGCCCTGCTTCAAAACCATCAATGGACATTTGCATTGTATTTTTTTGCTTGCTTATAGTGGTTTTCTTATTTATGTCTTATGGACATTAGCTGAACAATTATAAATATTGGATTAGGCCTTAGTATATACTGACCTTTATCACAAATTGTTTAGGATTTCTAGTGTTCTTTTATATGATTATGAATGGAGCTGCTGTCGACCATTTAAATGATTTTTTTACATGAATGAGCACCTACTCTTACTGTTTAAACGTTAACATAATCACTAGCCAAGGCTCTTTCAATGCAGTACCAGTTGCTTAAATTTAGTCTGTTAATTAATATTGTCTGCTCATTTAACTAATTCTGCACACTAGGAACTGTATAATCACAATTTTACCCATCTGTGTTTAGTTAGTCGCTTAAATTTAGCCTGCTGTTTAATTGTCTGCTCATTTAAATTAACTCTGTGCAACAGGAACTGTTTAGTCATAGATTTACCTATCTATGTTTTGTCTGTGTCATTAAGGTCCTTGAAAGAGTGTAACTCATTATTTCGGCTTAGCTACTATAGCTACTTATTTGCAAACTCAACTGTATATGCTTAAAAACTGTCTGCTTTTGTTGACTCCTGTACTGCCTGCTTATTACATTTTCTCTCTCTCCTTGCATGTTCCAACTTGGGCTCCTGCCTATCCTTCTCTAACCTCCTGAACGTACCCCACTGGACGTGCTTGATAGAACCCTCAGAAAAGGAAAATTAAATCAAAATAACTGAACTCCCATCTGCTCCCTGAGTGTCTTTCCCAGCAAGGAATTTTAGTGAAAGTATGTGTACAGCTTTAACATTTTGTAACAATTAAAGATAGTACATAAGTTCTTCTAGGTCGCTGAGCGCTTCCCTGCCAGGTTAGCCATCAGCCTAAGCTCCCCTTTCTTTGTTACTTAATAACCCTATCCCCCCCTTTATATCTACACCCTATTCCCCCCTTTATATCTACACCCCTATCCCGGTCTACAATAGCCCACTCCTTCCCCTAACCTGATATCTCCCTCAGGGGACCTTGCTACTTCAAACTGACTGGCCACTAGGTGGCGCTCCTTTACCTGCTTATTGTCTCTAATAACTTCACCCACTCTTACCTTATCTCCCCTACATAGTCCTCGACATCTCTTCCTCTGCTCACTACCCCACTACTGTCCCAGGACTACCTATCCTCATTTTACTCCACAAACTCCCCTTCTCTAGCCTTCATAAAGCCTCTTACCTTCTTCTACTGTCTTCCATCCAGATATCTACCCACTACTCTACTTCTCTGTAAGTCTTTCAATCCTCCTACACATCTCTCCAAACTTACCTTCTAGTTCTCACACTCTACTGATTGTTTTCCTCACATTCTCCTTCCTTTGGCTCTACCTGCTCTGTTCGCCCTGCGGGCTCACTCCGCTCCCCTACCCTGCCCTCAAATCTCACCCGCCCCCTGCACCTCTACATCTATTCTTCACATTCTCCTCCCACCCATATCAATTAACCAATCTCAGTCCTCTCCTTATTACCCCTCCCACCTAAATCAATTAACTAATCATAGTCCTCTTCTTATCACCCCTCCCACTCTTACTCCTCTCACTCCACCATCCTACACCCTCTCTACACACAATCTCCTCCTCTCCTCTCTGCAATTTAATATAACCCCTTCTACTTCTTTACGACTCCTCCTCAAACAGCCTGTTCTCTTCCACTATATTTCTCCCTTCTTTTCTCCCCATTCTAAACATGCCCTCCCAAATCCTCTACACTTTCCAGATCCATTGCTCCCTTCTCATACTGCTAATTCCTCTTTACCATGCTACCTCTTACTCTTCCAAAGCTCCCCCATGCCTTCCTTCTAGTCAAACTACCCCTTGCACTAAACTGCAACCTCTTCTATTCACTCACTTCCATTCCATACCCCCCTCTCTCATTCCTCCTAATCTACTGCATCTATTCCATCCCAAACCCTTCTCCACCTCAACAAAATCTTTCACTCTTAAACTACTGCTAGCCCCAAATAACTTCCTACTATACAAACCTAAAAGGCTAAAAGTTATATCCAGTAATGTCCTAGCCTTACCTGGAGATATCCATCCTAACCCCGGCCCCTGCCTCATTACAAACAACTCCTTCCCCCCACCCCCTACTTCTCCTACTACAAATAACCCTCTCCCCCCTTCCCCTTCTTCTTGTGCTTTCTCTCTTAACATTCTTAAGGTCTTCACTATCAATGCCCAGAGCCTTAACAACAAAGTACACCAACTACAAACATGGATTAACCACAACCAACCTGACATCTTAGCCATCTCTGAAACCTGGCTAAAACCCCATTTTGCTGACTCTGAAATCTTTCCTCCTGGTTTCCACATCCTCAGAAGCGACCGATTAAATAAAAAAAGGTGGAGGCTCTGCTCTAATCTACTCTAACCTTCTCTCCTTAATCCCTCTTCAAATCACAACCAGTCAATTCAAAAATTCTGAACTAACAGCAAGTCTCCTACGACTAAATAAACATAAGAATATCGGCATTATTTCCTTATATATCTCCCCAGGTGACAACATCTCTATCCTTGAAAATATTCTTCACTGGGCCTCAACTGAAATAAAATATGAAACTTACATTCTAGGCGACATCAATATTGATTGGAATAAAATCAACACACCTTCCCCCTCCCTATCCATTGACCTCTACAACTTCACCCAAGTAATCCATTCAACAACTCGTCCTAACAAAAAACATCCCCCAGGGTCCACCATAGACTGGATTCTAGTCTCCCATCCTAACAAAATAATTCTCTCTGGCATTATCCCTGATACCTTTAGTGACCATCTCCCTGCTTTCATTCATAGGTCAGCTAACTCAACTCAATATCAACACCACTACATTCAAACTCGTAATCTTAGCAACTTTAACCCCACAATTTTCTCAAACATTTTTAAACAAATTAACTGGCAAATCCTAAACACTCTTCCCCTAGGCAATGCTGTAGAACATTTTAACTCTGTCTTCCTAAATACTCTTAACTTCCTAGCCCCACTAAGAAACAAACGAGTCAAAGCCAATTCTGCTCGCTGGCTGACCAAAGAAACAAAACAAATCATGCATCACAGGGACAAATCCTGGAAGCTTTATCAGAAAAATAAATTGTCTTCCACCTTGCTCCAATACACCCAACTCCACAACCAAGTAAAAAAAAAACTAATCACCTTGGACAAAAAAAAACTACTACAATAAACTTTAGTCCAACAATAATAAGAACCCAAAGCAATTCTGGAATTCTGTTGATTCCCTTCTCCATCCAGGGTCCAGGAATAATCCTTGCCCTGACCCTTGTTTAACTGACATGGAGCTGAGCTCTCACTTCAACTCTTTGTTTACTGAAACCATAGCTAATCTAACCAAAACTTTCCCAAGCAATAATCCACCCAACTCTCTTTCCTTAACACCCAACAACCATAATAACTGTCCTTTTAATTTCCAGCTCAAACCAGTTTCAACCATTTTTATAAAAAGGCTCTTATCCAAACTAAAGCCATGCTCTAATGCCCCTGACAACATCCCCTCATCCTTCCTCAAATGTGCTGCCGAAGGTATTGCCCTCCCCATCTGTATCCTAATTAACAGATCCTTAAAAGAGTTGTATGTACCCAAACTTTGGAGTTCAGCCTTCATTCTACCTCTTCACAAAGGAGGCAAAAACACCGCTATTTCCAACTTCTGCCCCATTGCCCTACTCTCTCCAATATCTTAAATTTTAGAAAAATGTGTCCACCACCAACTTTTGCCTTTCTTAATTCAAAATCACCTACTAACACCCACCCAACATGGCTTCCGCCCTGGCCACAGCACCATATCTGCCTTACTATCCTTCCTAGAAACAGTCAATCGAGCCCGAGATTCTGGACTACTAGTATCCACAGTACTGCTAAATCTCTCTAAAGCTTATGACACCATCTCCCACACACACCTTCTCTTTCATCTCGCCAACCTTAATCTCTCCCCTTCTACTCTATCCTGGTTCTCCAGTTACCTATCAGACAGAACTCAAGCTGTCAGATGGAAGAACTCTACCTCCTCCTTCTTGCCAACACCTTCCGGCGTTCCTCAGGGGTCCATCCTTGGACCCATGCTCTTCAACATCTTTATTAATAACCTTTACACTGTCATCCCTGATACCACAGCTATCCAATATGCTGACGACTCTACCTTAGTCTGTGCCACCTCTAACCTTCCTGAACTTCTGATTAAAACACAAATAGCTTTTTTCACTACAGAGAACTGGATGCACCAAAATCATCTCTCTCTCTCTCTCAACTCGAATAAATCTAAAATTCTACTTTTCCCTCCCTCCAGGGCTTTCTCCTTTGACAAAAATGCTTTCAAAGTCCTAAGCCAAACCAACACTGCTATAGAAGTGGTCCCTTCTGCAAAACTTCTTGACATTACCATAGATGAACAACTTAAATTCAATATCCATATACAACAAAACATAAAGAAAACCCACCAAAAGTTAGGTATGCTCTACAGGAATAACCGCTTTCTCTCCAACTCCTCTAGGCATACCTTGGCAATTACCTACCTGCTACCCTCTCTACTTTATGGATCCCCTCTTCTATCCAATCTGTCTGCTTCCAACACCTCAAAACTTGAAATTTGTTATAACAAGATCTCCAAATTTGCCACTAAATCCAAAACCTCAACTCACCACTGCCTTACCCTACAATCCCTGAACTGGCTAGAGCTTCCCAACCACCTAGACTATATCCAACTAACCACCGCTCACAAACTAATATTCTACCCAGATAAATGCCCAGCCTTAACAAATATCCTTCCACCATACATCCCAAATCAATCTCTGAGATCTGAACACCAAAACCTAATCTCCATCCACAAACCCAAACATCCTGCTGGCCAGCTTCTACTCTCCTTCTCTCTAGGTAAGAAATGGAACTCTCTCCCTCCCTCACTTAGGACAATACCTAACCCAGAATCCTTCAAGACCCAACTGTTCCTATACCTGTCATCCAAACGGAAATGTTCCTGCTTTCACCCTACATAAAATCTAGGGAATTTTTCCCACTGAGCTCTCTATACTCCCTGCTCCACTCTTCCCTCAAGCTTTTATTTCTATTCTCCCAAATTAGACTTGCTGACTGTCACAGATCAAGCAAATTTCTCACTTGACTCCAAGTATGTAAATATCAGTATTGCCATGTTGCCATTGAAAAAAAAAACTGTTAACTGTGTCTTATGATGTACATTTATGTATTTGTATTTCCTGACTGTATGAATTTTACACTTGTATTTTACCTTTAACACTATGTAACCCTTATGGTATTGTATTGCTTTGAAACTCCTAATTGTATGAATTTTACTCTTGTATTTTCCTTCAACACTCTGTAACCCTTATTGTATTGTATTGTTTATGGAGCTTTTCTACCCAGGCCTCCACTGAAAATGGGCAGTTCTTGGCCCAGTGGACTTCCCCGGTAATCAAACTGAAATAAAAATAATAAATAAAAATAAATGATGAAACTACTATATGTGTCTTTTGCCTACCATAGTGTGTTTACAAAGTGAGCAGTTGGCACAATAATTTTTTGTCGTCAGATACTTTTAAGAGTCAACATCTATTTGTGCATGATTTTTGTCCATTTATGTGTAATTTTGAAGGATTGGTGGGAATGTATTGGACACTTTTTATTTAACCACATTTAAATATCAAGCTAGCTCTTGGGGACCATACAACTTTGTTTGCTCAGATGAATATGGGATATTTGTGACATACTTTGGATATATAGTTTTTCTAATATATCAGGAAGTGTTTCGTTTGGGATCTATCTAGGTCATATTAATAATGGTGATGTATAGTTCATGTTAGATATATCAGGTATTTAGGACATTTTGGGGGCAGAAATATGCTGACTTATTTTGGTTATTGCAACACACAGGAAAAACATGTTAATCTAATATAGTCAAGTTTGAGTTGAAGCCTTCATATGTTTTTCTGGCATTTCACCACTACTGGGATTTATTTGTGATTAACGGGTTCATGTGTTTAAGGATACATTTTTTTTTTTGTTGTGTACCATTTGATTTGGCTGTAATATTTGATGTAGAAGCAAAGGTTAACATCCAGAAGCACTGTTGAAGATACAACTCTACTTTTAGACAACCATTTGTTTTGGTTGTAATATAAAATAAGTGAAGGCTAACATCCAGACGTTTTGGTGGAGAGTGGATTTTACATTGATTGACAATTGGTGGTTAAAAATGTTTTCATATATAATTTCAATATGATGTGATATGTTTATTTAGGGTCGGACTAAGAAGCAAATGCTAAGACTTGGTGGTTTTTGGATTTTACACAGGCAGATTATTTTTTGGAGCCCTTTAGTATAGTGTGTAATAGACATTTGGTACACAACAATAAATTCCTAATAAGTGTATGTATATTTTGGAAGAATTTTTATAATAATTTTGTTACTTATGTGGGTGTATTGATAGTGAGCATGTGAGTGCTTCAATATTCAAACTATATTAAGGGCCTCAATATTTCATTTACAATTGAAAGTTTATGGTAGTGGTATGTTGTTGTCCAAATTAGCCAGTTATATTCTGACCTTATGTCTCAAATGGTTTGGCAGTTTTGATTTTTTTGCATGAGTGAAAAATATGGATCTGACCAATATTACTCATGGCCTTTTGGCTGATAGAGATGATATAAACATTTTTGATGCTTGTATATCATCAACCAAGGGGGAAGTTGAGGATTCGGTTCAATCTGACTCATGCAAAGATCTTTTTACTAAACTAACTAGTGAGATGAAAGAAATGTGAATTCAGATTTGGCATATTAGATTATTTAAAGCATATTCAAACAATAACATCACTCCACATGGTTTGAGAGTAAGGACACAACCTTTTATCTTGGGGGTAGATGAAACTTTATTAATTCATTGGCAACAAGTACAACATTCTTCTTCCATGCATTCTGTTAAGATTTTGATAGAATTCTATGAACAGAGAATCACGACCTTGACTGCAGGTATAGGTGAATTATGCACTAATTTGCAAGAATATAAAAATCATGATATGTATCAACAACAGGTTTCCTTACTCTCAGGCAGTTTGATACAGTTAGAAGAAGATTTAAAAGCTAGAATGATTAAGAAGTTTCAGAGGGATGTCAGATTACTCCACAGGTAAACCATTTGCACTTAAGAAAACAGTTCAGTTTATCAATGACAAATCAGGGTCAGCTCAGCCCAATTTTAAGAGGAAAAGAAAGAGATGAATATTGAAAAATATAAAATCTATATCTGATACATCAGGGGATGAATTCTCTTCCAACACAGATAGTGAAACAACAGTTTTGCATAGCTGTCCACGTGTAAAAAAGGGTAATGTGAATTTCACTTTAGGAGATCCAGGTGGGGAGACATGAAACATAGAGGAAACAGGAACAAGCTTGGAAGCAATGTTGGCAGTGTTAACACACAAATAGATGACTGTTTGAATGTCCATAATATTTCATCTTTGGAACTTACACAGAGCATAAATTGTTGAATAAAGGTATGGGTTTTGTTCCCAAGTTTATGGTGTCAGAATATTCTTTTGCACAAGTTGTTATTGATTTTTGCTGTAAACTAAATTTAAAATCACATTTTGCAGATTTGCAGCCAGGTGTTGGTAATTTAAATAACTTCAGGTTTAGAATATCTAATATTGTACCTCCTATGAATACAAATGTGACGATTTTTCAAAATTTGGTGTTGAAAGATCTACATTTTTTGAATACCAAAAATGTGCAACATTTTCAAGATAACATTACTAAGGAGGAATGCACGGCCCTACATAGTTTGAGCCAGAATAAGGAGATAGTTATTAACCAGGTGGATAAAGGGGGAGCTGTAGTCATCTGGGACTGGCATATGTAACATAATGAAGCCATTTGTCAACTTATTATCAACATATGGATTTAGATCCTACCAATATTTTTAAAGCTGAAATTGACAATTTTCTAACTTTGGCTTGTGAAGAAGATATCATATCCAAACATGGTAAACATCATCTTATGGTAGAAAATCCTGCTAAACAGATTTTTTATACGCTACCCAAAATACATAAAAAGTGTAAAAAAACCTCCGGGTAGACGTATAGTGTCGGGGCGAGGTTCTTTAACTGAACCATTATCAGAATATCTAAGAAATATTTGAAACCATTGTTGACACATGTTAGAGCCTGGATACAGGACACTACACAATTTTTGAACATCATAAGTAACATACAGTTAGAAAAGGGTTGGATATTATGCACTTTATACAAATATTCCACATTGGGCTGGTTTATTAGCACTGGATTTTTAGCTAGCTCATGTTTCACCTGGATTTAATGCAGTCCTTTTGTGCCAAACAGAGCACGTGCTCAACAAAAATATTTTTTATTTTGATAATGTCTGCTATTTACAACTTAAGGATACTGTGATGGGAACATCTTTCTCTCCCATCTATGCAGAAGTATTTATGGGCTATGTTGAACATCACTTAATTTATGACATGAGTCACAATATTTTTGTGGGGGAAATAGATATCTGATGTCATTATTTGGATGATTGTTCTCCTAAGTGGAATCTAGTGCTGTCTTACATTTTTTTAAAATTGGCGCCTTTCAATTGGGCTGTGCACATTGCCATACATGTGTGGGACTGGTAGTTCCTGTTTCCAAGATAGTTCCTATTTCCCCTTGCTGTTGGTGGTTCCCCATTTGAGCTAATGTTTTACTACACAGGAATATGCTTATTTAGCTTTGGAATATTTTTTTTTTGAGCTGGCTACTTGTATATGTACTTGATATTTGGTGCACTACAATTAGATTACAGACATTTTTTATCAGCGACTTACAGATACTATTTATGGGGCTATTATAAGACTCATTTGGGACACGATATTGGCTATCTGGAGTTATTTTAATTAATGTGACTTATCAGTAGACTAAGTCATTGGCATTGGTGTTTTTTGCCTCAACAGTTTTGTTCTTTGATATATCAATGATTGTTTGTATTATTATTAGTGCAGGTTGTCATATGTACCAGTTGGGACTTTATTTCACAACTGCTAACATACATGTACGCAACAATTTTTTCTGCTTGGCCACAGTGATTTCCACATTTTGGTTTCTGGATATTTGGTGGATATTTAGGAACAATACAGTTGGTCGCAAGTGATATTCATTTTGGTCTGGAACTTTTCGATGATTTGTATGTGGAAAATGGCGTCTATACATTCAGTGATGTATGGGCCTTATTTTTGGTGCTGAAATATGTTTCATCTGGGACTGGATGTTTATGACTATTGAAGAAAATCCAATTTATCATACAAAAACTGTTTGCAGTGCTTTAAGGGCTCAACCCTTCTTTTGTGGGGACAGATTGTCATTGGACATATTATGAGTGTTGAGCCCTGCTTCAAAACCATCAATGGACATTTACATTGTATTTTATTGCTTGCTTATAGTGGTTTTCTTATTTATGTCTTATGGACATTAGCTGAACAATTATAAATATTGGATTAGGCCTTAGTATATACTGACCTTTATCACAAATTGTTTAGGATTTCTAATGTTCTTTTACATGATTAGAAAAGGAGCTGTCAACCATTTAAATGATTTTTTACATGAATGATGAAACTACTATATGTGTCTTTTGACAACCATAGTGTGTTTATAAAGTGGGCAGTTGGCACAATAATTTTTGAGTCGTCAGATATTTTTAAATATCAACATTTATTAGTGCATAAATTTTGTCCATTTATGTGTAATTTTGAAGGACTGGTGGGAATGTATTAGACGCTTTTTATTTAACCACATTTAAATATCAAGCTAGCTCTTGGGGACCATATGACAGTGTTTGTTCTGATAAATATGGGATATCTGTGACATACTTTGTATATATAGTTTTTCTAACACATCAGGAAGGGTTTTGTTTGGGATCTATCTAGGTCATATTAATAATGGCGATGTATAGTTCATGTTAAATATATTAGGTATTTAGGACATTTTGGGGGCAGAAATATGCTGACTTATTTTGGATATTGCAACGCACAGGAACATATTGTTAATCTAATATAGTCAAGTTTGATTTGTAGCCTTCATATGTTTTTCTGGCATTCCACCATTTAGATTTGTTTGTGATTAACGGGTTCATGTGTTTAAGGATATGTTTTTTTTTTGTTGTGTACCATTTGTTCTGGCTGAAATATTGGATGTAGAAGTGAAGGCTAACATCCAGAAGCATTGGTGGAGATACGACTCTATACTTTTAGACAATCATTTGTTTTGGTTGTAATATAGGATGTAGAAGCGAAGGCTAACATCCAGAAGTTTTGGTGGAGAGAGGATTTTTCATTGGTTGACAATTGGTGGTTAACATTTTTTTCATATATAATTTCAATATGATGTGATATGTTTATTTAGGGTAGGACTAAGAAGCGAATACTAAGATCTGGTGGTTTTTGGATTTTACACAGGCAGATTATTTTTTGGAGCCCTTTAGTACAGTGTGTAATAGACATTTGGTACACAACAATTAATTCCCAAAAAGTGTATGTTTATTTTGGAAGAATTTTCATAATAATTTTGCTACTTATGTGGGTGTATTGATAGGGGGCATGTGAGGCCTTCAATATTCAAACTATATTAAGGGCCTCAATATTTCATTTACAATTAGAAGTTTATGATAGTGGTGTGTTGCAGTCCACATTAGCCAGTTATATTCTAAGCTTATGTCTTGAATGGTTTGGCAGTTTTGATTTTCTTTTGCATGAGTGAAAAATATGGATCTGACCAATATTATTCATGGCCTTTTGGCTGATAGAGATGATATAAAAATGTTTGATGCTTGTATATCATCAACCATTGGAGAGTTGGAGATTTGGTTCAATCTGACTCATGCAAAGGTCTTTTTACTAAACTAACTAGTGAGATGAAAGAAATGTGAATTCAGATTTGGCATCTTAGATTATTTAAAGCATATTAAAACAATAGCATCACTCCCCATTGTTTGAGACTAAGGACACAACCTTTTGTCAAGGGGTAGATGAAACTTTATTAATTGATTGGCATCAAGTACAACATTTTTCTTCCATGATTTTTGTCAAGATTTTGATAGAATTCTATGAACGGAGAATCATGACCTTGACTGCAGGTATAGGTGAATTATGCACTAATTTGCAAGAATATAAAAATCCTGATATGTATCAACAACAGGTTTTCTTACTCTCAGGCAGTTTCATACAGTTAGAACAAGATTTAAAAGCTAAAATGATTAAGAAGTTTCAGAGGGATGTCAGAGATTACTCCACAGGTAAACCATTTGCACTTAAAAAACATTCAGTTTACCAATGACAAATCAGGGCCAGCTCAGCCCAATTTTAAGAAGAAAAGAAAAAGATCTATATTGAAAAATACTAAATCTACATCTGATACATCAGAGGATGAATTCTCTTTCAACACAGATAGTGAAGCAACAGTTTTGCATAGCTCTCCACCTGTTAAAAAGGGTAATGTGAATTTCCCTATAGGAGATCCGGGCGGGGAGGGAGGAAACATAGAGGAAAGAGGAAAAAGCTTGGAAGCAATGATGGCAGTATTACACGCAAACAGATGACTGTCTGAATGTCCATAATATTTTGTTTCTGGAACTTACATAAACAGAGCAGAAATTGTTGAAACAAGGTATGGGTTTTGTTCCAAAGTTTATCATATCAGAATATTCTTTTGCACAAGATGTTATTGATTTTTGCTGTAAAATAAATTTAAAATTACATTTTGCAGATTTGCAGCCAGGTGTTGGAAATTTAAATAACTTCAGGTTTAGAACATCTAATTTTGTACCGCCTATGAATACAAAAGTGGTGATTTTTAAAAATTTTGTTTTGAAAGATCTACATTTTTCGGATACCAAAAATGTGCAACATTTTCAAGATAATATTACTAAGGTGGAATGTATGGCTCTATGTAGTTTGAGCCAGAATAAGGAGATAGTTATTAACCAGGTGGATAAAGGGGGAGCTGTAGTCATCTGGGATTGGCATATGTATCATAATGAAGCCATTTGTCAACTTTCACATCAACAATATTATCAACGTATGGATTTAGATCCTACCAATATTTATACAGCTGAAATTGACAATTTTCTAACTTTGGCTTGTGAATAAAGGTATCATATCCAAGCATGATAAACATCATCTTATGGTAGTGAATCCTGCTAAACAGATTTGTTATATGCTACCCAAAATACATAAAAACTATAAAAAACCTCCGGGTAGACCTATAGTGTTGGGGCGAGGTTCTTTAACTGAACCATTATCGGAATATCTAACAAAATATTTGAAACCATTGTTGACACATGTTAGAGCATGTATACAGGACACTACACAATTTTTGAACATCATAAATAACATACAGTTAGAAAAGGGTTGGATATTATGCACTTTATACAAATATTCCACATTGGGCTGGTTTACTAGCATTGGATTTTTGGCTAGCTCATGTTTCGCCTGAATTTAATACATTCCTTTTGTGCCAAATGGAGCACGTGCTCAACAAAAATATTTTCTATTTTGATAATGTCTGCTATTTACAACTTAAGGGTACTGTGATGGGAGCATCTTTCTCTCCCATCTATGCAGACGTATTTATGGGCTATGTTGAGCATCAGTTAATTTATAACATGAGTCACAATATTTTTTGTGGGGAAATAAATATCTGGCTTCATTATTTGGATGATTGTTGGCTAATATGGAGGTCAGATGAAGATTATTTTAGTGACTTCATTGAATATCTCAACAAAGATAAATGGGTAATCCATTTTACATTGAATTATCATCGGGAAATAGTGATCTTCTTAGATGTTGAGGTCAAAGTATTTGAATATGGTACATTAAGTAGCAATGTTTATAGGAAATATCCGCAGTTTAACAATTTGCTATATGCCTCCAGTTCCCACCCCCCACATGTAGTTAAGAATATTCCAAAGTCTCAGTTTTTGAGACTGAAAAGAATATGTTCCACTACGTAAAGTTATAATGTCCAAACAGATTATATGGGCCGCAGATTTTATTATCCCGGTTATAGGAAATTTGATGTTGATATAGCCTTGAAAAGGGTTCATGAAGTTAATAGACAACAAACACTTGTTTATAAGGATAAAAATGTAAGATCTGACCCCTTATTTAGATTTATTATGGAATTTGGGGTCTATAACAGGCAGTTACAGGAGATTATACATAAACATTGTGATATTTTACATATGGAAGAGTGATTATCTCAGTTTTTGCCATCTAGATGTAGGTTTGGATATAGAAGAGGAAAGAATTTGGGGGGCTGTTTCAACTATTATAAAAAGGGTAAGATGGCACATAAAAGTTTGCAAACCACCTTAATAGGTGGCCCAGTAATGGGTAGTTTTCCTTGTGGACATTGCAGATTCTGCAATATGGTACTGAAACAAAGTTCATTCACTTCCTTTAATTGTCCTAAAGTTTTTGATATAAAAGTTTTTGGAAATTGTAGCAGTGACTGGGTGATTTAATTGGTTAATTGTACTTGCCCTGCTTTTTATGTTGGGCAAACTTCTCGTCCATTTAAACTTAGAATATCAAAACACATGAGTGACATTAAATGTCATAGAAATATACATGCCTTATATAAACATCAGATTTTACATCCTTCTGCTAGGTTCAGATTTACAGTGATGGATAAAATATCCTTCAAAGCCCCCGGGCCTATGGAAAATACGGCCCAGACCGCAGAATCCTTTATAAATGCATTCTATGAACACCTTCAGGATTGCATGGATCATGTGATCCCAAATAAAACCAAGACCCAATCCTCCAAAGGCAGACGTCCTGTCTGGAGGACCCCAGCCATAAACAAACTATACAATAGAAGGAGGAAGCTACTAAATGATAAAGCAAATTCCCAAAAAGGGAAGGCATCACTGATCAGTATTAGCAAAAAACTACGGGCACACATAAAATTGTCTAAGGCCAGCTTCAAGAGAAAAATTGCACAGGACACTAAGGATAATCACAAGGCTTTCTTTAGTTATGTTAGGAACCCGGGTGGTAATTCCCAGATATGCTCAGAATTAGTCCAAAATGACAAAAAATACACCAAACCCACAGACATTGCCAACATCCTAGCTGACAGGTTCAGCACAAACCCCCCCCCCTCCCCACCAAAAGGGCAAATATCTATCCCAGCAGAGTGCTGCCCCCCCCCGACATCTCAGATGCTCAGGTAAGGGCCGGCCTCTCCAAAGCAAAAAACACAGCATCAATGGGACTAGACGGTGTCCCGGGCTGCATCCTACATGAACTCCAAGAAGAGCTAAACCCAAACATAAAACTACTGTTCAATCTCAGCCTTACTACAGGATATGTGCCCAAAGAGTGGCGTACAGCAACAGTGGTCCCTCTCCATAAAGGTGGTGCCTCAACGGATCCTGGAAACTATCACCTCATAAGCCTGACTAGCTTGGTCTGCAAAGCTATGGAAAGGATCATCATGGACCTCATAAATAAAGATATTGGGGACCTACAAACACTGGATCCTACCCAGTTCGGCTTTGTTAAGGGCAGATCCTGCCTCTTAAACCTGGTTGATTTCTTTGAAACAGTCACCAAGGCCATTGACGAGGGGAAGGTGGTCCACACAGCCTACCTGGACCTCGCAAAAGTCTTTGATACAATACCCCACTCGGGCATTATAGATAAGCTCACCAACTTAAATATAAACCCCTATGTCACTAGATGGATTGCAAACTGGCTCAAGGACAGAACCCACATGGTTAGAATTGCTGGAGCCATGTCAGACTCCAAACCAGTTACAAGTGGTGTCCCACAAGGCTCATTCCTGGGACCTCTCTTGTTCGGTATATATTTCTCGGAGGTACAGGCCAACACGGAAGGACTGTGGCTGACCAAGTTCGCAGATGACTGCAAACTGGGTGCCATAATCGACTCTCCAGCCGACACAAGCATCCTCCAAAAGGGCCTCATAGAAACAGACAACTGGTGCCAGAGCCATGGCCTCAAGCTAAATGCCAAAAAGTGTATAGTCATCCCCTTTGGCAAAAACAAAGTGCCCACAAATTACCACATAGGTGGTAATCCATTAAGTACAGAAGAAGTAATTAGGGACCTGGGGACCCAAGTTGATAGCAAACTCTCATTTGACAACTACGTGGCCAAAGTGGTTAGAAAAACATTTTATATAGCCCACCTAATCATGAAGGGATTCACATCTAGATCAGGGGACGTCATTGTGCCTCTTTACTCATCCCTCATCAGGCCCATAATTGAGTACAATGCCCCTGTTGGGATGTACCTTACCAGACACCTGCAGCAACTGGAAAGACCCCAAAAGTACCTCACCAAGAGGATCAAAGGGCTCAAACAGATGCCATATGCTGCCCGGTTAAAGAAACTCCAGCTCTACTCAGTGGCATACCGCCTGTTCAAAGGCGATCTGTGCCTGACGTATAAAGCCGTGTCCAACCCGGAATTAATGGACATGCTGCACCTCAGAAAATCCAAATCCCATCGAACTACACGCTCGAGAGACTTGAACCTCAGCACTGAAATAAATAGGACATGCTGGAGGGACAGATTCATAACCCAGAGGCACCCTTCACTCTGGAATGAAATCCCAGTCCAGGTTAGGCAGAGTCCCTCATTGACTCTCTTCAAGAGGGAGGTCGTAGGTTTACCCCGGGTATCACTTCTGTGTCACTGTTAGACAGAGGCACAGTATACTAACCTCGAAAAAGGGCATAGCAAAATAAATTTAAAATGGGTGGCGAAAGCCAAACACATTCTGGCTAGGCTTATAAATGCCCTAGGGCAGATAGCCTAGTATGTGTTTTGCTTGCATTCTGTTTTAACAGCATATTAAAACTTCAAAAGAGACCACAGCTCTCTCTGTTCGGAGTCAGGCAGAATTTTTCCACCCTCCCACCCATTTAAGTTGCCTTTAACGTGTGTATTTGATCTAAAAAAAAAAGTCTGGAATTATTAAATGAATTTTTGGGATTTATTAAAGAAAGTACAACTTTTTTGGAATTTTCACACACTATATCAAATGAAAAGATTGATTATTTGGATATTACTATCTACAAAAATAACCTTAACAATTGTTTTGAGACTACCATTTTTAGAAAACCTACATATTCCAACTCACTTCTGCATTTCACCAGTTTCCATCCACTTCGTCAGATGAAGGCACTGGTAAAAGGGCAGGGAGTAAGATTGGCTAGGATGATTTCTGATTATCAAGAATTTTTAGATCAAATACACATTTAAAGGGAATGTTAACAAACAGAGGTTATCCATTACGGTTCATTAACAATATTTTGAAAGAGGTTACAAATAAAAGAAAACAAGGGTTTTTGTCCCTTTACTAGGAAAAGGGTGTGATGTCTCTTTCTTAGGTGATCATAGAAGGGAAAACAATACATTTAAAAGAGCTGGCATCTTTAAATACAATCAACAGTTTACAAATATTAGTAACATAATAGAACACAATTGGAACCTGTTTGGTACTAATCAGGAACATTTGGATATTGTAGGAATTGGCCCTAATATAGTTTACAAAAAAGATACAACTATAAAAAATATGTTGGAAAGAGTACAAGAAGGGTGTTTTGAGATCAGGGGCATGTTTAAATGTGGGTTTTGCTCACAATGTAAGTATATCTTGGAAGGGACGGAAATAAGAATACCTAATTATGGGAAATATACCTACAAGAAGAAATTTACTTGTAGTAGTAAGGGTGATGTATACATAGGGATGTGTACCCAGTGTCCCTGTTTCTATATTGGCAAGACAATCAATGCCCTTAGGAGCAGGATGTACCAACACCTTTATGACATCAAAAAGGAGGACATGAAAAATGTATTGGCTAGTCATATTAAGAGCAATATAGGGCACATGTTTAGATTTTCAGTGCTCGATCAGGTTATTTTGGGAGACAGAGGGGGTCCCCTTAATGACTATTTGGAATGCAGAGAACTTAGATGGCAGCTAAGAACTAACGCAGCACAGTTTCCAGGATTAAACACAAGTATTTCTATTAGTTCTGTCCTTAGTTTTAAAATGGAAGGTTATTAATGGTAAAAGAGAATAGTTATTGTTCCACATTTTTTTTCAGTATAATTAGAACATATAATATATGTTTTTAAATGTTTTACAAAATTATGGGTTCACTTGATGTAACAAAAGGGTTAATTCATTAACTCATTTTTCAGTTATGATGTCATTTATTTTATGAATGGGTCTGATATAAATTGAGTCAGTCTTGTAAAGTTTTGTATCTGTTTGGCATGGTATTCTGAGGAAGTTTTTATTAAAAACGAAAGCGCTTAATCAACACAGTGTGGATTCCGTCCTGTCTTTAAATTCTACTTTTCTTACCTGGTAGACCTGTGGAAGGAATGTTTGTTAACACTACCTTACTGTTTCTACACATATTCCCAGATTCCTAGTTGTAATTATGCACATACCTCTCAATCTGTTAATGCACAACATCTGGACAAAGCTTGACAACATGGGGGTACAAATAGGGAGATATTTTGAATATTGCTCCAATAAACTTTTAGACATTTGCTAGAGTAACAGGATTTGTTTTAATATACATTTTCTGAAGGATCTGAAGTCTGACACTCAAATGCAATTCATTATTTGGTGACTACAATCCTGAGATCATCTCACTGATTTCCCAGGAAAAAAGAGGAACAGGCCAACACTATGAGCCAAATATCTGGACATTCTGGGAAAATCCATACAGTTGAGAGGTATGATGCATATAGCTTACTACCACTCCAAGGATACGAACCATAGCTGTGTCTGCTAAAAAAATACAATTTGTGTTTTATCAGCGTGAGCTATCTCCCCAAACTACCTCCCCAAAATTATCAGTGTTTTCTTTGTAAGTTTCTCTTGTTTGTACAATCTGACCTTGTAATTACAACAGTCTTATACAGATATCCCTAGACATATTTTTATGTAGCACAGTGTGATAAAAGTGGTTGACACAACAGTATTATTCTGATATCAAATGTTGGTGAATGCTACATGTCAGGCCATACAATACCAGAGTAAACACTACCAGTCCAGGATTTAAAACTTTATTGCCAGGCAGTTACAGTTTTCTTATCATAAAGACCTGTGGGGGGAATGTTTGTTAACACTACCTGAATGTTTCTACACATATTCCCAGATTCCGAGTTAATGTTATGCACATACCTCTCAATCTCTTAATGCACACTCTAGGGTTGCCAGCTATCTGGTTTTTGACCGGACTTTCTGGTTTTCTGACAAATTGTCTGGTTAACAGTTTCATTCAAAACCAGACACGTGAAGTCTGGGTTTTGTGCCACACTGCCAAATTTGTTTTTACCGATTCAGAAGAATTAATTTTATGTTACGTATGCATAGAAGAAGGACAAAATCATGCTTTACCAGCATCCTCCTACCTTTGCTAGCAAATCTAAAACTAAACAAAGATGTCTTTTAATATGCATGACACTGAACACCAGACCAGATCGAAAAATAATGCAGCAGATGCCTCATCCTTTGTGCTTGTGCATCCTATCTCTTCATTGCTTGTTTCACGGGAAGTGGAGGACCCAATGGAGGACCCATGTGCACAATGACATAATTTAAACACAAAAGTGCGCATACCTGCTGCCAGAGTCAACATGGCTGGCTGGTCTGGTTTTATTCATTAAGTGGTGAAACTGCATGTTTTAAGTGTTGAAAGCTCCATTTCTGTAGTAAGGTAAGGTATTAGAAGCTCTGCTTGTATTTTCTGCAGTAAGTTAGCTCCTTTGTTTGTATTTTCTGCAGTAAGGTAGCTTCGGTTGTGTGTGGGTGCAAGCTCTGTTTTGTACTATGCTGCCTGGAAGGAAGCTTGTATTTTTTGCAGTAAGGTTGTGCAAGCTCTGTTTTTGTGGACTGGAAGGTGTGGTGTGTGCATTATGCTGGAAGGAAGCTCCATTTTATATTCTGCTGAAGGAAGCTCTGTTTTATAGACTGTTATGCTGGAAGGAAGCTCCGTTTTTGTAGACTGTTATTCTGGAAGGTGTGAATTATGCTGGAAAGAAGATTGTTTTTTGTAGACTGGAAGGTGTGGTGTGTGTGTATTATGCTGAAAGAAAGCTCCGTTTTGTATTATGCTGGAAGGAAGCTCCATTTTTGTAGACTGGAAGGTGTGTGTGTGTGTGTGTGTGTGTGTGTGTGTGTGTGTGTGTGTGTGTGTGTGTGTGTGTGTGTGTGTGTGTGTTGGGGAAGGCTAATGTTTAAAATGTGTTATCTGTCCAAGATACACTTTGATGCCTGTAAATACAGAGCCTGAGGTACACTTGTTGATATGCAGCAGGATTTAAATTAATTTAATTTTGCAAAGTCTGTGGAAAGGAATGCAATGTCAGCAAAAACATCAGAGAATGCAGTAAATCAATCATCCTCTTGAAAGCTTGCTACAGTGATATTTTGCCCTCTCCTTTCTATTGATTGTGATCACATTGTAAGAAGAAAACACTTTTAGCAATTGAGTCAGCATCTGGGTTAATGCACTTTCCATGTGCATGTACCACTTCAAGTCTGCGAGTTGCAGGACCTGGGTTTATATTATTTTCTGCTCTGTTGGTATGTGCCATTTTAAAGCTGTGAGTTGCAGCAATTGGATTTTGTATTTTTTATGTGCATGTTTCATTAAGTGTGAAAGCAGGCATCTGGAACAGAAAAAGAGGACATTCCCATCAGCTGATGCCACAGTGATGTAACAAAATGGGTGGAGCAGGGATGGGAGAGGGGGTGGGAATGGGTGAGGCTATGGGTGATGTGAGGGGTGTGACATTAGTCCAGTTTTAGCCACAAAGAAAGATCGCAACCCTAGCACACACTCTAGACAAAGCTTGACAACATAGGGGTGCAAAAAGGGACACATTTTGAATACTGCTCTTATAAACTTGGAGAGTTGCTCGAGTAACTGGATTTGTATTAATATACATTTTCTGAAGAATTTGAGGTCTGAAAATCAAATGTATGTCATTAGTTAGTGAGTACAATTCTGGGATCATCCCAGTGATTTGTGAGGGAGGCAGAGGAACAGGCCAAAAATATGAGCCAATTATCTGAACATTCTGTGAAAAGCTGTACAGTTGAGAGGTATGATTATGCATATAGCTTACTACCATTCCCAGGATTCAAACCACAGCTTTGTGTGCTGTGAGTTTCATCAGAGTGAGCTATTCAGAAACTGCTTTCTAGTTTTTCAATGTTTTATGTCTAAGTCTCTCTTGGTTGTACAATCAGACTTTGTAATTACAACAGTTTTATACAAACATTCCGAGACATATTTTTTATGCAGCACAGTATGGGTAACAGTGGTTAACACAACATTACTATTCAAAGACTGCAACACTAAATGCCATACAATACCAGAGTAAACACAACCAGTCCAGGATTTAAAAAAATATTGCCAGGCAGTTACAGTTTTATTGAAATATCACCTACTTGGGACTATTACTGCCATATTATCTAGTTTATTCAGTATAACCCATACACAGTTTTTATGCTGTCAGGTGAATTTCTACTACTTTATATTTGCTTGGTATGACTACTACAAGCAGGATTGTTAGTCACCAGCCTTGCGATGCAGCCTTTGCAACCTACTGGCTTGGGCTTACTGATTCATAGCCTGCTCAGCTGCAACTGTAAAGGGAATACAGAAATATTTAGGTATACCTATCCATCACACACACAGGCTGGACTTTGGTAAACAGTTATTGATATGAATACTTACACACTGCTGGGACATCACCCCTCTGCCTTACTTCTTGGACCCACTCATCCAAGAGCTCCCTCTTCCTCCACTTCAAGTCAGCATAGTAGTGCCAGACCTACTCACTAGTCCGAGGGATACCAGTGGCACTGGTGAGATCACGGGTGAGATGGTCCAGGCTTTCGTTTTATATTGGGAGCCCTGGTACTGGCCCTGCAGCAGTCTCTCATCATGGTTATTTACCAGGAGTCCTACCATTACCTTGGACTCCTGTATGGCCCAGCACTGTGTCTGGAAGAATATGCCCCTGCCAACACCTGCCATACTGCCTACAGTGGGAAGGTGCAACCAGTTATGCACTGTATTACCACCAGCTGGGTTTGAATATGGCTGATATCCCACCCTTGTGTGATTGGATGGTTTTCAATTTGCTGAGTTAAGCTAACCTATGGGCAAACCTGCTTAGCTAAGGTTGGCAGTGCTTAAAGGGGCATGTTCAGCATTGCTTACCAATTGGCAAATCCACTTAGCTGGTCTACTCATTGCTTAGCAGTCATATTTACACAATGCTTACACCTGGTAAGCAGAGCTTTGCAATGCTTAGCATTGCTTATTTTTTTATTTTATAGACTAACTGCTGTATGGGATTGATTCATCATTCATTACATATTATAAATCTGTTTACTATCCCTGACACCCCCCCTAATGTGCTTTCATTACATTTATTCATGTACGACTATACTGTATGGGGAACTTGTGTTTATATGGGGGTTTCACAACTCTATTACACTGACACCTCACATCTGGGCCTACTACAGTACTCTGGTTAACAAATATATGGTATTTCTTAGCTAATAATAAAAAAAATGTTTATGTACTGCTTTCACATGTAAAATGCAAAGTGGTTACAGTGGGGATAAAACCAGGAGTAGCTGCTTATAAAGTGCATGCTCTAACTACTACACTATTGCAGTACTGCTTATGTTGGATATCTTTTGTTATTTAACTTCTTGTGCTGTTTAAGCTGGACTAAGCATAGCTAAGCAACAGGCAAACCAATGCAACTACACTTAAACTTTGTTGCATTTATAAAAAAAAAATGTATTTGTTGTGTTTTTTTATTTGTAATTATAATATCCCTGCTAATGCTGAACCTGTTATTCGATCACCTTTCTGCTTTGTGGGACGATTGTCCCTTTTGGCTTTGTCCACATTCCTTAATCTGACAAGTTGGGAGGTGTGTGCTATGTGCTTATGCTACATGTGCTATTCTAGCCACTTTTGCCTTGGTAGGGACAATTTTCTTTACGACTTTGACCAGATTTCTTACCCTGATGGATTGGAGGTGTTACAAGTGTTCTCGCTCATTTTAAATTGCCAAAAGGCAATTCTGGAGTGCAGGGGGTGTGTATATTGTGAGAGCTCTGCTCTCAGACACACCCCCTGTGCTGGTACATTGAACTGTGCCTGTTTTACAGCAAGCCAGTGCACTTTCATATATATATATATATATATATGCATGGCACATTGCCGTACTGCACAGGAATAGTTCTTGCTGTGCAGGAATAACTTTTTCCTGCATGGCTGCTTGCTGAATCCAGGAGTAGGGCCACACCCAGTGAGTCCCCACTAACACATTTCCTGTAAAGACCCATCTATCATACAGGTCCATGCTTTTGTATTCATTCTGAACAGTAAAAACAATTTCCTTTCTTCAGCTAGACTCTAGTTATAACACTCAAGGTACTAGCTTAGTGTCTCCAGTATCTCAGTCTCCCTACTCATTTATCTTGAAAACACCATAGTATAACAGACAGAATATTAAAGTGGCAACAGATTGATGGATCATGCTGATTCCTTGGTAACATTTTAACAGGGTGCATATCAAGTTTATCTGCTTTCCCTTTTTGATATTGGTATGCACTTACCCATTTAGTACCGAACTATTTCCTGGCAGGATCATACATACACACACATATATATATATATATATATATATATATATATATATATATATATATATATATATATATATATATATATATATATTTATATATATATTTTTTTTTTTTTTTTTTTAACTGGTTTATTTGAAATTTAGCCTATCATTTAGTGGCTCACTCATAGCTTAGGTAAATATATGCACTGCATGTCACTTCATGAGGAGAGTAACATGCTTTTCTACTTGGGTATTTCCTTAACAAATTTTGTAAAATGGTTGAGACATGAATGAATTCAGCTTAGATTGCATTGCCCTACTTCAATGGAGTAGAGGATGGAAACACTTGAGGATGAAGAAAAGTGGAAGAGATAATGGGGAACAACTTTATAACAGTATCTCCAGCAATGTGCCATCACTTTTTTTAAGTTTCATTTAAGCAAGGGCCTGCACACAGAACATGATACTTTAATGAAGTAACATTGCCTATTTACTTTCTATGTAATTTTTTCTTAATATATTCTTTAGATATTAACTTTTTTTCATAATATATTCTTTAGATATTAATCTGGAAGTCAGAGTCCCCTGACTATTGCTTTCTTCTTAAATATTGCATCGTGTGACAAGCCTTTTATCTTTCCAAAGGACTAACATGATATCAAAAGTATGGTAGCTAAATTGTGGCTGCCAAAAGAGCAAAAAAAAAAACAAAACTAGCCAGGAATAACCTACTCATGTTCACTAAGAGATTGGCAGTTGCTGAAAGCATAAAATACCTAGCACTTCAGACCAGGGCCCTTACTTTCTTTGTTTTAGTAGTTGCTTATGTTTACAAATACATATATTTTCCTTGAAACCCTCTTGGTATTTTAGCAATCTAGGCAATTCTTTGAGGCATGGAAACTTAACAGTAGCCACATCTTCAAGATGGCAGCCATCCCTTTGACCTCTACAAATAACAGGCATTTCCAAGATGGCTACTGTTCTGACATGTACATCTAGCAAGCACTCTGAGTTAAGCAAAGTGAATAAGCTGAAACATCTACTAAAATTCAAAAGGTGGCCAAACAGTTGCAAGTAAAAAAGTGAATAAACTGATACATGTACTAAAGTTAAAAAGGTGGCCAAACAGTTGCAAGTAAAAAAGAAAGAGGAACTAAATTGTGAGTTTCCACACTTCTCTTTTATTTAAACCCTCAACACCAATACAATCAAGGTTCTGAAGAATGAATAGAAAACATCTACTAAATTAAGGAAGGCAACAGTTTCCAAGTAAAACAAAATGGAAGCAAAATCATAATTGTGTCTCCTTCTCATTTATTTAAACCCTTATCACCAGTACAACCAATGCTGTGAAAACAACCCATCCCCCACTGCAAATTATAGTGAAAACTCCACAGTAATTGGTAATTTGCTTCACAGAAGAAACTGCTTATATAACGTAATACTACCTTTGCAATTAGTAACAACATTACAAATATTGTATTCCTGCAGACAAATACCCCTAACACAAGAATGTAATAGATGCTATATTTATTTTAGTTATTTATTTATTTTATTTTACATTTGTTAACTGGGAAAGTCCGACTGGATACACGTCCATTTTTGCGGATGCCCAGGGAGAAAAGCTCTAAATGTACAAAAACAAGTGTAAATATAGTGAAATTATTACAGTGAGTTACCACAAAAATGAGATTTGTTTAATGATATGTACACACAGGTATATGTTTTTCTCACATACACACAGCAAAGGTTGGAAGCAAGTAGCTGAGAAAGAAATAGTTAAAGATTTAATCTGAAAAAGGAAAACACATATATTAAGGTGATTACCATACATGGTGTAGTGTTAACTTTAAATCTTTCCAGTAGGCAGAATTTTAAACAGTTAGAGAGTCAGAGTTTTATTCTTGTAATGAGGTTCTCATTTATGAATTATATTTGAATGGGGGTTAGTCAGGGTTTGTACAGGGACAAAGCCACTGCATTTTTATGTATTTCCTAAGGGATTTTTTGAATTGGGATAAGGAGAGGTCAGTGGTGAGTTCAGCAGGAAGTATATTTTTACTACTTCCTTGCCAAGATCTCACAAATTGTGTAAAAGTTCCATGCTACAATCATTTTATTTCTTGTTTCAGCTATGTTTCGTATAATATATATATATATATATATATATATATATATATATATATATATATATATATATATATATATTCACTCTAGCTTTACTTTAGTATACAAAGAAATAAACATTATACTCCTATCTATCTCCTGATTTAGGCCCAAGCTAACAGCTTCACAAACCTCCAAATTACAGGTTCTGTCTTACAGCTAATACAAATAATACAAATAACACAGCAAGGTAAATCACCTAATAATAACATGACCACAGTCTACAACAATATGTTTGCTTTCCATGCCTTTATCTCCTGCTGCAACACACTAGGCCTCAGATCAGTATATAACATTCTACTCCAGCACTTCTGGTCATGGACAAAGTAAGTAGGTCTGAAACTGTAGCTTGCTTGCTGACTCCTGTCAAAACAGGCCTGACAGGACAGTGCCTCATTATGTGTCCTTGGATTTGTTCCTTCTTTTTTTGTCTGGATTGACCTGGTTTGGCTGCTTCCAGGACCTGATGGACACGTGACTCTCCCATACACTCACACACACACACACACACACACACACACACACACACACACACACACACACACGCAGTTAGCCTGAACACCACATCCTTCCTGATATTTGCTTGCCTAGAGGAAGTCAAGACAATGCAATCTGTTCCAAGCTTTGCTTAGTAAGCAGTTACTAGTACACTAAAAGATAATGAGGAAGAAAGGTAGAAAAGTATGATTGGAGAAGTAGAAAAATAATTTATATTTTTACTTAGTTGAAAACTCAGTGCAGGACGTTTATTTAGCACTCATGTTTAAGTGAGTAGCTAATGCATTTAACTCATTTAGGAGTTGAGGTATGATTGGTGGCTGAAAATTGCAGCTCAGCAGCTCAGTGATTTGATAAAGCATTATTTTGAAACTAAAAAAAGTGTAGCTCTATATTTCAACAGCTTTTGTTTCTTCTCTTACTCTAAACAGATATAAAGATCAGTGAGCAAGAACAGGGTGCAACATTAACCAAGTTAATGGTTCAAAGCAATATTTACTGTACTCCCTGTAATTAAACATCAGAGAGTACAAGGAAATAAAATAAAAAAAATCTATACATCTTTTGTTTAATAATTTGATATTACATTTTGTGAAGAGTAACAAAATTATTCATTCCGGCTTAGCCTTCACATATTCCAAAACGGTACATATTAAAAGCAGTAAAAATAGTTGTCTTGTGGTAATTCAGCAACTGAGTGCTACTAAAATTATTACTTTAATTAACTTGTTCTTGAAATGTGAACAAATCTTAATGCATGAATTATTTGCTTAAGCAAGCTATTACATGTAATTTGACTGCAACATTTGAAAAAAAACTGTTATAAAAAGAGAGTTTTAACTTGTGTTCAGTTAATTAAGTAAAACAGGCAAATTAAATGCACAATTAATTAAGGAAAACAGTCATTTTTCTGATTTGTAGAATACCTTTCTTCAGTTTATTTAGGATAATCCTGAATGATGGCTTTTGGACTATAATTTAAAAACCACAGATTTGTAAGTAGCTATGTTTGAGCAGAGACAGAAAAAAATGTAAGCAGAGAATGTTTACATTATGATTTGTATTCAGACTCCTACCCATCTATCAGGGATAAAGGGTGTCACTAAATTTGTTGATTTGTTGTGTGGAAGCATCCAACTGTGAATACTGGAAACCTTGGCTGCTAGCAATCACCATTCATCAGTATGACAGAATAAAGTGATCATCTGACAGCGTACCATGATTAAATGATTAAATGACAGTGGCAAATGATTGACTGACAGTGAGTGAGGATTGTCTGATAGTATCAGATGAGCAGCAATAGTGTGGATGGCTAGTACAGTATCTTGTAACCCTCTATCACTTGAACTGCATTATATTACTTAACTGTTATGCAGAAAATGACAAGCTATTTAACTAGTCTGCCTCCTTTGTGTAGGTATGTTGTCTACGTTTATCCTCCTATATCACTTCTTTTACCCTACCACCCATTTAAAGTATTGCTGACCAGCTCCCAGTTCATATAGTCCACTACCTGCTTAGGTAACCTTTTTCTTTTGTCATTTTCTTTTCCTATGGAAAAGTACTTTCAAATGCCTAAGCTGAAATTTTGGCATCATTTTACTATATGCAGTTCCCTAAATAAAGATAGCAAAACTTTGGAAGTTTACCTTATAGAAGTTCACATCATGTATCAGTACAACAGTATCAGCAAACTGTATTTTATGTTAATTCTGTTTTGAAAGTTGCCTTTACAAATAAAAATATTGGAAAATACAAATTTCCATCTACCCAGTATGGATGACAGTGATATATTCCTGAACTAGGAGCACCTCACTCTAAAAGTCCACAACTGGCATAACAGTTGAGTATTCATAACATTTTAAGTGTGAGGATAGATACTATAAAATTATACTGAACTTTTAACCTTCATCTAGTAGGCATGCTCCCTCTCTCTCTCTCTCTCTCTCTCCCTCCTGTTTTCATTTATTCTCTTTTCTCTTGAGTTGTACAGCAAATTAAATGCCCCTTAAATATTTTGAGGGTTCACATCAAGCCTCACTTTTTTTCTCTATTCTCATATCAGAATGGAGTTGACTTCCACAATGTTTCTTCATAACCCTTCATCTCTATTACTTTATTACCCATGGTAGCCTTTCTTTCTAACATCTCAGATAGCTTAACTTCCTTATCCTTATATGGGCACTGGAATTGAATAAGGTATTCCAGCGGAGGTCTGACCAGAGATTTGCAGAGGGTTTGTATAATCTATCTCATGCAAGACTCTATTCCACTAAGTTTATTTTTTCCTAATCCATGTTTTTTAGGTTCACTTCCCCAGCTGATATTCAATTTGGGATTATTACAACCAAGTGAAGCACTGTGCACTCCCCTGCATTTAAAGTGTCATGTGTTATCCCAGCCTACGATTCTCCTTAGACCTTTTTGCCCATTGCCCCACTGCTTTTTCTGTTAGTTCCACCTGGAGGTGGTTTAATCCTGTACTCAATATTTCTTGAGATGCCTCATGCAAAGATACCAAAGATCACTCTTCCAAGACACTCCTCTAAAATCAAACTAACCACTTTTTATTTTTTTCAAAATATCCTGTAAATAATACACTGTTTCTAGACACCTAAACATCCTCCTAATCAGTTACCCAGCATCACTCCTACTCAGAGTTCCCTCTGTCTGCCTATCAGTTTGTAGCAAGAGACAGAGTCAAAGGCTTTACTGAAAGACAAGGTAAAAGATATAGCCCTTATTTCCTTTGCCAATTTACAGCACAACCCAGTCATAAAAGTGAAATAGGTTAGAATGACATGATTTGTTTTCCACAAGCGCACAATGGTACTTCCTTGCAATACTTTGTTCTGCAGGAAGCCAACAAGCCTCCTATTGTATCTTCTCCAGACTTCACTACTGTCTAGGCCAGGATTATAGGTCTATGGTTGATTTAATTCTTGCTCCCTTCTCATGTAATAATAAAAAGAATTAACTGAACTTCCATTGCAAAAAACAAATATAGAAAAACAACATGACCATGGCCTTCCCCAGATATTAAAGAACATTCTTTGAGTTTGGATTATCTTTTACTGATTCAAGTCCATATCACTAACACGCAGACAACTTGACACACTAAAAATAGTTGAAGTTAGGCGTCCAAATGTAAATTTTGTTGAAGACTATCCTTGAAGCAAAATTAATAAAAAATAACATGAAGAAAAATATATGATTTCATCTAAAACAACAAGGCCATATAGGGTGTCAATTGAAAAGTGTTAATTCATTCTTTAAATTTTATAAAATTAGACTTTTTAAGTGTCAGTCAACATGAAATATAATTCCCTGTTGTTAATTCAGAATGATGGAATGCTAATACAAAATTATCCACTTAATTAAGCAGATCTTGAAGCAATGCAAAATTATCCACTTAATTAAGCGAATCTTGAAGCAAGTGAGGCAGTTTTTTTATGATAATGTGTGAATTTGGAAACAATGCAAGTGATTCAGCTTTTAATCAGCTTTAGGTTTCTTTGCTTTAATAAAGAAAATGAACCATTAAAATCTTCGGTACTGGTCTTTGATCAAATAATTTAACAAACTGAAGAACTCAATACTTTATACCTTTAACAATTTTGGTCTTTGTACAGGGGGTCAAGAGTGTCATATTTTAAAATCTGGACAACAAAACCACTTGTATCTGTGGATGCATATATAGGGAATGCAGAAAGATAAAGTACATATATTGATTATTGTATTAATTATACTCTGATATTTCAAGCAAATGATGATATTCTATGATTGTATTTTACTTGATTTATATGTAGGCAGTCCCAGGCTCCAGGAAAAAAAAAAACACACTGGGATTCATAGACAGACAATTTTCAAAGCAATTGCTGTGTGAAGAGCTGCCTAACTATTCAGACATGTATTACCCATTTAATAGTGGTGTCTGTCTGAAAAGGGAATGACATAATTATGGCTAAACAGTGCTAATTAAAGAAGCAGTGTTAAGCTACAACTTAACTTTTGCAGCACTACAGTGGGCATGTGACTAAGATGATGTGTGTCAAAATGATGGCAGGCTAGCATAGCCGAGGCAGTGCACACCGATGCGCACAATGTAATGCCGTTAAACTGCATCTCACATTTATCTGGCACAAGTATGACAGCATAACATCCACCAAGAAGACCACTGTGGGTGTCCAAAGCCTACTGTCAACCTCTTTGTTATATAAATAGGAAGGGACTGAGGTAGACAGAAAAGTAGCAAAGAGGGTAATAGCAAGCAGATGGAGACACATACAAAGTATTAAGGGTGGGGAGGGAATTTTTTCCAGAAAAGACTTTGCTTTGACATATATAAAAAATAAAAATGTGTGAAAGGCAGGTAGTAAGTCTAATACAAACCACCCCCCATCTACTTTTCACTCCCAACCTATCTATCTTCTGCTACCACTTTACTATTATCTATTACTACCTCCTTTGTGCTCTCAATATCACATTGCTTTTAACTTAACTCCCAACCTTTCTATGCGCTGCTATGACTTTACTATTCCTTACTCTTCCTTACTCTCATATCTCTTAGCTCTTAAGTTAACTGATACTTCACTTAACTTCCACAACTAATCTGCACAATGCTGAATCATGTCAAATCAGCCATGTCAAAATGAATCTACCTACAAGTTTACCACATACTTTTTTACCTTATATCTTACTTCACTGTGTAGATTTAAACCTAACTGCATTTTTTGCCCCTGTGCTAGGGAGAATTATTTCATTTAACCCTAATTGTATGTCTGCATTTTTTTTTGTATTTTATGAGCAATTATCATTTTCTGTGGATTTCAATTGTACAACTCTTCTTTAACACTTCACTTGACACACATTGTATATTCTCTATTCAGTACTATGAATTGTAACAATGTTTGTTTTTTCTGCAGAGCTTTTCTCCCAGGGCATCCACTGAAAAAGGGCACTAGCTCAGTTGGACTTTCCTGGTCAGCAAATGTTAAATAAATAAACGAAGGAAGGCAGTGGGTGGAATAGAGGAAGAGGGGCAGTCATATGAAAAAAAATGCAGACACAGAGAGATAGGGTCATTAGACACACAAAAGGTTGACAGGATAGTGGGTGTATACAGACATTCAGAAGGGGAGCAAGTGGTTGAGAGAGGTGAACAATTAATAACAAATTATGGGCACATAAGGAGAGGAAAAACAGGATCAGCATATGGTATGGTCCTGGCATGGTTAGATTACACAATAGGACAGTGGACAACAAACCCATGCATCACTCTGCTGGACTGATGAAAATATAGGATGGTTTCTCCATTGGTGGCAAGATGGGTGGGATTTGCTACTTGTGTGAGTCAACAAGCCATATCAGAAGGTGTTCTGCATTGCTAATGCAGTCATTCAGTTGTCATAACAGCACACTAGCCACCAGTCTCTTCAACGTATGTTGAGAAATTATGGCAGATGTCTACTAGCCACTTCCAGAAAATGTTATTTGACCACCCCTTATGTGAAGCAGCCACAGAGGGCAAGGAGCCAAAGAGGCACTAAACCTCCTGAAAAGCAGCCATTATGGCTAATGGCAATGCAGAGCTGGGCTCACCTCCTCCTTGTCCATAAGTGAACCTGCAGAAGAATGACATTATGTGAAAATGATAGCACACATACATACACTAGAAACACAGTCACAGCTGTACAGTGGACTGGCACAGACATCATAAGTACCCCACTCTTGGGAGAGTTGCACCTGACTTCTTTGACATCCAGCTATGTTACGCTCACACTCTTTCAACATCAGATGCAATTTATATACTCCTAAGTGTAAAACAGGTAAGAAATAGAAAATGGTAGTACAGTAGAGAGTCGATTATCTGAAAGCCGATTATCTGAAATGTCAACTAGCAGAATGCAGCCTTCTAAAACTTTTTCAGGTAGGAAAATCATAAAATCTGAAAATGTAAATCTTATACATATTTGCTTGTGTCTTTTGAGCTTGTAGCATGCTCATGTGTGAAAATATTCTTTACTGTCCAGTGGAATTCCTGAATGTTTGAAAAGTGTATTCCCTGCACGCAGAAAAAACAAGATTTTAGACGTTTTTTATTTGGTTCAATTATATGTTTGATTATCTGAACAGCTTGATTATCCAAACTACCCTAGGTCCCAATTAGTTCAGATAATCAACTCTTTAAAAGGCTTAAACGAATGATGTCGCTGGCACCACTCGCCATCCTGGCAAGCTCATGCCAGGCATCTACCTTTTGCATGGGGCCATCATACTGTCCTAACATGTGCTTTCAAATTCCCTGTTCAGAAAGTACAAAAACATCTTTTCTCCCTGTCACATTAGGCTGGAGCCTTGCATTTCACACTGCCTGCAGTAAACATGGCTGCTCACACAGGTTTATTTAAGGAGGAAAACTGTTATTTCCTTATGCATGTTTGTGATTAATGTGTTGTACAAATTAGTGCTGGATTGTGATGTTACTGTATACCAATCATGCTTCCATACAGTGCCAGGAAGATTTATAGTGCTGCACCACTGTTCTGTGGACATACACATGCCATATGGGAATATTTATAGTGCTGCACCACTGTTCTGTGGACATACAGATGCAATATGCATGAGCATACTGGTCAAATACATTGTAGTCACTGCCACATACATAACTTCTGGCAGCATGACTGGTAAATGTAATGATCAGTGGCAATAATTCAGAAACAGTGGTGCTAAGTAGCTTTATTATATAGGTTCACAGGTAGATACTAGGCTATCGGCCCAAGCACCTAAGTAAGCCTAGCCAACAAGGCTTATTGGCTTACGCCACCCAAAAAAGTTATTCTCCTGTGGCCCTGTCATGCAGAGCCACAGAAGTGATCCCGGGGTGTATTTCCTATTTCCCATCCACTTATATAGGTATGCCATGCTTTTTGGCCCTTGTTAGTACAATATAAAATGTCAGAGCCGTTTTACAAATCACTGCTCATACTTGTAAATCTGTGGAAGAGAGGGATTTCAGTACAGATTCTATGTAGATGCAGCTTATAGAGTTAACTAAGGAGTCCTGCCTGGCAAAACACCTCAGCAAGAACAATGAACTCTGTGGAGAATGTTAGTCAGTCTGAGGCAACTTTTTTGATGTGTTTGTAACTGGGAACATGCTAAGCTATATCTGTACTTACCTGTGACTGTCAGGGAGGGAGCAATTATGTACAATGGAAACCTTGTGAGGGGCATGCCACAGGGGCTTTTGGGTTTTAGGGATACATATGGAAGAATTATTACAGTATGTAACTGAAGAGAGGCTGTCCACATCACTAAATGCAACTAATTAACATTTGTACAATGGGGAAAAGCTACTTTCATGACTATGGTACAGAAATATTGAACAGTTAGTGCAATGACAGTCTTATGGCTAAAGATCAAGGATGCCTCATTGGATTGCACACACATACGTTCAGGTACTACTAGTACCTTTTTGTGTCATATAAGAGCATAGAACCTGCCTTCACCCTACTTCCCAGGTAAGACCACTTCATGAATAACAGTACTTAGTAGGCTCAACAAATGTTAAGCTGTGTCAGGGTGAGCGATTCTGGTCCCAAAGTTTTATCACTTCCCTTCCATGGACCTCATCAATCCTGAACACTGCAGCCAAAACAAGAAAATGCCAACAGTCACATCATGGTTACTTGATCGCACCAGAGGAGGAAGTGATCCCCTCACTCCTCACAACCTCCCCAAGTCATGGATACTGTGTTTACCTCTACTGAGTCTATGCCATCTTACAGTGTTGCAATCAACTTTCTCTGTACCCCCTCTCCTTCACAAGGGATGAGGACTATGCCCGTGTAAGGGAACGGTGATGTGCAGTATGGTCATTCTATGCATCATTCTGTTATTTGCTTGTGGCATCATGGTCGATTGCTGCAGACCAGAGGCCACATATTTGCAAGTGCTGCAATGTATTATGCTTGCCTCTGGATTGGCTATGGTATTTCTGCTGTGTCTTCCTCAACTGTCAACTTACTCTCTACTTCTGCTGTTTGTGCAACTGGTATGTAGAGTCCTGCCAAGATATCTCCTGTCACTCTGACTCTTGCATAATGCCATGTTGTACAGTATAGCACACACATAGCAACAATCTTTCTGTAGATGTCTGTACTGTACTCTGTGCCCCCTACTGGCATGTCTAGGTAATAGAAGCATCCCTTGATAGGTCAAAAAGCTGGTTAGCCATTCAGCATGTGCTGCATTGTAAGCCATTCCTGTATTGCCTGGAGTTTCAAATAGTGGTCATCATCTAGGACTCTAGTGAATATAGCCTTCAGCACACAACATATTACATGTTGTCCAACCCTGCTTGCATGGTAGATGTGTGTACAGACATGGTTATAGAGCATGATTATGCATCTACAAACTGGATGACTCTATGCTAAATCCCATTGCAGGAACCACTTGTGTAGATCGTATGACTGCCAGATGTGTGAATAATGCGAACTGCCTGGGTGGCAATAAAGCACATTATGTATAATGCTTTGGGCATTACAGTCCACTTGACAGTTAAAGCAGTGGAATCCCATCATCTTGATGTAGTCCACCTGGATTAGATGAGTCTTGATGCAACGTGTGTGCAATCTGTTTTCCAGGGAATTAAGAAAATGGGTAATGAAATGACCAATGTCATAAAATATTACATGACTCTGGTTTTCTCTTCTGCATTCCTGGGGAGCCAAGTATGTTCATTTTTATGCTGCAGCATAATGCTAAGGAACTGGATGAGGATTTATGAGGCTGAAAATCTGTAATATCCTTAATGTGTCCCTAGTAGCCTGCTACATGTTCCCTTCACTAAGATGGATAAAGCTACACATGACCTAGTACCTACAGAAATGGACATAGCACACACACACCCTAATTCCACTTGTGTCCTACAAGCTCATCAGCTTCCCTTACAGCCTCTCTGTCCATAAGGAAATTGTTCATGTTCTGCTGGTCAGTGAGCTGATGGTATGTCAGGTGCTGCCTTTACCTTTTACATTGTGGCAGGATAGCTGTGACAAGCAGTACTCTAGGCAATGGATCCAATGATGAACAATAACAGATGCTACTGACCTCTCACTGCTGTTAATCCAAGCATCACTTCCTTCATGCACACCGTGGTTCTTGTTAGAAAAAATGTATATGTGCCGTGGTGCACCATGCCCATTTTATAGATTCTTGAATCAATCGCTCCAGCCATATGAGCACACAAGTTCACAATATGTGCTATGCTGCACAATATGATCCTCTGGAAACAGCTGCCACAGGATCAGCAAAGGGAAGGGATACACAGCCCCCACCAATGCCTAGGTCACCACAGCTACACCCACAGGGGTACTACAAGGAGGAAACCCCTGAGGTTGTCCCTGTAAGCAGACATAGGAGTGCCCAGTATTCTCTGGCCTTGGCCAAGAGACAATGCATAGCACATGTACTGACAACCTAGGGCCTTAGGGACTGAAACCTTATTCCAACTCACATACATATTAGTAAAAATTATGCCAGGCAGTCGACATAACCTGTACCTAACCATCTATTGGCTGTGTATTGCATGCATCAAACAGTGTCAGCTCCCGAACTACAGGTCTGACAACTGCTGCATTTGCATGGTAAGTCACACAGCTATTCACCACTTTTAAGGGGTACTAGCATATGGTAGCATATATATATGGACCTTCTGCATGTATGCAAGGGAATATAGTGGGCTACTGGGTTACTTGGAAAGATCTAACAGCCACTTGGGACAACAGGTACTCTGTCCAATAGTATGTGCTCCATAATATGCACTAGGTCACATGGCTGAAAGGTCCACTACGTTATTCAAGGAAGATGGCAAACAGTGGGGTCACCTGGCAGTTGCACAACTGTCTGTGCCAACAGAGCATGGGCTGGTCATCCCCCACCACCAACATATCAGTGTACCCATGCAACTACTGTAACAGTAAATCTGCAATGATATATCAGTAGACCAGCCAATTCCAGGGCTGTGACATAGAACCTGGCCACCCATTCTATGTCTCACATAACACAGAGATGACAATTTATGTCTGTATGCTGTTGATTGTTTAATGAATGACACATCCCTGTCTGGCAGCCTGTGTGGCTCAGTAGGTTAGGGACATTAGTATGGATAATGGTATTGATAGTTTGAATGGGCAGTATCTACATCTTTTGCCTGTGAGGTGGTCACATGGTGGTGTTCTCACAGACTGTCATACCCCTCAATCTGTTACTGCATGAAAGCTGGACAAAGACAGAGAGAATAGGGGGACAGAGGGCCAAGACTAGAGACAGACATTTAGGTGCTCTGATTCACCTAGAAGGTGGCTAGTATGAAAGTGGGTTGCATCAGTACAGCATACCTGAAGGATATAAAGTCCAACACTCAAATGTTTGTCTGTAGTTAGTACTATACACTGACTGCCTTATACAACATTTTACTGGAACACCACAAATGTATGAGGAATAGGCTGGACATATGGGGTGAAATGCTGAGCATTATGAAAAAACATGTACAGTGTGAGACATACCTCTCAACTGCACAGAATTCTGCCTCATATATTTGGTCTGTTGTTCATAAAGTTGTGGTTTTCTGGCAAAACAGTGGCAAATCATTAAAGACTGAAATTAGAAAATAATAGCAGGCATTTGAGTTTCAGTCTTCATACCATTCAGAAAATTCATGCTAAATCAAAACCTATCACCTTTTTACATTTGTAAGTGCAACATTAAATAATTGCCCCTATTTTGGGCCTTTGCACCACTTTTATTAATGGCTTTGTCCAGATTTCTTGTTGTAAGAAGTTGAGAGGAATGGTGAGAGGTATGCAGACAGTCATCCTGTATGAGGTGTTGCAACATTTACTCCAGTCACATATTAATTACAGTACACAGCTGGGGAATGCCATGGGCAATGTCAGAGAAGTGCTGTACTGTGGAAACAGGTGTAGCTGCCAATGTCTGTAGCACACAAAATCCCAGCCTGGAGAGCAGCTAGCTCTGGTCTGGACTCACCTTGTAAGTACTGACAGTCCCACTGGGCATGTTCCTACACATAGCTATCTCGGGTGCAATTCTGGTGCCTCTCCCTCATAAAGACCTGCTATGTGAAAATGCATCGCTGCATACAGACAGCTACCTCTAAATATCTGTCTGACACTATCCCCCTCCCACATGTGTAGTGCATCTTTCAGTATGTACCCCATATACATATAAAACCAATATATATATATATATATATATGTGTATGTATGTATATATATATATATATATATATATATATATATATATGTATAGAGCTATACATATTACAATGATACATAGAATTTTGACATATATCTACAGACGTCATATACATAACATACACACAGCAACATTTATAGAGACATCCCTGTTATACACATTTATGTATATATATATATATATATATATATATATATATATATATATATATATATATATATATATATGTGTGTGTGTGTGTGTGTGTGTGTGTGTGTGTGTGTGTATAAATCTGGGGATGTATGAATTTTCCCCACATATCCTTGGAATGCTGAGGTTATCCGCACTTCACACATCAAAACAGTTGCCCAAAGGAGCCAAACCAAGGCTGCAACAATACATAATCTACTCACCCACAGACCCTTCTGCCTGTGGAATGTCACCTTGTAGACAGACACAGGTGAGCAAGTGTTGTTCTTTACAATGGTTCAACCCATGCTGTGTACAGGCTATCATGTTCATGGCCACATGTTTGCCTATCTAACTGCAACCAGCCACATATGGCCATACTGTTAAGTGTACACATATAGCAGGGATACTGACAGGTATCCCACTCCTAGGACACTAGTTACAATTATAGTACCAAGCAATACCACTCTGCTGGCCACACACGCTGTCTAACAAAAGGCTACTTTGCATACTCCAAAAGTACTGCACCTGCAATCACATGTGCAGTAGATGTACTCTGGGGTGCATGCAATAAGTACTGCACAGTATCGTGTGTAAAAGTAAATAAGTATGGTTTTTATCTCACATCGGCCAGCTCTGAGTGTGTGTTAATATATCCCCATGCAGCACTATGGACAAGCAGTATGGGCTATCTCTGTGCAATTGTTATGCATTTTATGGCCCTGTGACTGACTGCTAGCATCTACATTGACCTCCTTTACAATGCCTGCTGATGTCATTCACTTTAAGAATGCTAGTTGACATTCTAGCCTGAGATAAACTCTGTGGTGCATGTGATAATTACTGCAACCCATAGTGTGCAATTTAAGGTAGGTAGGTAGGTAGGTATGGATTCTAATCTCATGTCAACCATCTTAGTGTGTAAATATATCCCTGTGCAGCAGTAATGAGATGGCCTTATGGACTATCCCTGTGCAATGGTTATGCACTTTTTGGCTCTGTGACTAGCTGCTGGCCTTAAATTACCCTCCTATACATTATCGTAACCAATGTCCACCACCTGTCTGACCTAGACACACCTTCTAGATTTGTAAGTTCAGATAACCCAAGTGACATGTGGCTAGGGTAGCAAACCTTATCACAAACTATGAATGCATGAATACACTGACTGCCCCCATTGTCCCTGATAGACTGTTCTGCACATATGCATCTAGGGTGCCATATGTGTGTACTGCTGTACCTTGCTGATGTCATATTTCTGCTGTGCTTCCATGCCACTATATTACCCCCATGTGCCCATAGTGTATCCCCTCAAACTTCAGGAACATAAATATACACAGGTCTATGACACAACTGTCATGCTGTAACACTACTGCCAGTTCAGCATCATGCAACAAAGATACACAGATTGTGCTGTGTAGTCATGACACATGCCAGCATACAGTAGCTGGAGTGGTCCACAGCAACTGACATGGTAAAAGAATACTGGACTACAACAAGTACATGTCAAGTGATATAGACACCCTGTGCATCAGATACATAGTAACATTGCCCTGTATAGATGGCACAGATGGCAGGGACATAGCACAATGATCACCACATGCACAGGGTGTGATGTAGAGGTGCCAAAGGCCTAGGCTCTGCCAAACAGTTGACAGCATGTGTGTGAGTTTGGAGGGGTGCGGGTTAGATGGGCCATGGAGAGATGCTGTGTGTATCTGGAGGTGACCTGCATGTGACAGTGGTGTTTGAGTGTGTGTGTACACAGTCAAGTCCAATGCTAGCACATGTGTATGTTGGACAGCTGTGGACTGTACATGGTAGAATGGACAGTTCACCATCTCCGGCCACAAACATGTGAACTGGCTTTGTCAGGAGAAGCACTGGCACCACCATGCCCAAGGTCAGATGAGGTGCTAGCACCTGACAGTGACTGCAAAATGCCGGGGTTGTGTCCCCCATGGAAGTGACCAGGACCACTTGCTCATGACCCTCCATGTCATGGGGTGGACAGTACACTTCACTCTGTAGTGCTGGAGGTACTGCCACTACAGGAGTGCAGCTAAGCGTGGCCATGTGGACTCACAGCAGTATTGGTGTTGTTGGCCTACGTCCATGTGTCCAATGCCTAACTCCAACCAAAGGTTTCAGCACAGACAATGCATGGTCCAAGACAGACACTGACTCAGCATGCTGTCTGTCCACTACATCATTGAACCATTCCAGGGTGTCCCCAGTACTGTGGAGGCAGTCAGAAATTTCAGACTGTGCTGCATCCATAACCCTAAGCATCCATCTGGTGTTGTGTTCAGAACATGCTTGTTCCACCATGATGGCCAGAAACACGTGCCAAGTGACCCATGATGTGACACCTGCAACAGGTGGTGGATGGACAACAGTCCTCCAATGAACACCCCTGTTAATCTGCGTGTAAGATCTCACCAGCTCTCTGGCTATGACCAGTGTCTGCACTCACTGATGCCATAGTTGCCACACTATCCTGTTCAATGTCACCGCTGCCTGACTGTCCAATATCCGTGACCTCTGAGGACTGGGTATGTATGGGCATACTGACTGTGTGTAGTGACAATGGGGGCAGAAGAGGGATGTCAACCTATGAGAAAGATTCAGCCCTTGACAACCCCACCTGCGGCTCACTATGGCCACCATCATCATCAGAGTTGGAGGAGGCACTGACATCAGGTTGTGAGGGGGGCAGACTTTAACCCTCCTGGTCACCTGTGAAAAGAAAACAAAATCAATACATTACTATCTGAACTTTTATGTATGGTAATCCACACAGACTCATACAAATGAGGAGCCACAACTGCATTACCAGTCACACATCTTTTCATCTCCGCTCCCACGCACAACAGACGACTTCCCACCAACATACACAGACAAGTCAACCCTTTATAACATGCACATCAGTCACATCCAGGTAAAGTTGGCAGTACAATTTGCCTGTAAGGTATGAAATATGACACTATACATGATAGACCTACACATAAAACCCAGTACACCTATCTTGAGAATGCTATGTTAGTACTAGTGTCACTGTTTCTGGTATGTAGCATCTCCCTTTTGTGTTTGAACAGGCATCTTGGAGTAATTGCTTCATGTATACCAAGCTGTGTTGCCCCTCACAGCTATAAATGCAGATGTGTTGATGGTCATTCAAATACACACCCTTGACTAATCAGTCTATGAACTGTAGTTATCTGTTCCAGAATGGAACATACAAATATTCTACACTGGCTAAACACAACATTTGTAAATAGGGCAATATGGCAGCCCTTAGCTTTCATAGGGTATATATGATCTGTAAAAAAGTGTATCACACCTACCAGGTACGGGACCATGGACTTAGGCCACTCCTGACAGACCTATGAAAAGGTGAGCATGAGGTATTGTCAGTACCACCAAATGTTGTAGCTCTACAAGGTAATATGTGCATATATCCACTTGTACAGTGGCTACTGTGATATTGGCTATATTGCTGACATTCTGAGTATGTGTGCACAACTGTGCGTAAACCCTAACTCACCCCAATGCAGATAGACCTAACACCCAGTACAGGTATGTACAGCCTGCCACAATGACTGATGCAGTATTATACTGGTGAACACAGTATGCTTGCCTGGATGCTCCTCTGCTGTGAACACTGTGGCATCCACCTCCAAGATGTATATTGTGATGAATGCATGGGAGCTATTCACCAGGAATTCCTCTATGGCTGTGAGTGGATGTTCTGTTGCAGGCCCTCAACCAGTGGTGACACGATGCCTGGCAACATCTGCTGCCCTTCATCATGCAGCATTCAGCATGTCTGTGGCTCATTGTCAGACCTGCTCATAGGTCCTGTCCTGTTGGCAACAAGATTGACATCCGCACAAGGTCTGACCACAATGCTGCCTGCTGCTTCTGATTATGCCTCCCCCTGGACAACAAGATCCGATGGTGCTGTCTCAGTCCATTGACTATCATGTCATTCTCTGCTTCTGAGAAGGGGGCATGTCTTCAGCAGTACATGGTCCCTGAAAGACAACAAAAGGGGAACACACTACAGGACCAGATATGTGGACATCCAGTATGTACAGATCCAGCACGCCTATAATGGCCTGCACTATCCACTGCTCCCTCACACATCATACCCCACAGTCTGGAAAAACTCTACATGTGTGGATACTACCCAAATAGTAGCAATACTGGGGTATGTCCCTGTGTGCTGGGACAGATTCTGCTGTATGTTCCAACACCCAGCAGTGCAGTGTACTGTGGTGTGTCGCCTATGGGCAAACTCCCCAGTAATATATCATATGGCAACTGCCAGATAATTAATAGTGTGCTATTACAACTGTATGGGGACACTCCAGCAACACCAGTGTGCCACAACAACAGAAAACAATGCAGACCTGCTGTAGTATATGTTCCCTGTAGGCAAAATACCTCTCAACTATACAGATGTTTGCAGAATGTCAGGATGTTTGCCTCATAATTTTGGTCATTTTCACACAAACTTGTGGATCTCTGACAAATATTTAAACACTGTCACTGAGTTTGGGCCTTTGTCCCCCATAAATTATGGCTTTGTCCCGGTTTTAAGCTGTAAGAGGTTGGCAGGTATATTAGGCATAGCCGTCAACCATACAGGGACATATGTCAACAGAAACAAGGACTTAGCCAGAGTACCTCAGGGACATTCAGGGACACTTTTAAATGTTAGAACTATGTATGTGAGACAGTGACTGAAAGAGGGGGCTGAATTACAGTACATCATTTGACATTACAGGAATGTACACCCTTACTCATTGTCACTATGTATTATGTGTAATCCACTACCTTTCCTACAACAGCCAATCAACGTAGGTGGTATTGAGAGGGACAGAGCTAAGATGTGATTAAAAAGCAGGGACAGTTGAGAGGCATGCCTGTAGTTGTGGGGCAGCAGAGTATCACTGACACATCATTACTATAGATCTATGACAGGCTTACGGTTGTAATCTCTATTCCCCATACCTCCATCCTCTCATCCACATCCTGTTATATGGAGAAACTATTACATACCTGCTGGAGTGCAATACTCCTTTTTTGAACTTTCCTTCTGGTATACTTTTTGGCACCCACTCTCTGTGTGAGTGAAGTCTCATACAGAGCTATTACCCATAAGCAGCTGCTTGCCTTTTTAAGGTACTGTTCATTAGCAGATCATTTCTTCTACACCAGTCTGTGACTCAGAATTGCTAATTGCAACCAAAACAGCTGAATTGCACTGTCATTGGCCAATAACATACCACCACAATGCAATATATAAGGCCTTCATGTAGATCTGGGCCCCTTTCTTAGTTGTTCAGATGGACAACTGTATATATTTATGGAGTATGTCCACAGTTTTGCCTCATATGTGTGGGCAGTGTCCCATGACATAGTGGTCATCTGGCAGTTCACTTTAAAACATTGTGGGTTGAGGTCAGTAAGGAAAGTGACACACTTGAGTGTCAGACATCATACCCATCAGAATATGCATGCTAATGCAATAGCTGTTAATCTATCAACCTACTATTTTTGTAGGGACAAACTGTTACACATGTCCTTATCTGTGGGCCTTAGCTCCCTCATTACATCTGTCTGTGTCCAGATTCCTTGTTATACGGGGATGGGAGGTATGGTAGGTCTGTAGCAGCTACCTTTACATACAGCTGTGTATGCTACAGGCTACAGCTGCTGCTGCAGCCTAGTACACATAGGGTGGAGTGTGGACATTTTTGAGGACAGCAAGATGTACATGTAACTGTGGCAGCTATGGCAGCCCTGTCATTATGGCAGAGCCAGTGTAAGGGTACCCTGTACAGTCCAATCGAGGCATGTGAGTAAGGTACATCTGTTATGCAATGGTGCCAATAACTAAGTAGTAGGCAACATATAGTTAGGCTTTACAGATATGTGTAGTGTATCCCTATCTGCAGGCCATTGACTTGCAAAAGTGGATAGCAGTTCACTAACTATCAGTAACCTGGGCGGATTAGGATTGCATGACTCAGTCATTACTTGCTGTCTTCACAATAATTTAATTGAACTGCTAGACAACACTGGATTTGAGCCCAGGACTGTGTATGGCAAAATGTACTACATTAAAGACAATTAACAGACTGCATCACTGAGTCACACCAAAAGCTTGTGTTTTTCAAGATATATGTGCACATATACAGGCTTTGAGAAACATTTCCACATCCATCAGTATATGGCTATATTTTTGCACCAGGGTCCCAGTTGTACATGTATTTTGCCATTGCTGCTTTAGCAGGTGTCTTTCCACAAGTTGCTGATAAAAGAGCACATACACCTGCTATCACAGGCCACACTTACATCAATTAGTATGTCTTTGGGTGTCTACTGGTGTATTATTGCACCAGAGTCCAAGGTACACTTCCATTTTCTGCATTAGTTTTTAAATTCAGTTACATGCCTGAGTAGCAATCAGTATGATTTGCTGGAAACACTGATTTTCCATCACATCTATGTGGTCTGGTGGGTTAATGCAGTAGGTGAGAGGGCCTGGGTTTGAAACTTGCCAGAGGTGTTCATTTTGTACATGTGTCAGACAATGTAATAAACACATTTAATCATTAAAGCTAATTTAAGCATAGCTAAGTAAAGCAGTGAGGCGTGCCATATCATGCCACTTCATTTAGCTCCACGCAAACCCATGCTTAATATATAAAAAAAAGAAAAAAAAGATGCTAGGAAAGTAATGAAATAGGGCAAGTAGGGGGAAAACATAGTTAAAGGCAGTTAGCGATGTGCAGGAAGCGTGTAGGAAAGACCCATAGCTATCCATATCTTGTACAGCAACAACTGTGCATTTTCACAGATTGTGTAAATGAATTTGAGAGAGGATTGAGTAGAACATAATTGTGTTGCCAAGCCAACTAGACCAGATTAGTTGTGTTCAGCGGACATGTGTGTGACATGGAGAGCTATGTATGGGGTGATATTTTGGGGGGGGGGGGCAGGTGCCCAATTTTTTTAAGGCTAGAGTGGAATGTAGGGGAAGGGACATAGGTACATGGGGGAGGTAAGCTGTGTAGGAGAGAATGTGTTTGCAGACAGACAATTTATTTATTTATTTATTTATTTTATTTATTTTACATTTGTTAACCGGGCTAGTCTAGCTGGATATATTTCCATTTTCAGTAGAGGCCCGGGGAGAAAAGCTCCACATATAGAGACAACAGATTACAGACTGGTAGGACTTAGACAAGGAATATTGTTATCCAAACAAGAGTAGAAGTTAAAAATTTCTATACAATCTAAATGCGATCATAAAGAATATTATTACATAGTGTAAAAAACAAGGAGCAAAAAATTGAAATACCAAAGGCAGAGAAATGTACATTGTTACCAAAAGGAAAGGAGTTTAACTATCTGGATACTCTAAAAAAACATCATATTGAACATTTTTGCTTAAGTTTAACAGCAGGTAAAGAAAGAGCAAGACAAGACAGACAGGACAGCAGATAGGAGCAGTGTATGACACATTAGGGGGGTAAACACCTTGGATGGGGAGGGTGTTGTGGAAACAAGTTGCACATGCCTCCAGACAGCAGCAGCATGACTGACATCTTCACCTATGGGAGCCTGCCCCACCAGGTCGGCCAGCGTGTTCTCAATCAGGCACAGGTGGCGTTCATAGCTCCAGTGAACAATCCTGCACACCATGACTGGTAGTCGATCCTGGGAGACTGCAACCTTTCCTCCACCACTCTCAGGGGGAGGCCAGGCCCCATCCCCTGAGGCAGTATAACCCAATGCTGCATGTGGTGCAGGGGCAGTGGAGGGGGCACCACCACTCTGGGTCCCAGATTTGTAGGACCTGATGCCACAGCCAGTTGAGGCAAGGTAGGCGGATCACCAGGAACAGGCCTAGCCCAATGTACTGTGGTAATGGAGGTAGAGCAATAAGTATAGGTCAGTTATTAACAAAACATTGTTAATAATAAGAGCATGGCAGAACACTGGAAATTACATAGCAATGCAAATTATGTGAAACACAACAATCAATAACAGAACAGTCAGTATAATGCCATGCTAGTAACAGTTACAGTATAAGGCCAACAAAACAGTTAATGTAACATCATATGTTAATAGTAAACAATAACCAATGAATAACAGTAATAAATAAATGAAGATAAGGGGTGGGGACTGAGAAAATTAACCTGTTAGTAACATTAATGCTTACTTCCTTGACAACAATACCACTATCTTCTGTACGGGTCTGTATTTTCTTTATGTTTATAGTGAGTACAAGCCTCCCATAGCTGATGTAGCACCTATATACCTCTCAAGTTATATACCTGGGACACTATGGGCCAAACGGTAAGAACTGTAGGTACATACCTACACAGGACACTTACACATTAGGTGGACCTATATAACTTACCAAGGTGTTTTGTGGGCTGAAATAGTGATACTGTGCAATCAAGGTACTCATTGCCATGATATTCTTGTAACAGGCAGATTACACACTATTAATTATATAACATTAAATCGTGACACTTGAGAGATATGTGTGTGTACAGTACAGACACTAAACAGCAGGCATGGGAATAGAACCCAATAGCAGTGACTGTGACTATAGCAACTTTTAACAGACACTCTGAGCATACAACCATACCAGAATTACACCTATTATTTCTGACTGCACATTGCTGAGGTTTCACATTCTTGCTAATGATTTTGACAGTCTGGGAAATCTAAACACACAATTACACCTAATATGGGCTACCTCACACATTTACCTGTAGTTCATGTGGAAAGAGAATTTGTGAGCATTACATGATTGCTACTGTAATGTTTAGTGCTACCTATCACTGGATTAGAACCCTGGTCTTTGTGTGGCAAAATGTACTCTACACAAAGAATTTAACAAATTGAGCTACTGTTGCCTGGGCTGACATCTGTCTAGAGTTTACATGGAAACAAAATATGACCTGGCAGTACTACTACAGTGTTATACTAGACTGAAGTGACAGTAGAACACACATGCATGACATAAAATAATAACACAGATTGCAGGTATGCTATATATCAGTATAACAATGCTGAGTACACACTTTATTGTTAGTGGGTTGAAATATCTGTGAAGACAACAAACAATATCAGATCATGGAATGGGCTACCTCTACTATATACCTTGCTTACCTTATGTTTGAGGATGACAGAGCATTATGTGTACAACATTAGCGTAGAGACACCATTGAATGGTACTATATGTGTTAAAAAGTACAATTGGCAGCCATTACATTTGCATTCTACAACTGCTACAGAGCTATACTTGACAGCAGCACCTTACCTTATAACCTAAATGCATACAGCTCTACTGCAATGGTTCCAACAAGACAATCCTGATGTACAACATTGTCCTTGGTGTTACTGATATGGATTCATGTTTTATTGGAGAATAGTTGCATTTATTTCTTTCTTTCAAAATAGCTCTAATTCCACAATTATTGTACTACAGACTTTATTGTTTATTCTTTACTGCAATTCCTGACATTTTCATGTTTTTATTGCACAGCAGTTGGCATTATTCATTGCTTGCAATACAGCCTTAATTCTACATTTATTGTACTATAGACTTTATTAAATATACTGTCATGCAGTTAATGTTTTACCCTTTCTTGCTTATTTCACTACAGTTAGCATAATACATATGTACTGATCACACTAATGGTGCAACCTGGCCAGCCAGCCTGGTGTGTGACTCAACATTTTGAGCCCTCTCCTCTGCAGCTGTTGGGAGAGAAGCACACCATTATGCATACCAGTTTTGCAGACATTCAGATTAGGTCTTGGTGAAACAAAGGTAAAATTGCTTACATACTTGTGGGGCATTCCCTACACAAGCTTCTTGGACCCAGGTGTCCAAGAGATCCCTCATTCTCCATTTCAGGTCATCATGGAGGTGACAACATTGCTCACCTGTGCAGGGGATACTAGTAGCAGGTCTTAGTACATCTCAGCAGAACTTAGCAGAGCCCAGTGGAGCTATATTTTAAGTTGTTCTGCAAAATGTGTATTTTAAAATTAAATACCTATTTGCCTTACATGTATTAAAACTCTGGACCTACTAAACATGGAGTCATGACTCTGCCCATCAAGCTTTGTGGATAGTCAGACATCAGGTGTACCTTTACATGTAACATTGAGCTATCTATAAGCAGTGCTGAGTACCGTGCCGTGCCACGGAAACATGCTAAGCTATGCTTAAACATATATTTAAATAAATAATTAAATACATCCTGTTTCTATTTTAGATGACAGGACATTGTCTGGGTGCTGCTTAGCATTGCTGCGCTCTGTTCTGTGCCACACAAACATGCTTTTTATTAATAAAAATTAAAATATTAACATGACACTGATAGACAGTCCAGGGATTCTCTTACCCATCTGTGGACACGGTTACCTGTACACCACCCCCTACAACAATTCAATTCTCATGTTCCTCAGCTCTTTCTTGGCAATGCAGCAGCATTAATATGCATGGTGCATTGCTGAGGGGAAAACATGTACACGGACACAGTAACAGTTTGTGTAGGCTCTACACTGTTCTACATGGATTTTATTAAATCCTGGAAGTTTATCTTAGTGGTTCATATATTTTTCCTAATTTTATGAATGATGGACTTTATTTCTAGTCACATGCTTTTCATAGATTGTTTAACAAATGAATTGTATTTTGTATTACACAATTATGTTTGTAGATGATCTTAAGTCATTTGTTCTGAAGAAGTCTTTTGACTGTAGAGATAAAAAGCTCAATAAATTATTTATTCCATTGAGTTGGTATGCTTTTGGTGTTTTTAGTTGTTGGCTTTGTTTTTCACTAGTGGCAGGATGAGGTCTTGGTTTTGTGTTTTTATTTCTTTAAACTAAATGGATTACCTCAGTGCTGGTGTCAGATAATAAGTAATGGGCAACATATGGAACAGACAATATTTGTCTGCATCTCCTTAATGCTGTGTCTGCTAATTACAGTGCCAATATGGACTCCAATCTCACCTGAAATATGGAAAACCTATTTCTAGAAGTCATTAATGAACACATTCCAAACAGAAGGTTCTGCTAGATGTTCACAGTACACCATCATTATTTTCAAAGGTCTTTCTTTCCACTACCCTTGATGAATAATCCACCCCACCTTGAAGAAATTGATAATTGTTGTGTTCATGAAACATCTTGCACAGAGAGTCTTAATGGAAAGAAGATAAGTCAGCAAGCAAAGGAGAGTACTATTGCTGAAACTGAATTCATCCAAAGGTCTTGGTGATTACCTTCGCAAAGTGGACCCTGTTTTTTTTTTTTTTTTTTTTTACAAAATCGCACCAAGATTACACTGATATATAGACTATATTTTAGATAGCATATATCATGGACAGAAGTAGGTCAAAAACTAAAAAAGATAGCTGGGTGCACAAGTTCCAGGATATAAAATTGTCTAATCCTGGTAGGTGCACCGGTACTAGGAGTGGAAAAAAATGACAGTGTAGAATCCTCAAAATATGGAAACATTCTTACAATGTATCCAGGTCAGGGTCAGGGGTGGATGCCCCCCCCCCCCATGTTGTAGAAGGAAGTAACAGTCCACAAAAGTCACAAAAACTGATAGGCCAAAGAAGAGCCATAAGGATGATAGAGTGGACTATTGAGGATAAGAAAGAAATTATGTATTGTTACTATTATGCAAAAATCCCAGAATTTCCAGACACAAGATATACAAAAATATTAAGATTGAAATTAGAGGAAAGAAAAATTCTTCCACAAGAAAAACTTTCAGAAGCCTCAAATAAAACTTTATGTTCACTAATACAACAGATTTCTGAAAAACATTATATAGACCAAGAAACTTTGATCTGCTTGGAAAAAGAAGCATCTGAGGAAGTGCAAAAATATAAACAACAAAAGATTTTTGTAAAGTATAAAAAAGAAATATGGACATGAAGAAAGAAAGATTTGATATGGTGCAATATTTATGCTAAGTCAAAAGCCAAATTAATCAATACAAAAAAGGCAGCCCCAAAGATATTCAATGAGAAATACAGGCAAAGGCATCTAGATATGGAAAATTTCACAATAAAAAAATATTATCACAAAGAGGGAATGTATAAAAGAAGATTAGTAAAGCAGAAGTTAAAAAAAATAAAAGATGAAGTTATGCCCCCGGATTCTCAAAAGCCTGCACGGAGTGCAAGATTAGTGCAGTAGCTCATGCAGGCAATGTGTCTGCCGTGTGAACCAGGAACAGCCAGCAGGAGGCTTGCACGAAAACGCCAGCACTAATCTTGCATGGACTAAGCCCTGGTATGCAAATCACCTCATTTGCAAGAGAAATCCATGCAAATGAGGTGATTTTGCAATCCAAGAAGCTTGCAATAGTCTGTGCAAGACCAGTGCAATCTGCAGAAATGTACTCAGTAACCGAGTACATTTCTGCAAATTCCAAAATGGAGCTATGACAGCTCCAAATAAAGGCTGCATATCATGTAGTAAGCATGCAAATGGCCAAGTATAAGGCCATTGGCATTGCAAACTGTTTAAAAAAAATCAACTTTTATTTTTTTTTTTCACCAATCTTGGCTGTTTAAGCATAGGGCAGCGCCGCGCAAAAAGGATCAGGGGGAAATAATAAAATAAACCTAAAATAACCATTCTAACTAAAATCAGTTTTCTGCCATGCAAGGCAAAAGACAAACTGGCCAGTGAGTAATGGTTGCTAAGGGGGTAGGCTCAGTGTGAGACATGTAACTATGCATTAGTAGGCAATCCAATGCAAATGAGGGGAAGGATAGTGAATCCCAGTTTTCCCAGGGTGTGAGGCAGGTCCCAAGAGTGTTAAGAGTATGAATAGCTGGGTGCAAGACTATGATATAGGTGACATCATTGGGGTGTGTGTCAGGCATACTGTAAGTGGATTGGAGCCCTGTGGCCTGGGATTGCTCCTAGCTTAGGACAGCTAAGCTAGGGGGTATGTCTAAACCTGCCTGGCACTCTTTACAAAATGTAAGTGGGTGTGCACACCACGCACCGGGTTTTACAGGATGAAAAAGAAAGTTAAACCAGGAAATACCAGCAGTGTGCACATTTGAGCACACTGTTTGTGTGGCGCGCCCACAGGCTTAAACAGGAAGGCAATGGGAAGGGAAAACAGCAGTAGGAAGGTAATCAAGGAGAACTAGCTTAGCTGACAGGTGAAATGTATCAGAATTAGCCAATTATAAAGGGAGCAGACCAGCCCAGCCCAGCACACCACTATAAACTATGCAAACACATTTAACCCTTGTTTTTTCCCAAAAACTCTGCACCACCAGTGTATACGAATGGGAAAATTTTACAAAACGAAAACAAGAGAAAAATGTTAGGGGCTGCTTTTGCTATAATACAAAAGCATGTGCATGAGGCTGAGGATGGTGAGGATGTGAATGCTGCTGAGCAACCCATAGTGAGGATACAGAGAAGAGTGTACAGACCCAAGGTAACCTACCAAGGGCTACATGAGCTGGAGATAGTGGAGCACTCTAGGGTGGACAGGGACCTCATACAGCAAACTGTTGAGCTGTGCCGGCCACACCTGACACACAGAACTAACAGAGGGGAACCCATCCCAGTGGATACCAAGGTATGTGTAGGCCTAAGAATACTAGCTACAGGTACCTTCCAAAGGCCGACTGGGGATATGACAGGGATTTCACAGACATCAGCACATACCAGTACAGTCCTAGCAAATGTGTACAAGTGTCAGGTGTGCCAACCCATCCTACGTACACTTACAGTAACAGTCAGGTGTGCCCCCCACTCCTGTGTAGAAATGTAGAAATAGTCAGTTGTGCCCACCCCCACCCTACATAGAAATATAGTAACAGTCAAGTGTGCCCCCCCCCCAATCCCATATAGAAATGTAAAAACAGGCAGGTGTGCCCCCCATTCCTACATAGAAATATCATAACAGTCAGGTGTAGTGCCCCCAAACCTGTGTAGAAATGTAGAAACAGTCAGGTGTGCCCCCCCGCTATGCAGAAATGTAGCAACAGTCAATGCCAAATGACCGATGGATACCCTGCAGACACAGCATGCTACCTGTCAGTGTGCAACACAAAGGTCAGCACCGGAGTACAAATTACCTGGACTTGATCCACACATGCAATACAGCCATACTGGGCATGCTCACACACAGAGGAATGAAGGCAATGTCTGTCAACAACATACTGAAAGGTCATACTGGGCATGCTCACACACTTAAACACATGAAGGCCATGTCTGCAAACACCAGTGGACCAGACGTATCTGACAGTCGCAGTCCTTAGTGCAGACATGTCAGTATGCACCACTCCTGCCTTGCACACACACTGGATAGGAATACAGACATATATGTAAGGACAACACACTATAATAAACCAAAGGTAGATGAACATAGATGTGTGGAAGAGGGTGACCACGACAAGGAGCCATCTGGGCCTGTCACACCCAGCACACAGTCAAAGGGCCCCAAACACATAAGGAGCAGATGTCACTCACTGCAGATACTAGCCACCAGTATCTGTCAGCATTACAGACTATGTGGTGCACGTGCCAACTGTGCAACATGACTGCACAAGGAAGTAGTCATTTAGTAGCTATATAAATGTACCTGTGAGATATGACTCCATGTGTGCCTGCATGTGGCATGTCAACCCCTACATGAATGGGTTATGGCCCATGCACACACCGCCCTCCCCATAACAGTACTATGACAAGCCTGCTGAGGCCATCCAATGTGAAATACACCTTTGGGAGAGCTGCAGCTCAGTAATCTCCATGGTACGTCCCATAATTGTGCACTGCTGTAGTGTGATAAACTAGTTAGGTAGGAGTTCTAACCCCAGACTTGCAACTGTGTGTTTGTGTGCGTGTCATACTGTGTAGAGAGAAATGCTTTTTAGGCTACTCACACTCCGTCATATTCATATACTCAACTTTGGCAAGGCTGCTGATTTCACTCACCTAGAAATACACCACTGGGAAGACTATACTCCAGGAATCTCTGTAGCATGTCATGTAAGTGCGTACTGCTGTAGTGTGATAAAGTAGTTAGGTAGGTGTTCTAACCCCAAACTAAGCAACTGTGTGTGTGTTTCTGACTGAGTCGAGAGCAGTGCTTTTTAGGCTACTCACACTCCATACAATTCATATACTCAACTTTGGCAAGGCTGCTGATGTCACTCACCTAGAAATACACCTCTGGGAAACTTGTAGCCTAGTAATCTCCATAGCGCGTCCTGTAACTGCATACAGCTGTAGCGTGATAAAGTAATTAGGTAAATGTTCCAATCCCAGACTTGGCAACTGTGTGTGTGTGTGATTTTGTGTGTCTCTAACTGAGTAGCGAACAATGCTTTTTAGGGTACTCACACTCCTTAGAACTGATATACTTAACTTTGGCAAGGCTGCTGATGTCACTCACCTAGAAATACACCACTGGGAAGACTATACTCCAGGAATCTCCGTAGCATGTCATGTAAGTGCGTACTGCTGTAGTGTGATAAAGTAGTTAGGTAGGTGTTCTAACCCCAAACTAAGCAACTGTGTGTGTGTTTCTGACTGAGTCGAGAGCAGTGCTTTTTAGGCTACTCACACTCCATACAATTCATATACTCAACTTTGGCAAGGCTGCTGATGTCACTCACCTAGAAATACACCTCTGGGAAAATTGTAGCCTAGTAATCTCCATAGCGCGTCCTGTAACTGCATACAGCTGTAGCGTGATAAAGTAATTAGGTAAATGTTCCAATCCCAGACTTGGCAACTGTGTGTGTGTGATTTTGTGTGTCTCTAACTGAGTAGTGAACAATGCTTTTTAGGGTACTCACACTCCTTAGAACTGATATACTTAACTTTGGCAAGGCTGCTGATGTCACTCACCTAGAAATACACCTCTGGGAAGGGTGTAGCCCAGTAATCTCTGTAGCGCATCCTGTAACTGTGTACTGCTATAGTGTGATAAAATAGTTAGGTAGATGTTCCAACCCCAGACTTGGCAACTGTGTGTGTATGTGAATCTGTGTGTTTCTGAATGATTAGAAACCAATGCTTTTTAGGGTACTCACACTCCTTAGAATTCATATACTCAACTTTGGCAAGGCTGCTGATGTCAGTCACCTAGAAATACACCTCTGGGAAGAGCGCAGCCCAGTAATCTCCGTAGTGCGTTATGTAACTGTGTACTGTTGTAGTATGATAAAGTAATTAGGTGGATGTTCTAACCCCAAACCTGACTACTGTGTGTGTGTGTGTCTGTCTCTGACTGAGTAGTGAACAATGCTTTTTAGGGAACTCACACTCCTTGGAATTCATGTACTCAACTTTGGCAAGGCTGCTGATGTCACCCACCTAGAAATGCACCTCTGGGATGGGTGTAGTTCAGTACTCTCTGTAGTGCATCCTGTAACTGAGTACTGCTGTAGTGTGATTTAGAACTGTGGTAGGGTTTCATCACCACCTGTGGCAGTTCTGGATGTTTTGTGTGTGTTTCAATGTCTGCGTATGGAGCAATGCATTATAGGCTAGTCACTTGCAGTACATTTCAACTGCCCTACTTTGGCAATCTTGCTGATGTCATTCATTGTGAAATACACCTTTGGGGAAAAAGTTCTTGAATAACCCCTGTGGTGCACCCTATAACAGTTCTATGCTATAGTGTGATATAGACCTTGGTCAGGGGTTCTATACCCACACATGACCTGTCTGTGTAGGGTGCAATGCATTTTAGGCTAGACACTGGCAGTACAGTTGAAATGCCCTACTTTGGTAATCCTGCTGATGTGATTCATTGTGAAATACACCTTTGGGGAAGTGCTTCTCTAGTAAATCCTGTGGTGTGTCCTATAACAGCTCCATGCTGTAGTATGATGTAGACCTCAGTCAGGGGTTCTAAACCCACACATGTCAATTGTGGATGTTTTGTGTGTGTCTCATTGTCTGTGTAGGGATCAATGCATTTTAGGCTAATCATTCGCAGTACAATTGAAATGCCCTACTTTGTAATCCTGCTGATGTCATTCATTGTGAAATGCAACTTTGGGGTAGAAACACTTCAGTAATATCTGCGGTGTGTACTATAACTGCGTAGTGCTATAGTGTAATAAACTAGTTAGGTTGGGGTTCTACTCCCAAACATGACAGGTGTGTGAGTGTGTAGAACTTGTATCCTGTGTAGAGGTGGCTGTGAGCATGTGACACCTGTGGGCAGGAGGGGGTTTTGCTTATACGGTGGCCCTACTATATGTCACAATGTCAACCATACAAGAATAACATACATAAATTAGCTGAGAGGCTGGGGTGCAAAGCCATACCCATACATGTGACATTAAGGCCAGGCAATCACAGTTAGCAACCCCACTATTACCCAAAGCACACACTCAACCTATGTTTTATACGCACACACATGCCTAGGCAACAACCAATATGTGGGTAGTACACTGCATATGAGCCACTGATAGTAATTATGGAGTGATAGCATTGGGCTACAGAGGGCATGCCACCCTGCCCATCTGTCCAAAATGCACGTACATGCAGACAGTGCACCTCCCCCATGTTCCCCACTGGACACCTGCACCACCTCTGGTGCCTTCACATGTGACCCACAATGGACATACCATGTCTGACAACATGCCCTGTATGGACAGATGACACTGACATCAGGGAATGCTGTTAGCATGCTATCAATGTAGGTGCAGGATAAGCTTGCTGCCCATTACCAGTTCCTGCCACAGGTGGGCAAGACTGGCACATCTGATGATAATTTGTGTTCACAGCATGGGCGAGATACCCCAGGTACAGTTCCACATGTCACTGTACATGCATGTGGGAGGTGTGCACATCCTAGATACCATCCATGTATTGGACTAAGGAACAAATACATGGCAAGTGATGCACAGCATTGGCCACACACAATAGTCACCCAGGTGATTGGTTGGGGGATACAATAACCACCTGTGTGGCCAAATGCAGAAACTGCAAGCCTGAGCCACAATGCAGACCATTTTCATGTGGCCTGATGCCAAGGTATACCCATCGTCTACCCTTGTATAGCCTGCTGGCACAGTTGACCAGCACACACCCGTGCAGACATGCACCCATGCATGTCAGAACTGGCACCCTGTGTGTTCGTGTGTGTGTTGTATGGTGCATATGTCCACATCCACACTCACTACAACCCCCCTGGGCATACTGAAGCATGCTGTCTGATGTCTGACACCTCCTCATAATCTTTGCCCATACAACCTCCATATTACCCATGTGGTACATGTGATACCTGCACATTGATGTGTTGTGGCAATCCCACTAGCGATGAGTTGTACTCCTGGCCCTGCCAAGTGTGTCAATGTGTGTGTCCCTGTGAGAATGTGGCTGTGCTGACGCTGGCACCTGTTCATGTGGACAGGCACGTGTACATCACCTATCGTATATCTACTGTATCTCTGTTGCAGATGTCACTCACCATCACATATATGTTCTGAGTGCTCCACAGCAGGTAACCCATGTGGTGCATCCAATAACTACATTGAACTGTGATAGCACTACATAGTTGTCGGGGGGGGGTCTAACTCTGTGCTGGTAGGTGTATAACACAAACGTGCTTCTTTTTTACTTTCCCACCCCTCCCTGACATGTGTTTGCCTCTGTATGCCTCCTCCACTCCCTCTCTGGTGGATGTGGAGACCCACACCTGCTTTGCTTAGGCAGCAGCATGTGTACTTTAAGTGATGCTCATGATCAGCTGATAGCCTCTGCATGAATTGCAGCCCTCCCCTAGCTGATTGCATGTGGAACAGCTGAGGTAACATTTCCATAGCCAATTGCATGGAAACACAGTCCAATACCTAGGAACATCATGGTGGTGTTGGCCCTTTTCAGTCACTGTGAGCAGGAACTAGATATGTTGTTTGGCAAACAGCATCTCAGATGGATTGGGGATTTACCTCTAACAGCATACACTGTGGAAAGAGGGAAACAAACAGGAGGGAGATGTGCCTGACCTGACTAAAGATTGTAAGTGCTGCTATACTGCTACTGCATTTGGAGTAATGTTGGTTTAACAGTGTTTGTCTGGATATGCCTGTCGTACATGTCACAGTACCTGCCATGTCAGTTCCATGTATATGAGGAATCCCCATCTGCAAGGCCATCTGCAGACTGGGCAGTGTTGTGCCTTTGGTTTCATGTGTTAGCCATGGTGCATCTATCTGTGGAATGCAGAGGGTAGTGTGAGGACTGCAGTCTGTAGATGGTGAAGGCCATGACAGTTACTGACTTCATATTCCTCATAGGACATATGTTGCAACAAACCCTGTTACAATGGTAAATGTATGAAGTTATCACAGCAACATGTCTATATTGGCCCTGTGTATGTGCTGTCAGCCACACCTCTGTCAACCTTTGTACATATGTCATGCATGAAATGGTGCATATGTGCTGTACACCATAAATAGTGTCCTCCTATCTGATAACAAGCCAGTGATATATCAGATTTCTACACATGTCATGTACAGTAGGCTTTATATTTCATGACATAACCTGGACATTCTGTGGATGTTTGTACAGTACTGAGGTCTATGTAGTGATGGTGAATGTCAGCAATGTGTGTATTGTTAATATGTACTTTAGCTTGTGTACACACTGTGGTAGATGTCATTGTTCTAGCTCCCCTTCTATCTGAGGTTACTTGCTGCCCCACTGTATGGTACTGTTTAGGCATACATGTTTGTAGGGCCATACACACACATGTCCCATACCACAGACAGCCATCAGACCAAACTGTGTAGCAGCCCAGTATATGTAGGGTCATTCTGTGAGTGGCACATATGAGGATGGTGTAGAACAGATAGTCCATATACTGTAATATTATGCTAGCTTACCATATGTGGCTGTGGCTGTGTTCACATTGGTTGTGGTTATGCACTTTCACACAGGTGTATCTTACCCTGTGCTGTGACATGGCTGTTGAGCCTACTATACATGCAGGTACATGTGCATTCCCCTACACGAGATGTAGGCCAGTGTTGAGCCAGTCTGCCTGTAGCCTGCACAGTGCATTGTTACATGCCTAGCAGCTTAGTGTACTTACCCAGTGAGATGTCATGTGCAAATACTTGCCAGGTGTACTGCTGCCGGTCCTCCCTTAAAAGTCATGTATGTCAGATGGAGCAGTGGGATGCTGTATAGATGTATGTCAATATCTAGTGGGTAGTATATGTCCATGGCACCCCTGTACCAGCAATCATTATGTGTCAGGCCAGACAGGAGTGTGTAAATCCAAAACCAATGTGGCAAATGTATACCAGTCATTATGTGTTATACCCATCTACATGGCTGTCTCCATCCATATTGTCAGGCCTGGTACACATGTTGTGCACTAAGGGATTATGTGTATACCTCTGGACTGTACAGGGTGTGTCCAAAGTTCCACGCATATTGGCCAATATTTCTGCTGCACTCCACAGGGGCATTACATGCTAGCGGCGGTACGTTACAATGACTTCCTTAGGATGACTGTCAGTAGCCAAAGGCACACGTTATAAGCAGATGTCACCTTCCACACACACCATGTCTGTGAAGACAATCCCAATGACAGTAGCAATAGTCTAGTAATATACCTGCTATACATAACTGACATCCCCTTGCACTATGACTTTGGGGCTATAGGGGCTGGGGTAGGGCTACACTCTATGTCCAGGACATATGGTGGAAATATATGAACATATACTTATCCAGATAGCCATATATATATATATATATATATATATATATATATATATATATATATATATATATATAAAATTACCCATGTGTACTACTTCCAATTACCACTGTCATAAACCACCCACTATAAATCCCTACAGCATGAGGGCATGGTCTCTTTACATTTCCTGTGTGATAGACATCCTTCCTATGTGTGGGCATCAGTGTTACAGACAGCAGGTAGCAATACCTCTTACAGGAGAATCTGCACACTCAGAGTGGCCACATATTTGTAGGAGGATCAGGAACTACAGACAGACTGTGAGTAGAGTTGTGTTATGCTTTGTATACTACTGGTGTTACAGGGTCTGTGTGTGTACATACTAGTTTACCTTGGAATGCAGTCTGTCTGCATAGCTCACAACTGTGGGTCTATCCTCTTGCTGGACAGAGGTATGCCCATCATGTGTTGTCCGTCCACTACACAGGTCCTGTGTCAGATATTAAACTGGCAGTGTGTGTGTTGCGTGCTATCAGTACATGGCTACATCCATTTTTGTTTCTAACCTCAGTTCCCTGACTAAGGGTATATTGCAGACTATCCTGTAACACCAGCAATTTGCTTAGTGTATGTCAACAGTGTTCCACATATGTGCCTGGGTTGCAGCCTCTGTCCTCCATCTACATACCAAGCTTTGTACATATGTCATGCTGTTGGGGGTTGTTCTGTAGTGGGCTGTGACTATATCACACTGCCATTGCTGCCATTAGTCCATTGCTGTTGTATACCTCACACATACAGTGGGGCTGGGGCCATATATGTGTGGGCGTCACCTACACAATACATGTGTGCCCTTATGCCCTCCAGAGGCCAGTGTATGTAACAGTTGTATATGGGCCTGTATTATTGAATCTAGGTGGGGAGCACCATAAATGACCTAGGCTGTTACAAAATGTGGGGGTATCAGGGTTGAGCTACCGCAAGGTATCTGGATGTACAGTACCGTATACTTCACCTATACTGACATTACTTACATGAATTGGGGTACTGCAAGCCTACTGCCTCCTGCCATACAGACTGTTCTGTTTGTCAGTGTGCTCGTACTGATACAACACTTTATAAGGCTCTTATATTTATTTGTTATGACAGTACATGCAGAATAATTACTAACCTGCCTTGTGACGCAGCCTTTGCAACCTAGCATTATGCACTTGCTCATTCGCAGCCCGCTCATCTGCAGCTGTCAGAGAAATACAGTGATATTTAGCCATACCTATCCATAGTATACACAAGCTAGGCATATCAACTACTTAGTAGAATGAGTACAGATTCCTGGATCCACTGTTCCAGTACATCCCCTCTCCGCCGCTTCAGGTCAGCATGGTGGTGCCTGACCTGCGCACCAGTCCGGAGGATACCTGTGGTACTGGTGAGGTCATGGGCGAGACTGTCCCAGACCTCTGTTTTATACTGTGAGCCCTGGTACTGACCCTGCAGCAGCATCTCCTCATGGTGTTTTACCAGGAGCCATACCATGAATTTTGACTCCTGGATGCCCCAGTGCTGTGCCCTAAATCAAGTGCCTTCACCCACACCAGCCATTTTGCCTGCAGTAGGATGCTACAACCAGTTATGAGAAGTATTCCCACCTGTGCGGTTTAAATACGGCCAGTTTCCCGCACTTTCCCATGATTTGCCAGTTTTGAAAAGGCTAAGCTATGGGCACACCTGCTTACCTACGATTGGCAGTGCTTAAAGAGGTATACCACTGGCCAGATTGAATTGGCTTCCCTACACATTGCTTGCACTTACTATGTTGAGCTGTGCTGCGATTAGCATTGCTTAATAGTTAATAAGCACTATATTTGCCTTTTGGCAGGGATTTATTATTCATTACAGGTTATATATGTGCCTGGTGTCCGTGATTCATGTGCACATACACTGTATTGGGACCTGGGGACTTCTACACTTTATTACAATAACACCTCAAATCTATGCTTACTGCAGTACTCCATTTCACATATTTATGTTCTGTGGCAGGTTATACAACATCACACTGTACATAGATTCGGTTCACGTTTGATTTGATTTTCTGTGGTGAGGATTAGTTTGCTGATACCTCGTTTATATGTATTGCTGTGATGGCTTAGTGGTTAACTACAGTGACTGTGGTGTACAGGGTCCTGAGTTCTATCCTTGCAGACGCTGTTTATTTTGTTGCTGGGCAGAACACAGGCCATTGGGTACAGAGTGATTAAGTCACTTTAAAGCAGTTGTAAGCAGGTATGCATGGTTCTGTGCGGAGCTAAGCAATGCTAAACTCCAGTTACAGTTTCTTACACTCATTTAGCTTCTACTTTGCTTAACCTGTGTAGGCAATGCTTACCCCTGTGCACATGCACTTAAACATGCTTACTAGTGCTTATATATGCTTACTACTGCTTATTTGTGTTTAAACCTGCTTACTAGTGCCTTATTCATTATGACACTGACACTTCACATGTGCGTTTAATACAGTACTCCAGTTCACATTTAAATGTTTTTTAGTAGGTCATACAGCATAAAAAATGAAATAAAATGTTCATATACAGATTTTACATGGAAAATGGCATGTGCTGCAGTGGGACTTGAACCAGGAGTGCCTGCGCGTTAGATGGATGCTCTTACCACTACACTAGTGCTGTGCTGCTTCATTTGCATATACCTTCTTTGTTATCTTCTTCAGCCTTTTAAGCTACTTTAACCATAGCTAAGTGATGAGCACACCCGTGTATCTACTGTTAGCTGTACGCAGGGTTTAAAAAAAATAAAGGGGTTTCTCCTTTTTAGTTTTATATCCTGTTGTTGTTGTACACGTGGGGGACTGTTGGTGGGGACATGCGGACACCTATGAGTGGTCTTGATCATTTATTTACAGTTTCTGCTGTTCTACTTTGCAGGGGTGTGTTTATTCTGAGAGCTCTGCTCTCAGACATTCCCCCTGCACTTGTCCACACTCTGTGTAGGATTAGGAGGTCAGGCAGCGCATCTTCATTAATATGCATGGGGTGCTGCTGTCCTCCTCCTAAACTGCCACTTCCGTGCAGGACTGGATTAGTCCTGCACGAAAGATTAGTAAATCCGGGGGATGGAATTGTTACAAAGAGAAGAATTTGGTATAGAAGGTCTAACACAGGTTGTATCACAGCATGATAGAATGAGTCCCCAAAGTAAGGAGAAACAGGAAGATCAGGAGTCATATGAAGAAGAACTATTGATATGGGAAAGAACAAGAGAATTAATATGGTATAATATTTATGCAAAGCAGAAAGCAAAACTAATTGATACAAAAAGAGCAGCACCAAAATATTTGAAGAGAAATAAAGGCAAACAAATCTGGGCAAAGAAAACTTTATAATACAAAAAAAAAAAAGACAAAAAGGAAAAGTAGAAAAGAAGCTTAGTAATGGATAAGTTAAAGAGATAAAAAATGAGGTTATCAAGTACCATCCAGAGTACTAGCTAAATTAATCTCACTCCATAAATTTACACCTACTATAACTGAAATTAAATACTCAGACAAGACATATTGTAACAACAGTGAAGTTTTAAACCTATTTAAACAAATTTATACACAAATCTATGGAGAGCAAACTCTTCCAACCTCAGAAAATGACAGAACATCCTTCCTCCAGAAGCTAGCATTTCCAAAATTAGATTCTAATCAACAGAAAATACTGACAGACCCTATCTCACTACAGGAAATCATTACTACAATAAAGAACTTAAAGTCACACAAAGCACCTTGTCTAGATAGTTTCACCCTAGAATTTAACAAAAGTTTTACCCTGCTAATGGATAAAATATTGCAACATTTATTTAACTACATTATAAATAATAATATTAGTGACATCCATCTAAATGCTTCAAAAACAATCTTTATTTTGAAAGAGAATGCAGATCCTAAAGACCCCAAGAGTTATAGACCCATCTCACTATTAAATCTTGATGTAAAAATCTTCACATCTATCCTTGCTAATAGACTTAAAATTATAATATCACACATCATCTTGCCTGAACAAACTGGATTTACCCCATATAGACAAACCTGTAATAACACCCTTACTCTTGAAGCTTTAATAACATTTGCAAATAAAAAAACCCTCCAATTTATGCGATGGTAGTCGATGAATATAAGGCATTCGATAGACTGATAAACTATCTACTCTCAACGCTACCCTTTTTTGCTTTTCCTAACAAATTTATTCAAATAACTAAACATTATATGAAAAATCCTATACAAATTTATACATAAATAGAATCCTTTCTAATAGAATCATGATTAAAAATCGGACAAGACAAGGCTGCCCTTTATCCCCATTTCTATTTAATCTATATTTAGAACCACTCTTCCTGTATATTAAACAACATATATACTACAATCCTCCAAGAATCTTTAATAATAAAGTATTCCTAACAACTTTTGCCGATGACTTAAACTTATATTTTTCCTACCCAAGCTCTGACATAGCTAAACTACTGGTAGCAATTAATACATTTTCTAAACTATCTAACTGCACACTTAACTTAAACAAAACCGGTATATTTCCTCTAACCCTCCTAAACTAATATCATTACTCCCCCTTTTAGACAACCAAGATAAAGCAATCTACGAAATATCTTGGAATTACCTTCTATCAAAACAAAAAGGAATTATATCAAGATAACATCTTGAATAAATGGCAAATTATAATGCAGGACTGTAACAGATGGATTAGTCTAAAGCTACCCTTCGTATCAAAGGTTGCCATAGTCAAGATGAATATACTACCTAGAATATTATATATATTCATGACCTCCCAAATCATAGTTCACAACAAAATTTTCACACAACTACACACATTTTTAGCTAAATTTATATGGTCCCCTAAATCAGTAAGGATATCATACAAAAAGTTAATGCAACCAAAACTAAATGGGAGACAAAATCTGCCTGACTTCAGGTTGTATTTCAACATCATTAACAGTAGTAGGATAATAAAAATCTTGGCGTATAATCCATTAACACATGGTCACCACTATGGTTAATAATATACTACAAATATGTAAAATCACTAATTTCAATCCCAAAGCTCTTCCTTTTCTTTGCAAAAAAGAACTGACAGCCTACAAGATAATTGACCCAATAAAATACTTTATTATTAATATACAAAAACTCTTTGTAGCCTTAAATTTATCGACAGCATTAGAAACATTAAAACCCTTACATTTTAATCAAAATCTAAGACTAAATAACTTAATCATTAACCTTAATAACTTCCCCTTGATAAAAGATAAGAGAAGTCTGGACTTCTACCCCTATGGGGAGTGTTCAGTTACAGAAATAAAAACTCATCTCAATTACCTAGATCATATACAGTTATTCTCAGGCAAATTAAAGAAGTATGCTTTTGACACCTCCATAATAGTAGTTTAATTACTATGGACATAGGAAACTACGAATCTTTGTGGAAGCTACTGCTATCTAGAGGAAAAATATTATCTAACGCATACAAAATGATAACTGAGATCAAATACCAGGATGATTTATTCTTCTCCAACTACTGACTAAAAATAAATGCATTCATCTCGGCACAGCAGATAAGGTGAGCAACTGAAACAACTTCTAAGACACTTCCCTTAAAAAAATGAATGTACACCCAGCTCATGATTATTAATAATGCATATTTTTCCCAACCGTACTTCTTCATAAATGTAATACATTTAGCAAATTGTCCTTATTGTGAATATCAAAAAGTGGACTTATTCCATCTATTTTGGAGCTGTAAATGTGTATACAAACTTTGGCATTCCCTAAAGATCCAACTTCAAAAGATGGGATATGAAAAAACAACATTAACATGGGAATGTACATTACTTCACATTCCCCCCACAAATACAGCACCCAATCAAACTAACATGTTTATTACACTATTTCTTCTGATGAAGCTTTACATAGCTTCCAAATGGATGGATAGACTGACAATTACATGGGCAGAGTTTGAAAAAATGGCTAGTAAACATTTGTTAGCACATAAACTGGTAATATACAAGAATAAAAAGGGAACTAGTCAACTGTAAGTATGGGAAAAAGTATTTAATGCAGTTTTGTCCCAGTTAATGTTGGCACCCCCTACTGACAATCCAAAATATTTTATACCTAATTGTCAAACTGCCCACATTTTATATCGTATTGGTGTAATGTATGCACTATTTATGTTTCCAAGTGTATGATGTGTTTAGTTCAATGGCACAGATGTAAATAAGTGTACACAGTTTTATGTATGTTTGTTATAACTCTATATTAATACAATGTATGTGCAAACATGTTGGTTAAAATAAGACAATATGAAATAAAGGTTTTGGAAAAAAGAAAATAAGGTTATGGAGTGCCTATCCACTGAAGGATTCAGTGCAGAAAATCTATCTCAGAAAGCACCATAGCAGAACAGAGCAATGGACATCCAAATTAAGGAGAAACTAGTGGAACAAGAAGCAACGTGTCAGTTGCCATAGGAAGATATTTTGGAGCCTTCCACAGGAAACCAGTATCAATATTCACTGGACAGCAAGAGATGGAACAGGAAACTGTGGCAACTCTGACACAGTCAATGTTGAGGGTGATAAGTCATTCAGTTCCCATATGACAAATCAAAGAATGACACAGGATAAAATTGAAGATAATGTGCCTAAGGAAGATGTTATAGAACTTTCTATAGAATGCCTGCAGGAAATGGAGAACAAAAATGTACCCTCAGTTTAGAAGAAAATAAGCTAAGAGAAGAGTTGCTTGATTTAATAGCGACAGACAGAAATTTTAAGATCAATGAAAGAAACAGACTGCAGAAGGTCAATAAAATTGAAAAAGTCAGAAGTTTGAAAAACAAATGTTGTTGTTGTATCTTTCGACTTTTCGGTTAGGGGTTGCCACAGCGGAACTCAGGTCCGCTAATGATTGGCAGCAGATTTTTACGTACCGAGTTGCCAGCCCTGACGTACAACCTTCAATGAAGGTATGCCCATTCACGCATGTCTCCACACAGAAGACGCTTTAGCTGACAATCGAACAGGACAACGTCTTAATGTGAGGTGACAACGCTACCGCATCACCACCACCGCAGTACAGTAATTAGGACTGTCCATAGAGATCTATGTGATATAACAGAAGTAAACAGGATATATTACTGTGCAGCTAAATTAATAATAGATCATTTTTTTACCAAAAGAACACAGGGTAGTGAGGGAAAGGAAGGGTAGAAATCAAATACCATCATGGAAGTATCAAATAGAGAAAACTATAAAACAATTAAGACAAGAAGTGTCACTGTTAGAAGAGTATAGAATAGGAAACAGATAAAAAAATACTCAGAAAGATAGATGTGATAAAAGTAATGTGCAATATTATAACAGATCAGGATTTATCATGCACTATTGCAAATAACTAAAAATATTAGCACAGGTAGAAAAACTTAAAAGATACACTGATAAATATAAAGGAAAAGTACAAAATTAGAAATTTATTGATAACCCCAAAAAGTGTTATAGAAAATTGGGAAACAAGATGAAATAAATGCATTTTAGAGAAGTATTTATAAAGATCCTGTGGAACATAACAAAAATGCTATATGGATGGAAGAAGTAAAAGAAAGAATAAGAAGTTTAAAGGTACATGATATGAAATGGGATGAGGTAGCAACCAGAGAGATTAAAACAAAGTTGAGAAAAGCCTCCAATTTGGAAAACCCCAGGCCCAGATGCAGTACCTAACATCTGGTTAAAAGTATTAACATCTTTGCACGAAGATTTAGCCGTAAGAACTATTTATATGCACACCCTGAACAGACACCAACCTGGCTAACAACAGGAAAAACAATGATTCTACTTAAAAGTGAACCTGCAAACTACACAAAAAATTATAGACCAATACCCTGCCTTCTGACAACATATAAACTATACAATGGAATTGATGCTGACAGAGTTTATAGTCATTTAGAAGAAAACTCAATTATGGCAATAGAACAAAAAGACAGTAAAAGAAAGTCATATGGAACAAAGGGTGATTTGTTGTTAAATAAAGTCATAGTGGAGAACTGTAAAAAGGGGAAGAGTCTAAGTATGGCATGGATTGACTACAGAAAAGCATTTGACCGTATTTCACAGTCACGGATAAAAGAGTGCTTACCTACTCTGATAAATTACATCACAGCGACCACAAAACAGTGGCAAACCACTTTGGAGTTAAGCCATGATAAAGGACAAATTATTATTCTAGGAATAAAAATACAAAGGGGGATTTTCCATGGTGAATCTCTGTCACTGTTACTCTTTTGCCTTGCCATTAACCCATTAAGCTGTTTGCTTAACAGATTAGGTCATGGCTATAATTTGGCTCCTAGAAAACTACACAGTTTAAGACTTCTCTTCTTCTCATTGTCGCTGATTTAAAATATATATAACTTATCATATGAGTAACTGAAAGCACAATTGCAAGTAGTCAAAACTTTTTCAGATGATATAAGAATGTCATTTGATCTTGATAAATGTGTAAAAGCAACCTTTAAACAGGAAAGTTGCAGCATCAAGAAAAACATCAGTTTGGGACAAGAATGTGATATAAAATAATTTGAGTAAGAGGGAGTGTATGAATATTATGAATTCATGAAGGATCAAAAATAAAACATGAACAAATGTGAAAAAACATAGTAAGGAATATTTTAGAAGACTTAGATTAATTCTGAAAACACCATTGATATCTAGGAACAAAATTCAAGCTATAAAACAATTTGATCTTCCTGTCCTAACTCACAGTTTTGGTGTGATTGACTGGCTTCAAAACATGTTGGACAGATTATATAGGAAAACAAAAAGGATACTTCATGCTCATCAAATGATTTATAAAAAACAGTGCATGCCAAGATTATATATTCCATGTTCCGAAGGAGATATGGGCCTCCTTGAAATTGATTACATGTATAGATCTGCAATTGTGGGCCAGAATACATATCTGCTGACCTCATGAGACCCAAACATAGTGAATGTTTTGAAACATGAGCAGAATAAATCTAAGATGACTCCCCTTGTTTGTCTAACAGAAGCATATCGGCATCAAGCTGGAGTGGAAATTAAACCAGAAGTAGATAAAAATCAGGCAAGGAATGTTAAAAAAAAACAAAAAGAAAGAATATAAGCTGAAGGATGAGATAAGAAGGCAAGAAATGCAGAAAATGCATAAATATAGTTGCAAGTACAGAAAACTCCTAGAAGAACCTCATGTTGATCAGGATCGAATGCAGGAATGGTTAAGGAGAGGTGAATTCAAACCAAAAGATGAAAGGTTAGTATTGGTGGCCCAAGATAGTGAGCTGCATTCATGCTGGTTTACAAAGTCCATTGAACATGTGGGAGAAACAAAGAAATGTAGGTTTTGTAAAACAGAATTGGAAACAGTTGCTGGTTGTGACATACTAATGGCAGAAGGACTGTATACTGAAAGGCATAATAATGTGGCAAGACTGTTGCACTGGGGATTGTGCAAACATTATGGTATTGAAGTGGCTGAAATACACTGGAAACAAAAGCCACAAAGCACTATAGAAAATTATGAAGTCTACATCACATCGGATCATCCATTACCAACAGTTCAAAATATAGATGTGAGAAAAACAGATATAGTGATCCATGAAAGAAGACTAAAGTACCATTGATTACAGAAATCTCTACACTCTGTGACTACAGTGTCTTATTTACAGAGATACACAAAATCATAAAATATCAGAATTTGCAGCCAGAAACAAGAGCAATGTTGAAGAAAGATACTCAAATAATTCCAATAGTAGTAGGAGCAATGGGTCTTATCAAAAGAATCTGCATTCATTTTTAGATATGTTACCAATACTTGTAACTCCATACGAATTGCAGAAGGAGTCATTGCTGGGCACTTTGTAAGTGCTGCAAAGAACACTTCTGGCTGACATCAAAGACTGAAACAATACTAATTTCATGAACTTTAATTGTACTTTGACTTTGGAATGGAGTTCATTCCCATCATGGTATTAGGAAACCCAAAAGACTTGGAGAAATTAAAAAAAAGAGAGTCCAGAGCATACATCCTCAGATCTAATGAAAACACTTCAAGGTCCTCCACTGAATTTAGACACAAAGTGTTCTTGTACCAAGTACATTTTATAGCAGCCTTGTGTTTGACCATGATGCTCATGATGGACACTCCTTAAGTAATATAGAATTAATGGAAACGTTTTGCACATGTTTAGATCAGCAAGCCATGCTTGCCATTTATGCTACTCAAATATCTCCATTATTCTCCATATAAATATTAAAGTCTTCTAAAGGACTACTGCGTAGTATTTTTCTGTACCACAAAAAGCACTTGGACTCCAAGAAGGCCTAGTAAACCAAGTAGTTTTTAGATGCATATGCACAAACTACCATCATAGTTTTCCAGTTTGCAAACTGTAGTCACATTTGTCATCCAATGAATCAAGTTGTAAAGGTTCCCATCCCAAGTATAACTTGGTTGCATATCCATGGTCACCTCAGAGCTATCACAAGAGACTACGGCAAACTATGTTGATGCCCACCCCTATTTAGATATCTTGCTTTCAAACAAGTGCTGTCTGTAGAGTTCAGATGATGATCAATGTCTGATAAATCTCTTCTTCACCTAGGTCTACATTGTTGTGTAACAGAATGGTGAAATTCCAAGTGCAAATAGCAATTTTTTTTCTGTCGGCGGGTATTCCATTTTAATCGGTCACTCACAAGCCTGCCTTACAAGCCCTTGTGCCTCCACGTGGGACAGACCCTGATCATCCAGCTTTTATATGTCACCTCTAAGGTCACACAAGTTGTTAGTTGGCCTTACATTTCCTAAAAGTAAGTTTGAGAGACTTACTTATCAGTTTTAAATCCCTTTTATAATAAAGTGGACATCTTTTGCAGATGGCCATGAGTTTTTTTTTTTTATTATAAAGTTTGTTGATGTCTGTCACCTAGAATGCCAAACACAAGTTTAAAACACGAGGCAGGCAGCATGAAAAGAACTGTCAGAGGTCACAGTGATAAACACAAAAAAGTGCTTGTACGTGCACTTCACAATAAGCTCCACAAACAGTCCATCGTGAAATCAAGAAACAGCAAGTTATTGACAAAGTTTAGCTTGCATCCCTCCTTCTATGCTCTGGGACATCATCAGAACTTATGGAAAGGAAGTGAAGTCACCATTAAATACATTCCCTTATTAATAAATCAACCAATTAACACTGTCATATACTTAAAACAATACATTCACAACATCATTGTAAATTAAATATCAATTAAATACATGCATCAAATAAAATAGAAAAATAAAACTCAACTCCACAAACGAAAAACTGATAAAATACACTGAACGGAAACAATAAAATCCGGCAACTAACGAAAAATTCAAATAAAACTGTTTAATTGTGAGCACTTTCGGCTAGGAAATACCTAGCCTTCATCAGACAAAACAGTTACAATAAGCAAGCAGGTTCATTTTATTTAATTAGGCATTATTAATTAAACAGCCCAATTAAAGATATTTAAAGCCACATATCATCAGTAGGCAATAGTAAACAACCGAGCACAGCAAGATGTTGTTCCAATAAAAACTCATAATCAAGAATACCTTGTTCCAGTAAAAGCAGTAAAATATATAACATTATGTTTGTTTGTTGTTTAATGTTATTTATGTATATATATATATATATATATATATATATATATATATATATATATATATATAAAATAGAAAAATAAAAAAGCTATAACAATTAAAAATTGAAAACTTTGTTTATAAAACCAAAAAAAAAACACACACACACTTCATGTTAGTTGTAGTTTTTTATAGCTTTAAAGCTTGCTTTTCTTTTCAATACTGGTAATAATGAAAAATGTTCATTTAGACCAGGAACATTCATAGCACTTAGTCTAATTATCCAGGACAATTCCCTTAAATCAACGTTGAGCTCCCACAACCCCCCCTCAGGCTTTTGGAACCACTTCCAGGATTCCAAACATAAAATAGTGAAAATCCTGACATGTGAGTTTATGCTTATAAAGAGCATTGTTAGTATTACCCTTTGAAAGCTCTTTCTGTTTTCCCTACATAGTAAATTCCTACATATCTGACAGATGGCAATATATACAATACCTTTGGCGTTGCAGTTGCCTTTCTGCAGTTTTACTGGTTGAGTCCTGCCTTCTACTTGTAAGGTATCATTTTCTAAAATAAATGGGCACTGTTTGCATGTGCCACATCTAAATGTACCTTTCATTACCATGGGTTGTTGTGGGATATTATGCTCAATGGAGAATTTAATATTTTTACCTGTTTTATATACAAATTGGGGACCTTGTCCCACCACATTAAATATTTCTGAATTATCTCTTAAAATGTTCCAATTTTTCCTGATAATAGATTTTATAATCTTTTTACCTTCGCCAAAAGGAATCACCATACTCAAACCAAATCTAGAGCCATATGTTGAGGGAACAAGATTTGAAGTGGCTACACTACTACAAAAAAGAGAGTTGTATTTAGTACCCCTATAATCAATTACACTTTTGTTTTTTTCTAACAATAGTGTGTCGGGATATCCTCTGTTTTTGAACATAAGTAAAATATTATTTACCTCTTTCAAAAACAATTCCTCAGTGGAACACATTCTTGCAGCCCTAATAAGCTGCCCTTTATAAATATTTTTCTTGTGGTGAAATGGAGGTCAACTCTGGAAATCTAAATAAGCATTGGAAAAAGTGGGTTTTCTAAAAATAGCTGATGTGAAAATACCCCTTTCCTTGTCCTTTGAAATGAATATGTCCAAAAAGTTAATGTTGTCTAATGAATGTTCTGAAGTAAATTTAAAAAATGTGGAGATTTGGTTAATGTAATTAACAAACTCTTTAACTCTATCTTTATGACATTTCCACATAATAAAAATGTCATCCAAATAACGGAAGTAGCTAAACCAGTCTTCTTTGAAAGAGCTAGAGAAAATATATTTCTTCTCCCAGGTGAAAAGAACCATATTTGCGTATATAGGGGCACATGTGGCTTCCATCGCAACACCTTGTACTTGTTTGTAATGTTTACCTTCAAATAAAAAATAGTTACTAGACAAAATATATTCCATGGAGGTCATGATGAAATTAATCTTAGTGTTGTATAAAGTGGTCAGAGCTCTGATTGCCTCGTAAAATAATTCCAAACCTTCATGGTGTGGAATTGATGTAAACAAATCGACCACATCAACTGTACTCATGATCCCTTTATCGGAATACCATTACTTCACATTCCCCCCACAAATACAGCACCCAATCAAACTAACATGTTTATTACACTATTTCTTCTGATGAAGCTTTACATAGCTTCCAAATGGATGGATAGACTGACAATTACATGGGCAGAGTTTGAAAAAATGGCTAGTAAACATTTGTTAGCACATAAACTGGTAATATACAAGAATAAAAAGGGAACTAGTCAACTGTAAGTATGGGAAAAAGTATTTAATGCAGTTTTGTCCCAGTTAATGTTGGCACCCCCTACTGACAATCCAAAATATTTTATACCTAATTGTCAAACTGCCCACATTTTATATCGTATTGGTGTAATGTATGCACTATTTATGTTTCCAAGTGTATGATGTGTTTAGTTCAATGGCACAGATGTAAATAAGTGTACACAGTTTTATGTATGTTTGTTATAACTCTATATTAATACAATGTATGTGCAAACATGTTGGTTAAAATAAGACAATATGAAATAAAGGTTTTGGAAAAAAAAGAAAATAAGGTTATGGAGTGCCTATCCACTGAAGGATTCAGTGCAGAAAATCTATCTCAGAAAGCACCATAGCAGAACAGAGCAATGGACATCCAAATTAAGGAGAAACTAGTGGAACAAGAAGCAACGTGTCAGTTGCCATAGGAAGATATTTTGGAGCCTTCCACAGGAAACCAGTATCAATATTCACTGGACAGCAAGAGATGGAACAGGAAACTGTGGCAACTCTGACACAGTCAATGTTGAGGGTGATAAGTCATTCAGTTCCCATATGACAAATCAAAGAATGACACAGGATAAAATTGAAGATAATGTGCCTAAGGAAGATGTTATAGAACTTTCTATAGAATGCCTGCAGGAAATGGAGAACAAAAATGTACCCTCAGTTTAGAAGAAAATAAGCTAAGAGAAGAGTTGCTTGATTTAATAGCGACAGACAGAAATTTTAAGATCAATGAAAGAAACAGACTGCAGAAGGTCAATAAAATTGAAAAAGTCAGAAGTTTGAAAAAACAAATGTTGTTGTTGTATCTTTCGACTTTTCCCGGTTAGGGGTTGCCACAGCGGAACTCAGGTCCGCTAATGATTGGCAGCAGATTTTTACGTACCGAGTTGCCAGCCCTGACGTACAACCTTCAATGAAGGTATGCCCATTCACGCATGTCTCCACACAGAAGACGCTTTAGCTGACAATCGAACAGGACAACGTCTTAATGTGAGGTGACAACGCTACCGCATCACCACCACCGCAGTACAGTAATTAGGACTGTCCATAGAGATCTATGTGATATAACAGAAGTAAACAGGATATATTACTGTGCAGCTAAATTAATAATAGATCATTTTTTTACCAAAAGAACACAGGGTAGTGAGGGAAAGGAAGGGTAGAAATCAAATACCATCATGGAAGTATCAAATAGAAAACTATAAAACAATTAAGACAAGAAGTGTCACTGTTAGAAGAGTATAGAATAGGAAACAGATAAAAAAATACTCAGAAAGATAGATGTGATAAAAGTAATGTGCAATATTATAACAGATCAGGATTTATCATGCACTATTGCAAATAACTAAAAATATTAGCACAGGTAGAAAAACTTAAAAGATACACTGATAAATATAAAGGAAAAGTACAAAATTAGAAATTTATTGATAACCCCAAAAGTGTTATAGAAAATTGGGAAACAAGATGAAATAAATGCATTTTAGAGAAGTATTTATAAAGATCCTGTGGAACATAACAAAAATGCTATATGGATGGAAGAAGTAAAAGAAAGAATAAGAAGTTTAAAGGTACATGATATGAAATGGGATGAGGTAGCAACCAGAGATTAAAACAAAGTTGAGAAAAGCCTCCAATTTGGAAAACCCCAGGCCCAGATGCAGTACCTAACATCTGGTTAAAAGTATTAACATCTTTGCACGAAGATTTAGCCGTAAGAACTATTTATATGCACACCCTGAACAGACACCAACCTGGCTAACAACAGGAAAAACAATGATTCTACTTAAAAGTGAACCTGCAAACTACACAAAAAATTATAGACCAATACCCTGCCTTCTGACAACATATAAACTATACAATGGAATTGATGCTGACAGAGTTTATAGTCATTTAGAAGAAAACTCAATTATGGCAATAGAACAAAAAGACAGTAAAAGAAAGTCATATGGAACAAAGGGTGATTTGTTGTTAAATAAAGTCATAGTGGAGAACTGTAAAAAGGGGAAGAGTCTAAGTATGGCATGGATTGACTACAGAAAAGCATTTGACCGTATTTCACAGTCACGGATAAAAGAGTGCTTACCTACTCTGATAAATTACATCACAGCGACCACAAAACAGTGGCAAACCACTTTGGAGTTAAGCCATGATAAAGGACAAATTATTATTCTAGGAATAAAAATACAAAGGGGGATTTTCCATGGTGAATCTCTGTCACTGTTACTCTTTTGCCTTGCCATTAACCCATTAAGCTGTTTGCTTAACAGATTAGGTCATGGCTATAATTTGGCTCCTAGAAAACTACACAGTTTTAAGACTTCTCTTCTTCTCATTGTCGCTGATTTAAAATATATATAACTTATCATATGAGTAACTGAAAGCACAATTGCAAGTAGTCAAAACTTTTTCAGATGATATAAGAATGTCATTTGATCTTGATAAATGTGTAAAAGCAACCTTTAAACAGGAAAGTTGCAGCATCAAGAAAAACATCAGTTTGGGACAAGAATGTGATATAAAATAATTTGAGTAAGAGGGAGTGTATGAATATTATGAATTCATGAAGGATCAAAAATAAAACATGAACAAATGTGAAAAAACATAGTAAGGAATATTTTAGAAGACTTAGATTAATTCTGAAAACACCATTGATATCTAGGAACAAAATTCAAGCTATAAAACAATTTGATCTTCCTGTCCTAACTCACAGTTTTGGTGTGATTGACTGGCTTCAAAACATGTTGGACAGATTATATAGGAAAACAAAAAGGATACTTCATGCTCATCAAATGATTTATAAAAAACAGTGCATGCCAAGATTATATATTCCATGTTCCGAAGGAGATATGGGCCTCCTTGAAATTGATTACATGTATAGATCTGCAATTGTGGGCCAGAATACATATCTGCTGACCTCATGAGACCCAAACATAGTGAATGTTTTGAAACATGAGCAGAATAAATCTAAGATGACTCCCCTTGTTTGTCTAACAGAAGCATATCGGCATCAAGCTGGAGTGGAAATTAAACCAGAAGTAGATAAAAATCAGGCAAGGAATGTTAAAAAAAAACAAAAAGAAAGAATATAAGCTGAAGGATGAGATAAGAAGGCAAGAAATGCAGAAAATGCATAAATATAGTTGCAAGTACAGAAAACTCCTAGAAGAACCTCATGTTGATCAGGATCGAATGCAGGAATGGTTAAGGAGAGGTGAATTCAAACCAAAAGATGAAAGGTTAGTATTGGTGGCCCAAGATAGTGAGCTGCATTCATGCTGGTTTACAAAGTCCATTGAACATGTGGGAGAAACAAAGAAATGTAGGTTTTGTAAAACAGAATTGGAAACAGTTGCTGGTTGTGACATACTAATGGCAGAAGGACTGTATACTGAAAGGCATAATAATGTGGCAAGACTGTTGCACTGGGGATTGTGCAAACATTATGGTATTGAAGTGGCTGAAATACACTGGAAACAAAAGCCACAAAGCACTATAGAAAATTATGAAGTCTACATCACATCGGATCATCCATTACCAACAGTTCAAAATATAGATGTGAGAAAAACAGATATAGTGATCCATGAAAGAAGACTAAAGTACCATTGATTACAGAAATCTCTACACTCTGTGACTACAGTGTCTTATTTACAGAGATACACAAAATCATAAAATATCAGAATTTGCAGCCAGAAACAAGAGCAATGTTGAAGAAAGATACTCAAATAATTCCAATAGTAGTAGGAGCAATGGGTCTTATCAAAAGAATCTGCATTCATTTTTAGATATGTTACCAATACTTGTAACTCCATACAATTGCAGAAGGAGTCATTGCTGGGCACTTTGTAAGTGCTGCAAAGAACACTTCTGGCTGACATCAAAGACTGAAACAATACTAATTTCATGAACTTTAATTGTACTTTGACTTTGGAATGGAGTTCATTCCCATCATGGTATTAGGAAACCCAAAGACTTGGAGAAATTAAAAAAAAGAGAGTCCAGAGCATACATCCTCAGATCTAATGAAAACACTTCAAGGTCCTCCACTGAATTTAGACACAAAGTGTTCTTGTACCAAGTACATTTTATAGCAGCCTTGTGTTTGACCATGATGCTCATGATGGACACTCCTTAAGTAATATAGAATTAATGGAAACGTTTTGCACATGTTTAGATCAGCAAGCCATGCTTGCCATTTATGCTACTCAAATATCTCCATTATTCTCCATATAAATATTAAAGTCTTCTAAAGGACTACTGCGTAGTATTTTTCTGTACCACAAAAAGCACTTGGACTCCAAGAAGGCCTAGTAAACCAAGTAGTTTTTAGATGCATATGCACAAACTACCATCATAGTTTTCCAGTTTGCAAACTGTAGTCACATTTGTCATCCAATGAATCAAGTTGTAAAGGTTCCCATCCCAAGTATAACTTGGTTGCATATCCATGGTCACCTCAGAGCTATCACAAGAGACTACGGCAAACTATGTTGATGCCCACCCCTATTTAGATATCTTGCTTTCAAACAAGTGCTGTCTGTAGAGTTCAGATGATGATCAATGTCTGATAAATCTCTTCTTCACCTAGGTCTACATTGTTGTGTAACAGAATGGTGAAATTCCAAGTGCAAATAGCAATTTTTTTTCTGTCGGCGGGTATTCCATTTTAATCGGTCACTCACAAGCCTGCCTTACAAGCCCTTGTGCCTCCACGTGGGACAGACCCTGATCATCCAGCTTTTATATGTCACCTCTAAGGTCACACAAGTTGTTAGTTGGCCTTACATTTCCTAAAAGTAAGTTTGAGAGACTTACTTATCAGTTTTAAATCCCTTTTATAATAAAGTGGACATCTTTTGCAGATGGCCATGAGTTTTTTTTTTTTATTATAAAGTTTGTTGATGTCTGTCACCTAGAATGCCAAACACAAGTTTAAAACACGAGGCAGGCAGCATGAAAAGAACTGTCAGAGGTCACAGTGATAAACACAAAAAAGTGCTTGTACGTGCACTTCACAATAAGCTCCACAAACAGTCCATCGTGAAATCAAGAAACAGCAAGTTATTGACAAAGTTTAGCGCTTTCATCCCTCCTTCTATGCTCTGGGACATCATCAGAACTTATGGAAAGGAAGTGAAGTCACCATTAAATACATTCCCTTATTAATAAATCAACCAATTAACACTGTCATATACTTAAAACAATACATTCACAACATCATTGTAAATTAAATATCAATTAAATACATGCATCAAATAAAATAGAAAAATAAAACTCAACTCCACAAACGAAAAACTGATAAAATACACTGAACGGAAACAATAAAATCCGGCAACTAACGAAAAATTCAAATAAAACTGTTTAATTGTGAGCACTTTCGGCTAGGAAATACCTAGCCTTCATCAGACAAAACAGTTACAATAAGCAAGCAGGTTCATTTTATTTAATTAGGCATTATTAATTAAACAGCCCAATTAAAGATATTTAAAGCCACATATCATCAGTAGGCAATAGTAAACAACCGAGCACAGCAAGATGTTGTTCCAATAAAAACTCATAATCAAGAATACCTTGTTCCAGTAAAAGCAGTAAAATATATAACATTATGTTTGTTTGTTGTTTAATGTTATTTATGTATATATATATATATATATATATATATATATATATATATATATATATATATATATAAAATAGAAAAATAAAAAAGCTATAACAATTAAAAATTGAAAACTTTGTTTATAAAACCAAAAAAAAAACACACACACACTTCATGTTAGTTGTAGTTTTTTATAGCTTTAAAGCTTGCTTTTCTTTTCAATACTGGTAATAATGAAAAATGTTCATTTAGACCAGGAACATTCATAGCACTTAGTCTAATTATCCAGGACAATTCCCTTAAATCAACGTTGAGCTCCCACAACCCCCCCTCAGGCTTTTTGGAACCACTTCCAGGATTCCAAACATAAAATAGTGAAAATCCTGACATGTGAGTTTATGCTTATAAAGAGCATTGTTAGTATTACCCTTTGAAAGCTCTTTCTGTTTTCCCTACATAGTAAATTCCTACATATCTGACAGATGGCAATATATACAATACCTTTGGCGTTGCAGTTGCCTTTCTGCAGTTTTACTGGTTGAGTCCTGCCTTCTACTTGTAAGGTATCATTTTCTAAAATAAATGGGCACTGTTTGCATGTGCCACATCTAAATGTACCTTTCATTACCATGGGTTGTTGTGGGATATTATGCTCAATGGAGAATTTAATATTTTTACCTGTTTTATATACAAATTGGGGACCTTGTCCCACCACATTAAATATTTCTGAATTATCTCTTAAAATGTTCCAATTTTTCCTGATAATAGATTTCATAATCTTTTTACCTTCGCCAAAAGGAATCACCATACTCAAACCAAATCTAGAGCCATATGTTGAGGGAACAAGATTTGAAGTGGCTACACTACTACAAAAAAGAGAGTTGTATTTAGTACCCCTATAATCAATTACACTTTTGTTTTTTTCTAACAATAGTGTGTCGGGATATCCTCTGTTTTTGAACATAAGTAAAATATTATTTACCTCTTTCAAAAACAATTCCTCAGTGGAACACATTCTTGCAGCCCTAATAAGCTGCCCTTTATAAATATTTTTCTTGTGGTGAAATGGAGGTCAACTCTGGAAATCTAAATAAGCATTGGAAAAAGTGGGTTTTCTAAAAATAGCTGATGTGAAAATACCCCTTTCCTTGTCCTTTGAAATGAATATGTCCAAAAAGTTAATGTTGTCTAATGAATGTTCTGAAGTAAATTTAAAAAATGTGGAGATTTGGTTAATGTAATTAACAAACTCTTTAACTCTATCTTTATGACATTTCCACATAATAAAAATGTCATCCAAATAACGGAAGTAGCTAAACCAGTCTTCTTTGAAAGAGCTAGAGAAAATATATTTCTTCTCCCAGGTGAAAAGAACCATATTTGCGTATATAGGGGCACATGTGGCTTCCATCGCAACACCTTGTACTTGTTTGTAATGTTTACCTTCAAATAAAAAATAGTTACTAGACAAAATATATTCCATGGAGGTCATGATGAAATTAATCTTAGTGTTGTATAAAGTGGTCAGAGCTCTGATTGCCTCGTAAAATAATTCCAAACCTTCATGGTGTGGAATTGATGTAAACAAATCGACCACATCAACTGTACTCATGATCCCTTTATCGGAATACCAGTCATTTTTAAATTTAGACAAGAAATCCCATGAATCAAGAAATAAATAATCAACATCCTTGATATAGTTTTTCAAAATTCTATCAATGAAAATACTTAATGAATAAGTAGTACTATATCTTGCAGAGATAATAATTCTAAATGGAGGTTGTACAACAGACTTATATACCTTCGGAATACCAGTGGCCACTGGTGTGGTTGGATGTTGTGATTTCAAAAAATCAAATAAATCTTCAGATATAGCTCTCTGAAACAAAGAATCTTCTAAGAAAAGTTGTACCTTTTTATGAGCTATTGAGATTTCATTACGGGAAGCTACCTGATAATTTATCTGTATCTGAAAAAATTTGAGAAAGTTGGTTGACATAATCAATATTATTGAACAAAAGTGCACCACCACCCTTGTTGGGCTTCATAATTCTTATTGAATTGTCTTATCTAAGTCTCTCCATCAAATGATATTCCTCCTTATTAAAGTAAAAATATTTTTTTGTCCTTGTAGTACCATTAAATGCATTTTGGATGTCACATTCACATGCTTTTTCAAATGCTTGAACTATGGGATGTAATAAGGGGTTGAAACAACTCCTTTTTCTTAAAACCATCAGCCTGTGTACTGTCATCATGCCCTTTAAATAAAATCCTAAAATTTAACTTCCTCATGTAGAGCTTAAGCTCTGTAATAGCTTCAACAATGCCCAACCTAAAACTAGGGACATATTTAAAACCTTTTTTAAAAATGGAAAAGAAAGTGTGATCGACTACATAGTCAGTGTAGTTAAATATATTATAGCCCTCAAATGAGTGACAATTGCCCTCAACTTTAATGTTAACATTACTCACAATTTTTTGATTCATCTGTGAGTGTTTCTGTAGCCACCCCTGTTCTTCCCCATGTATTCCCTGAGGGGATTTTGAAACCCTAAAAAAGCCTTTTGTCTATTTTGATTCTCAATTCGTTCAGATCTTCTTAAAGGGGGGTAGTTAGTATCATAATCATCATTAGGGTAATCAAAATTATCTTCGTACTCATTGTTGTCATTCACAAGGCACTCTTGTTGTGAATCCCTATCCACCCCCCTCCCCCTTTCATTATTAATACAAGGGGTATCATTTACTACAGAAAAAAAAGATTTTGGTAGGGGGGTACACTTGTTTCTTGAAGTAATCAACCTCATCCCTTAAAAGCTTTTTACTTTTCCTTTCCAGACTGACACAAACGTTTCTTTCCACTTTTTCAAAAATGCTTTCATAATTGACAGTGTTGACGCTAAACAACAAATCATTAACGCTAAACAACAAATCATTAACCAAAGCTTTGCTGAGTTCATCTAATTCATCCAACATATTTTTAATAAAGTTTTTATTTGTTTTAATAGTAAAGTCCATGAATTCCAGACCAAAATGGTCGAACCAAGCAAAAAGCTCATCTGACTTAGTCATGCCATTAGGAAAATTAAAGATTCTTAACCCCTTAGGTATGTGTTTTTTCTTTAAACTCTCTTCAAGGAAAAGGTTGTCACACTGAATGTTACGTAGCTTAAATAAGAGGTTCTCAAATCCTTTAAAGATGTGTTAAAAGTCTTGAATCCACGGCCAGCTAATTGTTTTGCTTCACTCTTGGGAAAACAAATGTCATTTTTGAGCCAGCCTTTATAACAAAATGGCTTGTTTCTAACTGCAGTACTTAATTCACTTGGTGTGTTAACGGTAAGCCTATGACGCAAGACTGCATTACCATGTGCATGTTCATTAAGAGTTCCCTGTTTGGTTGCACCTCTGTTGGGGAAAGTTGATTCTTTCCTTCTTACGTCGTATAGACTTTCCTGATTTTTTGAATTATATAACAAGTCAACTTTTTTGTTTAATTCCAAAACTTGTTTGGAAAGCATCGAAATTATTTTAGACAAATCTGTATCAGCTGGAACATTACTATTCACAGACTGATTGCTGAAAATAGCGGGTGTATTGTCCAAAGATGATGGTGACACTCCTCTAATGTATACAGTGGTTTCTTCCATGAAATCCATCAACAGGTGTACCAGTATGGTAACAGTCCACCAAAACTTGAAAATGCAATTGAGAAACCATTGAGTAAAAAACAGACTGTGTCGGCTGTGAAGTATACGAGACCAATCGGAAAAAAATACCAGGAAATCCACCAAAACCATTTGGAAACAAGCAGAAATGAAACACAAATAAATACAAAAAAGTGCTTGTACGCGTACTTCACAATAAGCTCCACAAAAAGTCTGTAGTGAAATCAAGAAACAGCAATTTATTGACAAAGTTTAGTGCTTTCATCCCTCCTTCTATGCTCTGGGACATCAGGTTTGGAATTATTTTACGAGGCAATCAGAGCTCTGACCACTTTAACCAACACTATGATTAATTTCATCATGACCTCCATGGAATATATTTTGTCTAGTAACTATTTTTTGTTTGAAGGTAAACATTACAAACAAGTAAAAGGTGTTGCGATGGGAGCCACATGTGCCCCTATATATGCAAATATGGTTCTTTTCGCCCTGGAGAAGAAATATATTTTCTCTAGCCCTTTCAAAGAAGACTGGTTTAGTTACTTCCATTATTTGGATGACATTTTTATTATGTGGAAATGTCATGAAGATAGAGTTAAAGAGTTTGTTAATTGCACATTTTTTAAATTTACTTCAGAACATTCATTAGACAGCATTAACTTTTTGGATGTATTCAATTCAAAGGACAAGGAAAAGGGCATTTTCACGTCAACCATTTTTAGAAAACCCACATTTTCCAATGCTTATTTAGATTTCCAGATTTGCCACCTATTTCACCACAAGAAAAATATTTATAAAGGGCAACTTATTAGGGCTGCAAGAATGTGTTCCACTGAGGAATTGTTTTTGAAAAAAAGTAGGTAATATTTTACTTATGTTCAAAAAAACAGAGGATATCCCGACACATTATTATTAGAAACAACCAAAAGTTTAAATGATTATCGGGGTACTAAATACAACTCTCTTTTTTTGTAGTGGCATAGCCACTTCAAATCTTGTTCCCTCAACACACAGCTCTAGATTTAGTATGAGTATGGTGATTCCTTTTTGCAAAGGTGAAAAGATTATGAAATCTGTTATCAGGAAAAATCGGAACATTTTAAAGGGTAATTCAGAAATATGTAATGTGGTGGGACAAGGTCCCCAATTTGTATATAAAACAGGTAAAAATATTAAATTCTACGTTGAGCATAATATCCCACAACGACCCGTGGTAATGAAAGGTACATTTAGGTGTGGTACGTGCAAGCAGTGCCCATTTATTTTAGAAAATGATACCGTACAAGTAGAAGGCAAGACTCAACCAGTAAAACTGCAGAAAGGCAACTGCAACACCAGAGATATTGTATATATTGCCATCTGTCAGACATGTAAAAATTACTATGTAGGGAAAACAGAAAGATCTTTAAAATCTAGGATTTATGAGCAGTTATATGCTATTTCAAGGGGTAATACTAACAATGCTCTTTATAAGCATACACTCACATGTCAGGATTTTCACTATTTTAAGTTTGGAATCCTGGAGGTGGTTCCAAAAAGCCTGAGAGGGGGGCGGTGGGCGCTCAACATTGATTTAAAGGAATTGTCCTGGATAATTAAACTAAAAGCTATGAATGTTCCTGGTCTAAATGAACATTTTTCATTATTACCAGTATTGAAAAGAAAAGCTTTAAAACTATAAAAAACTACAACTAACATGAAGTATATATATATATATATATATTGTTAGTTTTATAATCAAAGTTTTAAATTTTTAATTGTTATAACATCTATTTATTTGATGCGTGTATTTAATTGATATTTATTTCACAATTATGTTGTGAATGTATTGTTTTAAGTATATGACAGTGTTAATTGGTTGATTTATTAATAAGGGAATGTATTTAATGGTGACCTCACTTCCTTTCCTTAAGTTCTGATGATGTCCCAGAGCATAGAAGGAGGGATGAAAGCACTAAACTTTGTCAATAATTTGCTGTTTCTTGATTTCACTACGGACTGTTTGTGGAGCTTATTGTGAAGTACACATACAAGCACTTTTTTGTATTTATTTGTGTTTTATTTGTGCTTGTTTCCAAATGGTTTTGGTGAATTTCCTGGTATTTTTTTCTGATTGGTCTCGTATACTTCAGAGGTCACAGTGATACCAGTCTAAAGCATGAGTTCAGTCTGCACAGTAGAAGCAGGGAACTGTCTGGCAATGGGTCATGTCAGGGCAAGCAAGCAAGTCTTGGGGATATGTAGATGGAATTGGTATTAATTAGAGAAGTCACTAGAATTAACCCACCTCCTCCTACAAAAATATTTACAATATCTGAAAGAACAGCAATGCCCAGCAAAACTGACAGCATCTAACACATTTTGTAGAAGAACACAAGCTATTCAAACAAAATGTAAACAAGTAAAAAAAGGAAAGAAGACAGCACTTGACATAAGTAACATTAGTAATATTTTACTTATAAATCTGTACACTTGTGTTAGGTAAGATTGCTTGACTCTTCATCTGAATCATCTTGGGGATGGAAAATTTGAGTCACTGATTTGCTGACAATTTGCCAAGCATGACTCTCCCAAGAGCCAAAAGCTCCAGTAAGGACTGACATAACTAATTTGGGAAGAAGTGAGTAGCTGCCCTAGGCACAAGAAGTTAGGTGCTTGATTAGTCAGTATTCATTTATGAAACCAAGAGAATATTGGAGCTCTGTAAATTAATGCCAATGCTGTATCCTTGCTTGAGGTAAAGTCAGAATGTGTGTGTGTGTGTGACTCAGCTGTAGTAAGGTGTTTGTTGCAAATGCGTCAGGCATCTTAATACAGTTACAAAAGTATTTTTTTTCAGAAAACCTATTGTTTATGTATTTTGGTCCAGCTTTAACTTTAGATTTTGAAGAGACACAGCTTTAAGAACTGTACAGGGTACCAAATGAGCTATACAGTACTGTCTATAAAGATCACAGGTTCACAAAACACATTTGGCATGAGAAGTATATGCTAAATTCTGGGACCAGACCTAGAGATTATGTTCACTGTCAAGTGCCTGATGATTCAGTGATCCATATAACTCAGCCAGGTTCAGCCCAAAAAAGGATGTGCAGAGCTGTCATTTGGGATCACCACCATCAAACCTAAACACAGTACCCCTACAGCCATTCTTAGATTTGCAAATATAATCAGAAAACAGAAGAAAGACTACTTTGTATCCTCCATCTTCTTAGACTGATCAAAGACATCCCAAACCATTCCACATAAAAAACTACTGACCGCACTCACCTTATTAAACTTCTGTTAACCTGTGATATCTAGCTTCCACAACTACCTTTCTACCAGACAATAAGCAGTAAAGTGGCAGCTTGTTTTCTCCTTCCTTCCATCCTGTAACTACTGGAGTACCACAGGCCCCCATTGTTGGACCACTACTTTCAAATATCTACACCAGCTCCTTACACAAAGCATCAAATAAGACTGCAATAATTTAATATGCAGATGATGCCACTCTCATCTGCTCATATCCTACCACCTCATCACTACAAAAAAAATACACAATATTCCTTCACTTCTATTGAAAACTAGCTTTCAACTCAGCTCTTTTTTAGCTCTAACAAAACAAAACTCATGTTTTTTCACCCCTAAAAACAGTGATGAACTCAAACAAATCTTCACCATTACCTCCAGCGATAATACCTCACTTAAGTAATATAGCAAACAAAACTGCTAGGTGTAATTATAGATGCCAACCTGAATATAACTCATGTAATAAAAAAAAACTTGGTACCTTATATAGATCCAAATACTACCTTCCAAATACTACCAAAAACATAGCAACTACCTGTCTGCTGTCATCAGTATGCTTCACCCATACTTACAAACCTAAAAGCTAGCCAAAAAGCATACATAATCTCTTGCTACAATAAAATAGAAAACAATGCCTGCAACCTTCCTTCATATACCCATGGCTGCTATGTATTAAAGCAAATAAATTGGTTAGACCTGCCTATTCATTTCACCTACTCCCAGCTAATCATAGCCTACACATTACTATCTCAAACTGCCCAGCATTACAAAACTTTATATCAAATGAAGCTCCTACTAGACAGTTTGGATCTAGTTCTCAAGCTGTCTTTACTGCCACCAAATCAAACAACACAGAAGGAGACATACTATATTCAAATTCATAGGTTCATAGGTTCATAGGTAGGTACTAGGCTATTAGCCCAAGGGCCTAAGTAAGCATAGCCAACAAGGATCCCTGGCTTACGCTATCGAAGAAAGTTATATTCCTGTGCCCCTGTTGAGCAGAGCCACAAAAGTGATCCTCAGGGTGTATTTCCTATTTCCCATCCACTCATCAAGATTTTTCTTGAAGAGTGCTAATGAGGAACTTTGCTTGACATAGATAGGTAGCTTGTTCCAGAGTATGGGAAGTCTCTGGGACAGGAATCTATCTCTCCAACATGTCCTGTTTATTGTGGTGACAAGGTTTAGGTCTCTAGAGTGTGTAGCTCGGAGGGATTGGGATTTCTTTAGGTGTAGCATGTCCAACAGCTCTGGGTTTGACATAGTTTTATATGCTAGGCAGAGATCACCTCGGAGTAGGTGATATGCTGTGGAGTAAAGCTGAAGTTTTTGAGACGGTCAATGTAGGGCATCTGTTTGAGGCCAGTAATCCTATTTCTGAGGTACTTCTGTGGCTTTTCCAGCTGCTGCAGATGTCTTGTGGTATATATTCCAAAAGGCATGTTGTACTCTATAATGGGTCTAATGAGTGTCGAGTAGAGGGGAACAATGACCTCTTTTTTTCCTGGATGAGAACCCTTTTGTGATGAGGTGTGACACGTAGAAGGATTTTATAAGGGATAGATTCCTGTCCCAGAGACTTCCCATACTCTGGAACAATATTATAATATTATAAATATTATAAATATATATGAATGAGATTATTATATGGGCACTTTCCTGTACATTAACCTTAATGAAATCTCAAGAGGTATAGTTGTGTAAGTTGAACGTCTTATAACAGCAGATATTCGAGTGATCACTGCTGTGGTAGCCTTAGCTATATGGGTTATATCCTGCCAAGGATATAACTGCTGACCAGCTTCCAAAGCTTCAGGGTACCTTCCACATGCCCAAACTGTTAGGCTGCTCAAGCTGAACTGACTAAAAGACAAGTTTTGGGTTTGAAGCACTTCAGAGCTTTCCTGCCAGCAGAGAAATTGAGGGTGAGTCCTGAAAGGGCAATGCTAGGAATAACCAAAAAATAAAATAAATGTCCGCACCCTGGCATAAAAAACACATCAAAAAGAGCCATGGAGGGAGGGAGCAGGTACTGTTTGCAGTGATCATTCAACATCTACAGTTGCGGTAAGTTCAGCTCACACAATGGTGCTATATTTTTCATCTTGATCACTACTGCATTAGCCTTACCTGTGTAGGTAGATTACCATAGCTGTCTATATTTGGGTGCTGGAAGGAGAAGGATCCAGGAGCCCCTAAAAATGGTCCTAGCAAAACTTGATCTAGACCTAGAGAAGGAATCAGGCTTATAGTACTTTGTAAAAGTATGTACAGAGGACCAAGTAGCAGCTTCTAGAATATAACCCTTTCAAAAAGCAATAGATGAAGCCAAAGCCCTGGTAGAATGGACCTTGACCCTGCCTCGAATAAATTTGTTATAATGAGTATAACAAAAGGTAATAGCTTTAGACAACCATTTGAAAGTTGTCTGTTTTGACACAGGTTATCCCTTCTTACCTTTGCAAAAAAAATGAAGAAGAGTTGAAAAATTTAGTTCTGTCAAGAGTAGTATCTGACTTGCCTTTAGACATCCAAGGTATAGAATATCCTTTCTTCTTCATTTTTAGGTTCAGGAAAACAGATGGGGGGATGGATAGTTTGGCTTAAAGCACACTTGGATACAACTTTAGACATAAAAAGGATTAGTTCTCAAAGAAACCTTGGCTCTGTGGAAAATGAGGTATGGTTGACTCACCATAAGAAGGTACAATTCACATATTGGCTATATCGGTCAGTTCAGTGTATTTTGTGCCATTCTGAACTAACTCCGAGCAGATCTGAGAATTGCCACTTAGATTCTTGACATAGCTAAAGAATGCCTTGTGGTTATCTTTGGAGTCCATGGCAATTTTTCTTTCGAAGCTAGCCTTGCATTATTTTATGAGGGAATGTAGTTTCTTGCTGATACTGATCAGGGATGTCTTCCTTTCTTGGGATTTTACTCTTTTCTGTACTAGTTTCCTCCTTCTATTACATAGCTAGTTTATGGCAGGGGTCCACCAGACTGGGTTCCTTTTCTTGGAGGAGCAAGTCCTGGTTTTGTTAGTGATAGCATGATCCATGCATTCTTGTAGGTGCCCATAGAGTGCATTAGTAAAGGATTTTGCAGCTTGGACAGCATTATCCTTTAGCATGGGGGCTTTGAAACTTCCCACCTCAGTCTTAAGTAACATGAAGTTTGCTTTTGAAATGTTTTTCAAGGCAGTTTCTTTGACCGGGGGTGGTGGCGGAATGTGGATATACAGAGTGATTAGTTTATGGTCAGACCTAACCAGCGAGGGGTTGACCTCTGGTGTGGAATACCGGTCACCCATGTTGGTGATGACCAGGTCCAATATGCTGTCACCTCTGGTGGGGTGTTAACCAGTTGATACAGGGCATTTGAATTTATAAATTATAATTTTGTAATTATTGTGGTGACAAGGTTTAGGTCTCTAGAGTGTGTAGCTCGGAGGGATTGGGATTTCTTTAGGTGTAGCATGTCCAACAGTTCTGGGTTTGACATAGTTTTATATGTTAGGCAGAGATCACCTCAGAGTAGGTGATATGCTATGGAGTAAAGCTGAAGTTTTTGAGACTGTCAATGTAGGGCATCTGTTTGAGGCCAGTAATCCTCTTTGTGAGGTACTTCTGTGGCTTTTCCAGCTGCTGCAGATGTCTTGTGAGGTATATTCCAAAAGGGGTGTTGTACTCTATAATGGGTCTAATGAGTGTTGAGTAGAGGGGAACAATGACCTATTTTTTTCCTGGATGAGAACCCTTTTGTGATGAGGTGTGCCACATAGAAGGATTTCCTGATTACTGTGGTGATGTGATTATCAAAGGAGAGACTACTGTCCACCTGGTTCCCAAGGTCTCTTAGGTTCATAGGTTCATAGGTAGGTACTAGGCTATCTGCCTGAAGGCATTTATAAGCCTAGCCGGAATGTGTTGGCTTTCACTGCCCCCTTAGATTAGTTCCCTGTGCCTCTGTCCAGCAGAGCCATTGAAGTGATCCCTGGGGTAAACTTTCTGTTTCCCATCCACTCATCAAGGTTTCTCTTGAAGAGGGTTAGTGAGGAGCTCTGCCTAATGTAGATTGGAATCTTGTTCCAGAGCATGGGAAGTCACTGGGACAGGAATCTATCCCTCCAGAACATCCTATTTATTGTTGTGGTGAGGTTTAGATCCCTGGAATGTATGGCTCGAGGGGATATGGTTTTCTTTAGGTGGAGCATGTCCATCAATTCTGGGTTGGACATGGCCTTGTATGTCAGGCAGAGATCACCTCTGAGTAGGCGGTATGCAACCGAGTACAGCTGAAATTTCTTCAGTTGAGCTGCATAGGGCATCTGCTTGAGGCCAGTGATCCTCTTGGTGAGGAACTTCCATGGTCTTTCCAGTTGTTGCAGGTGTCATGTAAGGTACATCCCAAACGGGGCACTGTACTCTATGATGGGTCTGATGAGTGATGTGTAGAGGGGCCCAATGACCTCTTTTGATCTGGATGTAAACCCTTTTGTGATTAGGTGGGCCACATAGAAGGATTTTCCAACCACTGTGGCAATGTGATTATCAAAGGAGAGGTTACTATCTACTTGGGTCCCCAGATCCCTTATTACGTCTTCCGTATTTAAGGGGCTACCACCTGTGTGGTAGTTTGTGGGTACTTTGTTTTTTCCAAAGGGGATAACTATGCACTTTTTGGCATTTAGCTTGAGACCATAGTTTTGACACCAGGTATCTGTCTCAGTAAGACCCTTTCGGAGGATGTCTGAGTCAGCCAGAGAGTCAATTATAGCCCCTAGTTTGCAGTTGTCTGCGAACTTGGTGAGCCATAGTCCACCTGCACTTGCATGTACCTCTGAGAAGTATATGCCGAACAGGAGGGGTCCTAGGACTGAGTCCTGGGGAACGTCACTTGTAACTAGTTTAGAGTCAGACCTAGCTCCTGCAACTCTTACCATGTGGGTTCTGTCAATGAGCCAGTTGGCAACCCATCTCATGATGTAGGGGTTTATGTTCAGGCTGGTGAGCTTGTCTATAATACCTGAGTGGGGAATAACGTTGAAGGCCTTTGCGAGGTCTAGGTAGGCTGTGTGGACCACCTTTCCCTCGTCTATAGCCTTGGTAACTGTCTCAAAGAAGTCCACCAGGTTTAGGAGGCATGATCTGCCCTTAACAAAGCCGAACTGGGTTGGGTCCAGTGTTTGGAGGTTTCCAATGTCTCTGTTAATGAGATCCATGATGATGCGCTCCATAGCTTTGCAGACCAAGCTAGTCAGGCTTATAGGACGATCGTTCCCGGGGTCCGTTGTGGCTTCCCCTTTGTGGAGCGGAATAACTGTTGCTGTGTGCCACTCTGTGGGCACGTAGCCTGTGGAAAGGCTGAGTGTAGGTGAGGGGTTAGTTCATCTTTGAGCTTGTGTAGAACGCAGCCTGGGACACTGTCCGGTCCCACTGATGCTGTGTTTTTGGCTTTGGAAAGGGCTGTTTTAACTGGAGTGTCTGTGATTTCAGGGGCACTACATTCTTCTGATATAGTTATGGGCCCTTTTGGGGGTGAAGTTTCCACTGAACCTGTCTGCCAGGATGTTTTCTATATCGGTCAGTTCAGTGTATTTTGTGCCATTCTGCACTAACTCCGAGCAGATCTGAGAATTGCCACTTAGATTCTTGACATAGCTAAAGAATGCCTTGTGGTTATCTTTGGAGTCCATGGCAATTTTTCTTTCGAAGCTAGCCTTGGATTATTTTATGAGGGAACGTAGTTTCTTGCTGATACTGATCAGGGATGTCTTCCCTTCTTGGGATTTTTCTCTTTTCTGTACTAGTTTCCTCCTTCTATTGTATGGCTTGTTTATGGCAGGGGTCCACCAGACTGGTTTCCTTTTCTTGGAGGAGTAAGTCTTGGTTTTGTTTGGGATAGCATGATCCATGCATTCTTCTAGGTGCCCGTAGAGTGCATTAGTAAAGGATTTTGCAGCTTGGACAACATTATCCTTTAGCATGGGGGCTTTGAAACCTCCCACCTCGGTCTTAAATAACGTGAAGTTTGCTTTTGAAAAGTTTTTCAAGCCAGTTTCTTTGACCGGGGGTGGTGGTGGAATGTGGATATCCAGAGTGATTAGTTTATGGTCGGATCTAACCAGCGAGGTGTTGACCTCTGGTGTGGAACACCGGTCGTCCATGTTGGTGATGACCAGGTCCAATATGTTGTTAACCAATTGATCCAGGGTGTTTGAGTTTATAAATTCTAGGAAATGTTGGGCCAGGGAGTTTGTACTTGAGTAGTTCTCCCAGTTAATGTTTGGATAACTGAAATCACAAATATCAGGGTGTTTGGTAGGACCTTTATATTTCCTAGTGTTTCCAGGAATGCGAAGAGGGGGTCCTGGGACATGGTGGGTGATCTGTAGCAAGCTATAATTTGAATAGAAGTTTTGCCCGTTGTTAGTTGCATGTGGATGATCTCTGAAGCATCATGCTGTGCCACTAACCTGGAGTTGTGGGTATCCTTGATGAATATGGGTACTCCTCCACCTTTTGTATTTCGGTCTGGGTTTTTTGGCCGAAATGTATGGTATGAGTTGTAGCCTGGTGGTGCTGGGTTGCTCTCTGGAGCCTTAAACTAGGTTTCTGTTACTGCACATATATCGATTTTCTCCATACTGAGGAGTGCCTCGAGTGCATGCATTTTGAGGTTTAGACTTCTGGCATTGAGCAGCATTACCCTCAGTTTTTTGTTACTTGTGTTATTTATGTTGGTGGGTTTGTCTTTTGAGCCTTGCCTAAAAAATGTACTATGGGGGTGGCAAGAGCCTTGGCCAGTATTCAAAAGCCTAAGGGTGACAGGTGCCAGCCATCTCTAGCAAAGCAATGTGGCTTGTTGAGCATGTCATCCCAGGCTGACAGACACTGGATCCCCTTTGAATGACACCAGAAGCTTAGCCAATTGTTGAAATTGATAATTTTTTCTCTATACCGTGGTATCATTCTTGGTGCGGGCAGGATGCTACTCAGGATCAGGGTCATACCAGCCTGGGCTACGTGATCAGAGAGCTTCTCCATGTCTCTTTTCATGTAGTCCAGGGAGGTACGGCTCAGGTCATTCATACCAACATGGACAATGACAGACTCATATTTGTACTTGTTCTGGAGTGACCTGAGTGCTTGTGTTATGTGGTGGATCCTGGCACCCGACAGGCAACTAACAGTAACCTTGTCCTTGTTCAGCCTAGTGAGTGGGAGTCAGTGTGCCTGACTACAGAGTCACCTATGACTAGTGTGTTGGGTATGTTACTTTGCCTTAAGGGCTGTGATTGTGTGGCACACTGGTTTTGTGAAGTATGTGTTTCATGGTTTGTGTTGGGGGTGGAGGGTGCTTGGATGTCTGCTTTGGAGGTCTCTGTTGCTTTTGCAGATTTTTATTTAGCGCCTCCAAGTATGTTATGGTGTATTTATGTGTGTTTTTTTGCCAGTGCTGGTTTCGTAGGTCTGGTGGTGTGATGCAAGTAATTCCCTTCTCCTTTTGACTGCCTGGTCCAGTCTTGGGTTGAGAGAGCTTAGCCTCCAGTTTGGCTGTATAATTGCATCTCTCGCATGTATTTGTGTTTGGTGGACAGAGGAGAGGGTTGTCTGTGTACATGAGGCAATTGTAACATTGCCTCAGAATGCCCAGATTCACCAGTTGGACTGGAGAGTACACCTGAAACTGCCCTTTGGACATGCCTGGATAGGTACAGTGAACTGCTTTACTGATTGGCTGGTAAGGTCAAATAGAGAGCCTTGTCCTTCTCTACAGTATAGGGGGGTCTAGTGCTAAGGTTTATTAGTGATTACTGTGAGTTTTGGGCAAGTGCAGGGATGAGAAGTGAATGATTTGAGTGCTTAAGTTGAATGTTTGTCTAGTTCCAATTGAAAAATTGAAGAGTAGACTTTGTGGAGCCGGGAATAGTTATACCCTAGCTAACCGGCACTGTCCGGCGTGCAAAACCATGCAAATGCAAGTTTTATAGCAGGGAAATGAAAGAGATAAACATTAGCCCAAAATTGCCAATAAACTACTAATTACTGGGCTGAAACCACTCCTCCAGGGACAGATAGGCTGCTCAAAGCTCCCTCTCTCACAGTGAACAGAGAAACTTCCTTCTATCCAAGTAAGGTATGGGCAAACACAGAAACTTGTAACACAGCCCTGAATTCAGCACTGACCTGAAAACTGGACTAAACTGGCTTAGAAAGGTGGGAAAACAAGTATATATATATATATATATATATATATTTTTTTTTCAGAAAATAAAGCAGATACAGTCAAAAAAAACACTTTAAATGCACAGAAATGGCTATCACACTTGAGTGTGTAGTCTACAACAGTTAAACATGTAATTTAAGCACAAAAACAACTTTGTTAAAGTGTAGGCAGTAAAATAAGTACAATATGTAGCTGAAACATGCTTTTTAAATCACAGAAACTCTAGAAAATCTGTGTTTTAGGTGGAATTAGCTAAAGTCAGCAAGAAACTGCAGAAAAATGATACTTAATCTCTCCAAAGTCTCACACATTCAGCATTAAGTAGACTGACACCTATGTGATAGTTCATGGGTACAGAGTTTTTAGCAAAGGGGATGACAATGCACTTTTTGGCATTGAGCTTGAGGCCATGGCTCTGACACCAGGCATCTGTTTCAGTGAGGCCCTTCTGTAGGATGTCCACATCATTTTGGGACTCAACTATGGCTCCTAGTTTGCAGTCATCTGTGAACTTCATTAGCCAAAGGCCTTCTGTGTTAGCCTGTACTTCAGAGAAGTAGATACCAAACAGGAGGGGTCCCAGGACTGAACCCTGTGGTACTCCACTTGTCACTGGTTTGAAGTCAGATTTGGAGTCTGCAACTTTTACAGTGTGTGTTCTGTCAGTGAGCCAGTTGGCAACCAATCTTGTGACATAGGGATTTATACCTAGTTTAGTGAGCTTCGCTATAATTCCAGAATAGGGATGGTGTCGAAAGCCTTGGCGAGGTCAAGATAGGCTGTGTGAACCACCTTACCATCATCTACAGCTTTGGTGACTGCCTCAAAGAAGTCGATCAGGTTCAGGAGGCATGATCTGCCTTTCACAAACCCAAACTGGGTGGGGTCCACAGTTTGGAGGTTACCAATGTCTTTGTTTATGAGTTCCATGATGATATACATTCCATGGCCTTACAGACCAGGCTTGTCAGGATAATAGGGCGATAATTTCCAGGATCAGTGGTGACTCCCCCTTTGTGGAGTAGGATAAATGTTACTGTGCACCATTCAGTGGGCACAAAGCCTGACATGAGGCTATGATTGAACATGGTGCTTAGGTGGGAAGCCAGTTCGTACTGAAGTTCATGTAAAATGCAGCCTGGGATGTTGTCCAATCCCATGGATGCTGTGTTTTTGGCTTTAGAGAGTGCAACTTTTACCGGTGTAGTTGTGATTACAGGGACTCTGCATTCTTCCTGTATATATATATGGGCCCTTTAGTGGGTGAGAGGGGGGTAAAGTTAGGACTGAACCTATCTGCCACAATGTTGGCAATATCAGTTGGTTCTGTAATTTTTGTGCCGTTGTGCTGTAACTCAGAGCAGATCTGGGTGTTGCCATTGAGATTCCTGACATGCTATAGAATGCTTTGTGGTTGTCCCTGGAATCAGTGGCAATTTTGTTTTCATAGCTAGCTTTGGAGGATCTTAAAAGGGATCTCAGCTTCTTACTGAGGCTGACCTGGGAGCTCCTCCACTTATGGGATTTTACTCTCTTTTGCAACAATTTCTTCCTTCTGTTGTAGAGTTTGTTTATGGCAGGGGACCACCAGATTGGCTTCCTTTTTTTTGGAGGATAGTGTCTTGGTTCTGTTTGGGATAGCATGATTTATGCACTTGTGTAAGTGCTTATAGAGTGCATTTGTGTAGGATGCAGCAGTAGTAACTGCATTGTCCATCTGCATGGGTGTCATGAAGTTTGCCATTTCTGTCTTAAGAAGCATAAAGTTGGTTTGGAGAAATTTTTTATCATGGTTTCCTTAATGGGGGATGGGGGTGGGATGTGAATATCTAGGGTGATTAGCTTATGGTTGGATGTGACCAATGAGGAGTTGACTTCAGGTGTGGAACACCGGTCACTCATGTTGGTAATGACTAGGTCTAGGATATTGTTGCCCCTGGTGGGGGTGTGGATAAGTTGATCCAGAGCATTGGAATTTATGAATTCCAGGAAGCGTTGAGCAAAGCAGTTGGTACATGAGAAGTTTTCCTAGTTAATGGTGGGGTAGTTGAAATCACCCATTATTAGGGTGTTTGGTTGAACCCTAATATTTTCCAATATATCAAGAAAAGAGGAGTGGGAATCCTGGGACATGGTGGGGGGAACTGTAGCAAACTACAATTTGAATTGCAGTTTTGCCCAGAGTTAGCTGCACTTGGATAACCTTGGATGCATTATGCTGAGCAACTAGCCTGGAGGTGTGGATATCCTTAATGAATATGGACACACCTATGCCTTTGGTGTTCCGGTCCAGGTTAGGTGGCCGAGAAGTGTGGTATGAGTTATAGCCTGGTAATGCAGGGGTGCTCTCTGGAACCTTGAACCAGGTCTCAGTCACTGCACTGATATCAATATTCTCCATTTTAAGGAGTGGGTCGAGGGAGTGAATTTTGAGATTTAGACTTCTAGCATTGAGTAGCATTACCCTCAGTTTTTGCTTGCCTGTTTCTGTTACAGTGGTAAATTTGTCATTTGAAGCTTGCCTAAAAAAGGCAATATAGGGGTAGCAAGAGCCTTAGCCAGTATCCGGTATCCCAGGGGTGACAGGTGCAGGCCATCTCTGGCAAAGCATCATGGTCTGTTGACCATGTCATCCCAGGCAGACAGATACTGGATCCCCTTAGAATCACACCAGAAGCTTAGCCAATTGTTGAAGTCAATCATTTTATCCTTGTACTGCAGTATCATTCTGGGTTATGGCAGGATGCTACTCTTGGCTAGGGTCATACCTGCCTGGGCTACAATATTGGAGAGCAATTCCATGTCTCTTTTCATGTAATCCAGGGATTTATGTATTAGGTCATTCACACCAACATGGACAATGACAGAGTCATATTTGTACTTATTGTGGAGTGACCTGAGTGCGTGGGTTATGTGGTGGATCCTGGTACCCAACAGGCAGCTGACAGTAACCTTCTCCTTGTTTAGCCTGGTGAGTGGAACATCAGTGTGCCTGACTATAGAGTCACCTGTGACTAGTGTGATGGGTACGTTGTTTTGCCTTATGGGCTGTGCTTGAGTGGCACACTGAGTCTGTGGGCTATGTGTCATTTGGGTTATGTTGGGAGGTGGAGGATGCTTGTGTTTCTGCTTTGGAGGTCTCTGTTGCTTGAGCAGTTTATTATTGAGAGCCTCCGTGAATGTTTTTGTGTTTCTATGTGTGGATTTTGGTGGTGTAGGTTTAGTGGGACTATGTGATGAGTGTGGTGTGGTGCAAGTGTTTAACTTCTCCTCTTGACGGTCAAGTTCAGTTTTGGTTGGAGAGAGCTTTACTTCCAGTTTTGTCAGAAAATTATGGAACTTCATCCCAGTTTACATAAAACATATTTCAGACCTTCCCAAGTCTAACCTTCTTCTCAAAGACCATCTCTCCTAAAAATGCTATGCTCCTGACATACACATTTCAAACATAACTCTCAGCTGTACAGATTTTCACAGAATGTCATGATTTTTGCCTAATAAAAATCATAAAATTTGTGGTTTGCTGGCAAATTGCTATGGGTTAAAGTCTATAAATAACATCATACATTTGAGTTTATCTCTCAAGAAATGCACACTAACATAAATACTGTTAATCTAGTAACTTTTTAAGTTTATAAGAAAAATATTTAAAATATGTCCCTATTTTTAGACTTCCAGCCCCCCCACCATTATTTTAGGCTTTGTCCATATTTCTTGCACTAACAGATTAAGATGTATGATGACTAATCTTAATACATGCTACTCTGCTACACCCTCCAACATTTTATTAATCTTCTCTCAACTCACCACTAGTACTTAACCATTTTCACTTTCATCTGTGTAAATTATTACAACTACTATCCTAAAAATTATGCTTTACATTTTTTCTTATTTTCTTGTAACATCTACTCTCAATGAATGAACAAATCTTTGTATCCCTATCATCTGCAGAACCTTTTTTTTCCTGCATTTACTCACTGTAAATCCTTTATTTTCACTATAAAGTTTTTACACTCAACCTCTAAAGTCTGTAAATGTTTTACTTTAACTGCAAATCTAGTTCTTTTCTACATGCTTTCTTATTTACTTTAAACTGATATAAGAAAACAACAACTTTGCAATGCCAAAGGTTTTATTTAAAAAGTACAAAGCTTTAGGATAACAATCCTTCCTCAGTGAAATCACAAATAAAATACGGGACATTAATCCACATTTAAATAGTAAGTTAATAAGGTCACAAGACAAATATCAACCAACCACAATACAAGAATAATTAAAATCATTTAATTTAAAGCAATTCATTTAAAGCAAAGTTGTTTATTCTTAAGAACAGGTTTAATAATAACCATTTTATTTATACCAGGTGTATGGTCCGCTCTCACTCTTATTATCCAGTTATATTCTTTTAATTCCAAATTATTGTTGGAAATTAGATGACTTCTCTTTACCTGCACAAGTGGCAAGTAGTACTAAACAAGTGTCTGATAAATCTAACGTTCAGTCAATTTCTAATGAATGGGAAATGAATATGGTGTCTAAACAAAGTGGGCATAATGGACAGAAAAATGTCTCCACTGTTTCCACTATTGTAATTGCAGACACTCCCTCTTCATTAGAATCAGCAAATGCTGGGCAAGTTTTTCACAAAGCTCCTCCAATAATACAATTGAATTTGCCAGAGAAAATAACCAATCACAAACGGAATATTTCCAGAGGGCGGTCCAACAGCAGGAATAGAGGAAGAGAGGTATGCAGCAGTCCACAAACACAGAGCAGAGTGAACCAGCATTGAATAATGACTGCCCTGTTTTTAATTTATCAGATTTGGAACTGACTAATGCCAATATTTCTTTGTGAAATCGAATGGTATGAAATTTCTTCCTGCCCAAAAAGATAGTCTAGTGAGTGCTCTCACTGATTTAAACCTATTTACATGTAATTTGAACTTGAAATTAGTCTTTAATGACTCTTTACTGATAGAATCTCAAATGTGTAGAAAAGCTTGTACTTTCATACTTGTTAGCAATCCAGTCATATCAGCTTTTCATAATATCTGTGAACAACAATTATATGATGTCTATGAACGAGATAATTTTAGAAAATTCTATAATTTAACTGAGCCAGAGTTGAAAGCTTTAAAGAATTTGCAGGAGAATGATACTATTGTAATTAAAGAGGCTAATAAAGGCGGGGGAATTGTATTAATGAATCGTATTGATTATATACATTCTGTTAATGAACCCTTAGCAGATGAATGTATTTTCAAAAGAATAACCTATACTGATGTTACAAGGTATATAAGCTGTATTAATGTTAGTATTTTTACACTGCAAACAATGAATGACATATTTATTGAAATGCTTAATTATTTTATGGTCCCCTGTCCCAAAATTCCAGTTTTCTACAGCCTGACAAGAATTCATAAATCTTTATCTTCCCTGCCATGAGGCCTATTATATCAGGAATGGGGTGGATCACTGAACCCATTTCACTCCACTTACAGAATACCTTGGCTAAGCTTTCTGAATGGCATCAGATAAATGAATTACATTCTTTCTTTTTTGTCACACTGGACATCAAATCTCTTTTTACTGTCATTCCTAATCAGTATGGTCTTAATGTTATAAGGGATATTTTGTGCCAACACGGTCATTATAAAGGGAGGGAGATTGAAACTCTATGTGAGCTTCTTGATCTTGTGCTTGATAATAATATTTTTATTTTTAATGAACAATTGTACCATCAAAAAGCCGGAATAGCGATGGCAACGTCCATCGCTAACAATTATGCTAATCTGACTCTCAGTGAATGGGAAGAAAAATGTATTTATAATGGTCCTGATATTTTCTCCTCTAATGTTAGATTTTATAAATGTTTTGTTGACGTGTTCTTTATATGGTCCGGAGAATATGATGTTTTAGTTCAATTTTTTGATTATTTAAATCATATTATTGATTTTTTTTAATTTGACATGAGCTCATCTGCTACTGAAGTCCACTTCTTAGATGTTAATTTGACATTTAATGGTTCAACTATACATACAAGTATTTATAAGAAGCCAGTACATAAGAACAAGTATTTACAAAGAGTATGCACACCAAGCATACCTTTAAAGGTATAGTAGAAAGTCAGTATTTACGTGCATGTCGATTGAACACCAGAGATAATATCTGCACTGAGCAAATGGCAGCTATGACAGCTGAATTTGAGGGAAGGGGTTGTGATATAGGCATGCTTCAATACCAAAAAGATGAAATAATTAATGCAAGAGGCAGTACCGCGAAACCCTATTTTTTGAATGATACTATTGTTCAGTCTTCTCCCAAAGAGACTAATAATTTACATTATGTAACCACTTATCGTAAATGTACTTCAGAGGTTAATGACATCATCTCTAATAATTAGAATATTTTGAGAGTTCTACCTGAACTTTTTCATATTTTACCTGAATACCCTTCTTTTACTTATAAGAACTGTTCCAATTTAAAATACAGACTGTGTTATAAAGATAGGCAAGCAGATAAAAAGCAGTTAGGTTTTAATAAAACTGGAACATATCCTTATTTAAATTGCTTGTGCTGCAATGTTATTTGTACCAGCAATATTTTTGTCCATCCAGCAACACAAAAAAAATGCAACCTTAAATGTACAGCTGCCTGCAATACATCATAGTCTACCTAGTTACATGTAAGTGTAAATCAACTAGAAGGTTGAAGTACCTCATAGCTGAACATAGATCTGATGCTCGTAGAGCTGTCTTAACTAATGCTATTGCAAAACATTTAGTTGAATTTGGCAGTCAGCATGAATTTACCTTTAGAGTTATAGATATTTTGCATAAAACATTAAGGGGAGGAGATATGAATAATAATTTGGAATTAAAAGAATATAACTGGATAATAAGTTTGAGAGCGGACCGTACACCTGGTATAAATAAAATGGTTACTATTAAACCTGTTTTTAAGCATAAACAACTTTGCTTTAAATGAATTGCTTTAAATTAAATGATTTTAATTGTTCTTGTATTGTGGTTGGCTGATATTTGTCTTGTGACCTTATTAACTTAACATTTAAATGTGGGTTAACTTCCTGTATTTTATTTGTAATTTCACTGAGGAAGGATTGTTATCCGAAAGCTTTGTACCTTTTTAATAAAACCTTTGGCATTGCTAAGCCGTTGTTTTCTTATATTGGACTTGTTTGTGAATAGTTAGCTTTATCACGGCCTATGTCTAGCTTCTCTCTTACTTTAAACTGACCAGCATTAAGTATTTTTTGTACTTTCAACATCCTATGTAGATTAATATATCCTATGTTTGTCATGTTTTATTGTTTTCGTATTGCATATGAAACTACCATATAAAGTACTTATATGTGGAGTTTTTATTCCATTACTCCACTGAAAATAGATATACTAGTCATCCCAATCAGGCTTTCCCAGTAAACAAGAGCTAAATAAATAAAATTGTAAAGGCTGTGGGTCAGGTGCAATGCCAGCCTTATGGTAATCAAAAGTAGGATGGAATAAGATGTATTTTGCCCCGGAAATAGAAACTAGCTAGCACCTGGAACATGGAATGTAACTTCACTGTTGGAAAGTAGCCTCAGCTTGTCAAAGATATTGAAAAATGTCAGCTGGATTTAGCTGATGTGACCATTACATGCGACATGGCTTCTGTAACCAAACTTCTAAAACTGGGACTGCAGTTTCTTCTACTCTGAAGGTGATATAGAAAAGATTTACAGGTGGTTTTGGGGAACTTAACCTAGCTGGTGTCATAGAAAATGAGAGAATGTGTAGTAAACTAGACAGCTGCCTAAGTGTGACTGAGAGCTACAGAAAGTATAGCCATACCCATTGTTCATGAATATGTTTCTGAGAAATCTGTGGAATATTTGACCTTTGTAAATCCCATGTGCATGATGCTTGCTAGGATACTGCTTAGTGATTATGTAGTTCTAATGTCAATGGTCATATGGAGAAAGACTGATATACCAATGGGAAGAATGGCATGTCTGATCTAAACATTATAGTAGAACTGTTTTTGGACTTGCATCTTACTCATAAATTTTCCATAAAATTGTCTCTCTCTCTCTATATATATATATATATATATATATATATATATATATAGTTACATATGAGCAAATGTTTTTTTACCTATAAAGAAGACCAGGTGTTCATGTGAGTGAATGTTCTTCTCTGTGGAGGTTTTCCTTATAGCCTTTTCAACGGGACTGTGGTGCAATGGTGTACAGGAATTTGCCCTTACAGCAGTGTTGTGAGATCTCTGAGTTGGTATATATAATTAGCATGGTGGGCAGGTTTTTTTTTGTTTAATCGTTTTTACATTTGATGTAAATAATTGTTTTTTTTTTTCTCTCTATTCACTCTTCTGAGCATTCCAAGCTATTAATTCTACTATATATATATATATATATATATATATATATATATATATATATATATATATATATATATATATGAGTATATATTAGTTCCAAGAAGGACACATTCATCAAATAGGTCTTCAGCGAACACCAGCCACCAAAATTCACTTCAGCGAACCACTGAATTTTTGCTGTGGTTAACAAACAATCACCCACTAGCCATCCAAAATACACAATGGATTAAATTAAATTCACCCAAGCTTTGCCCCCAACTCACCCCCAATGTGGGAGCTGTGCCCCCACACCCCCCTAACTATATATACCAACTCTGAGATTGTACTGCAGTGGGGGAAAGGGCAAAGCTGAGGTGATTGCCAAGTCTTTGTGAACCGCGGAAAAAATGCTGTGGTTCGCAGAAGTGAATTTCGCTTGCTGGTGTTCGCTGAAGACATATTTGATAAATATGTCCTTCGTGGAACTAATATATACCTATGCCTATATATATATATATATATATATATATATATATATATATATATATATATAAATATATATATGTATATTTATATACTTTTTTCCCTGTACTGTATCAGTGGATTTCAGAAAATTGCACATAAGCAGAATTGTAACCAAACTTGAATAGAAGTATAGCGTTACTGAACTCATAAATATTTATCTGGTCGTCTATATCAATGGCCTTATGGACTTCAGTGTTTAGTTTTTGTCAGGATATTCAAACTGTTCACCGTGTTCTTATCTTCCAAGTTCTGCTTGTTCTTCTTTTCTCTCCATTATGAAAATGCACAAAATGTCAGTAATTACAAACTCAAGAAAGAAAATGAAAGCTCTTTGCATTAATGTGTGAATCTCCCTCAAGCCTATATCACCTTTTATGTATATTTGTAGTTAACACCCATAGATCCTTATGGATCTGGTTTGTTTAACTAAGTGGCTTACCCATTAATAACAGGCAGTATTAGAAAAGGCAAGAATTGTTAATCTAGGATGTCCTGCAGCAGAGAAAATAAACACTGCCACTTATTATTCATGTTTATGTTCATAGATGTTTTTGAGGGGTATTGTATAAAATACTATGGTGGGAGAGAGTAAAAAGTATTGTCAATGTCCATTTCTATCACTCTGTATTAGAGATATTGCTAGTGGTTTGTTAGTAATTATAAAAATAAGCTACAACTGTCAATCTCTTAGCACAAGAAATCTAGACAAAACCCAAGATAATGAGGGACAAAGGCCCAAAAATAGGAACAGATTTTAAATATTGCTCTAATAAACTTAGAAAGTTGGAAGTAAAAACAAGCTGGAAAGACCGGTTAAGCAAAAACGGAACTTCTGCACCAGTTCAAAAGTGTTTAAAAGATTTTAAAAGTTTATTCTCCAAATCACTCGCCCACCGACAGCAATAAAACAAGAATACCAAATAAACGTGAAATGCTGCATGCATTTTTCGTTCCACTTAGTAGTCGAACTTCTTCAGACAAAAATACTTTGTTACGTTGCAGCTTTTAAATGCATACATATGCTCACAATTATCATAATTAACATGCCATTAATATTTTAAAGTGCTAGTGCTACAACTATGATGTCGTGTATTGTATGTTAATACAGAATTGTTTAAAAACAAATCATAAAAAGGTTCTGGCTAATTACATTCATTCGTTGTTCTATGTTTAACTATATAATAACATTAATTGTACAAATACATATTTGAAATTACAACTAAGTACCAACTATCTAGTAGGTCCTTTATCTAAATACAAGTATTTTATTAAAAATTGATGTTAAATTCCATAGACTGTCCACATTGTAATGTATATTAAAAATGTTTTATTACTTACGAACAGTTGTATGGGTGTAACTATCCTATCTTAAAATTTGGCTGTTACTAACCTTTCTTATACTGAAGACAAGATTGACTAGACAGTTCCAATCCAACCTTCAAAGCATAACTTATGTCCTTAATGGAACTCATCTGTAAATATTCAATTTACAGAACTGGATAATTCTGGGCGATGGTATTTACCTTTAAGACTATCTCATAAGGTTTTTAAGTTTTAAAATACATGCTATAGAGCATGTCTCGTTAATCCCTGGCTCTCTACATGCAGCTAACCGTAGCTGCCAAGCAAGTTCTTTTTTCTCCAATTCCAATTTTAAAAAGTTTTCATTGGCACAATTATTATCTAAAGGATACCTGTTTATGCTGTCAATAATCATAAAGGAGAAAGAATGACCATGATTGTTACTGACATGTCTAGCTAAAGCATTTTCTTCTTTGGACTTCGTGATTGCGTATAAATGTTCATATATTCGATCACGCAATCGTCTGTCCGTCTTACCAACATAGAAAGACGGACATTGTGTGCATTGTGCCAAGTAGACTATGCCTTTAGAATTACAGGTAAACGACCCCTTTACATGATAAACTACTGATCTTATTATAAATGAGTTTGATATTAAAATGTGCTTGCAGTATTTACATAAGCCACATTTCTTAGTTCCCCCTCCTATTCTTGATTTATCAATTTTTGTTTCCAGTAGTTTTTTCATGTTTGTACCCCTCCGATATGTTATTACAGGATTAAAGTTCAGTATTTTGGAAACATTGTTATCCAATGAGAGGTAACACCAGTATTTCCTTACTGTTTTGCCTATATCAATTGCTTCTAAACAATATGTAAATGTAAAAGCAATTGAAAAGTTACTATGCTCACCTTCGTTTGTCAAACTACTCTCCAAAGGTGTTTTTTCTGAGGGCTCATGTTCTAAATTAGCTAAAGACATTTGATCTACAATTTCATTAAGACTAGGTTTACTACCATCTCTGCCATCCTTCAGAAGGGGTAAATAAAAACCTGAATATCTTTTTTCCTTCACTTCCTGGAAGATGTTATCCAGGAATGACCTAGGGTAGGCCCTCTTTACAAACATTCTATATAATAGGTCACATTCATTTTCAAATTCACTCTCTAGTGTAGTCATCCTCGCCGCCCTGACCAGTTGTCCTTTTACGACAGCTTTTTTCTGGAATGGGGGATGCATACTAGTAAAGTGAAGAAAACTGTTAGAATAGGTGGCCTTCCTAAAGATTTTTGCTGTAAACCTGCCCCTATCTTTCTTCAATTCCACATCCAAAAAGTTGATAGAATTTTCTTGAAAGTTATAAGTAAACTTCAAGAAGGATGTTATTGAGTTTAAAAACTCTACAAAGTGACCCGCTTCATTTTTATTGCCTTTAAATAAAATGAAGATGTCATCCAAGAATCGTCTGTAACTACAACACATTTCTTTCCAATGACTACTGAAAATAGAGTTATTCTCCCAATGGGCTAACACCAAGTTCGCAAAGCTAGACCCTACAGGGGAGCCCATTGCCACTCCAATTTCCTGCACAAATAACTTTCCTTCAAATGATACGAAGTTGTTTCTCAAAATGATGTCTAGGAGTTGTTCAATTAATAGGCAATCATTGTTATCAGCCCCTTTTGACTTGATAAAATCCACAACCCATTCAGTCCCTAGGTCATGTGGGATACATGAATATAAATTTACTATGTCAATTGTTAAAAAGTTAATCTTTTCATCAAATTTAATGGTTTCCATGTGTTGTAAAAAATCCCATGAATCTTTAAGTATTTGTTGTTCTGCTTTCACATATTCTTTTAAATAGTTGTCCACTAATTTAGCACATGGGTAAGTGACAGACTGTCTTGCATCTACCAGTGTCCTAAAAGGTGGATTAGTAACACTTTTATGCAGTTTAGGTATCCCAAAAATCTTTGGGATTCTCGGAGCCAACATAGTTACATAATTACACTGTTCCATTGTTAGTAACTCATCTGTATACAAGTCACTTAGGAACATCTTAATTCTACTATGTGCTTGGTTCATTTCATTTCTACTAACTGGCTTATAGGTGTTACTTTCTAGCAATTTCAACATGATGTTAGAATAATCGTTCTTGTAAAATACCACCAAGCCACCACCTTTATCAGGCTTCATAAATCTAATAGGCAATTCCCTTAACAGATCTAATAGTGCTTTTTCTTCCAATGACATGTTAAAGTGTGAATTTTTTGAATTTTTTAGTATTTGCCTAAATTCATTCTCACATAAATATTCAAAAATATTTAGTGTGTTGTTCTGGGGGGGGGTTATATGTACTAGCAATTCTCAAGTTATTCACAATTTCTGAGGGTTCGCCAAAAAGCAAATTCAAATTTAATTTTCGAATAAATAATTTAAAGTCCATAAGTAACTCCGCAATATCACATTTTTTAGATGGAACAAAGGTCAGCCCCTTAGCAAATAGCTCCACCAATAAGTGATCTATGTTACATTCAGTAAAGTTGTAAATAGAAAAATCTTCCTCACTGTTATGCAGTATTTCATATAATTTTATCTCTGTGGATTGTAATTGTTGTTGTTGCTGCGTGTATTGTACTTCTTCTTGAACCCTTGTGCTTGATTCGTGTTCCTTTTTATGATTTGTTTTTAAACCTTTGCCTATTAGATTTATGAAGCCTGATAAAGGTGGTGGCTTGGTGGTATTTTACAAGAATGATTACTCTAACATCATGTTGAAATTGCTAGAAAGTAACACCTATAAGACAGTTAGTAGAAATGAAATGAACCAAGCACATAGTAGAATTAAGATGTTCCTAAGTGACTTGTATACAGATGAGTTACTAACAATGGAACAGTATAATTATGTAACTATGTTGGCTCCGAGAATCCCAAAGATTTTTGGGATACCTAAACTGCATAAAAGTGTTACTAATCCACCTTTTAGGACACTGGTAGATGCAAGACAGTCTGTTACTTACCCATGTGCTAAATTAGTGGACAACTATTTAAAAGAATATGTGAAAGCAGAACAACAAATACTTAAAGATTCATGGGATTTTTTACAACACATGGAAACCATTAAATTTGACGAAAAGATTAACTTTTTAACAATTGACATAGTAAATTTATATTCATGTATCCCACATGACCTAGGGACTGAATGGGTTGTGGATTTTATCAAGTCAAAAGGGGCTGATAACAATGATTGCCTATTAATTGAACAACTCCTAGACATCATTTTGAGAAACAACTTCGTATCATTTGAAGGAAAGTTATTTGTGCAGGAAATTGGAGTGGCAATGGGCTCCCCTGTAGGGTCTAGCTTTGCGAACTTGGTGTTAGCCCATTGGGAGAATAACTCTATTTTCAGTAGTCATTGGAAAGAAATGTGTTGTAGTTACAGACGATTCTTGGATGACATCTTCATTTTATTTAAAGGCAATAAAAATGAAGCGGGTCACTGTAGAGTTTTTAAACTCAACAACATCCTTCTTGAAGTTTACTTATAACTTTCAAGAAAATTCTATCAACTTTTTGGATGTGGAATTGAAGAAAGATAGGGGCAGGTTTACAGCAAAAATCTTTAGGAAGGCCACCTATTCTAACAGTTTTCTTCACTTTACTAGTATGCATCCCCCATTCCAGAAAAAAGCTGTCGTAAAAGGACAACTGGTCAGGGCGGCGAGGATGACTACTCTAGAGAGTGAATTTGAAAATGAATGTGACCTATTATATAGAATGTTTGTAAAGAGGGCCTACCCTAGGTCATTCCTGGATAACATCTTCCAGGATGTGAAGGAAAAAAGATATTCAGGTTTTTATTTACCCCTTCTGAAGGATGGCAGAGATGGTAGTAAACCTAGTCTTAATGAAATTGTAGATCAAATGTCTTTAGCTAATTTAGAACATGAGCCTTCAGAAAAAACACCTTTGGAGAGTAGTTTGACAAACGAAAGTGAGCATAGTAACTTTTCAATTGCTTTTACATTTACATATTGTTTAGAAGCAATTGATATAGGCAAAACAGTAAGGAAATACTGGTGTTACCTCTCATTGGATAACAATGTTTCCAAAATACTGAACTTTAATCCTGTAATAACATATCGGAGGGGTACAAACATGAAAAAACTACTGGAAACAAAAATTGATAAATCAAGAATAGGAGGGGGAACTAAGAAATGTGGCTTATGTAAATACTGCAAGCACATTTTAATATCAAACTCATTTATAATAAGATCAGTAGTTTATCATGTAAAGGGGTCGTTTACCTGTAATTCTAAAGGCATAGTCTACTTGGCACAATGCACACAATGTCCGTCTTTCTATGTTGGTAAGACGGACAGACGATTGCGTGATCGAATATATGAACATTTATACGCAATCACAAAGTCCAAAGAAGAAAATGCTTTAGCTAGACATGTCAGTAACAATCATGGTCACTCTTTCTCCTTTATGATTATTGACGGCATAAACAGGTATCCTTTAGATAATAATTGTGCCAATGAAAACTTTTTAAAATTGGAATTGGAGAAAAAAGAACTTGCTTGGCAGCTACGGTTAGCTGCATGTAGAGAGCCAGGGATTAACGAGACATGCTCTATAGCATGTATTTTAAAACTTAAAAACCTTATGAGATAGTCTTAAAGGTAAATACCATCGCCCAGAATTATCCAGTTCTGTAAATTGAATATTTACAGATGAGTTCCATTAAGGACATAAGTTATGCTTTGAAGGTTGGATTGGAACTGTCTAGTCAATCTTGTCTTCAGTATAAGAAAGGTTAGTAACAGCCAAATTTTAAGATAGGATAGTTACACCCATACAACTGTTCGTAAGTAATAAAACATTTTTAATATACATTACAATGTGGACAGTCTATGGAATTTAACATCAATTTTTAATAAAATACTTGTATTTAGATAAAGGACCTACTAGATAGTTGGTACTTAGTTGTAATTTCAAATATGTATTTGTACAATTAATGTTATTATATAGTTAAACATAGAACAACGAATGAATGTAATTAGCCAGAACCTTTTTATGATTTGTTTTTAAACAATTCTGTATTAACTTACAATACACGACATCATAGTTGTAGCACTAGCACTTTAAAATATTAATGGCATGTTAATTATGATAATTGTGAGCATATGTATGCATTTAAAAGCTGCAACGTAACAAAGTATTTTTGTCTGAAGAAGTTCGACTACTAAGTGGAACGAAAAACGCATGCAGCGTTTCACGTTTATTTGGTATTCTTGTTTTATTGCTGTCGGTGGGCGAGTGATTTGGAGAATAAACCTTTAAAATCAACACTTTTGAACTGGTGCAGAAGTTCCGTTTTTGCTTAACCGGTCTTTCCAGCTTGTTTTTACTTCCTGGTTTGCTGATCTGTTTTGGTGCGAAACTTAGAAAGTTGCTAGACTAACAAGATTTATGTTACCATGCATTTTTTGAGTGATGTGAAATCTGAAACTCAAATTTATTTAATTATTTAGTGACTTCAGTCCAGTGATTTGCCATAAAAACACAAATTTTATGAGGAATATACCAAAAATATGAGGCAAAAATCTGGACATTCTGTGAAAATCTGGTAGTTGAGCGGTATGAAATACATATTTCCAAATGTACTTTATATTTCAAAAACCAAGTAATTTATAAACTATAGCATGACATATGGTAGAACATTAGATGTTGAGGAAGACTATCTGTGATATTTGTACTTTACAATGTACGTTGTGAGAAATAGTGTTATTCATATTGCTAATCCATCAATTAAACATATATTTTCATATTTCTGTAAATATCTCAGTAAACATACTCAGATAGGAACTTCTTGCTCTCATGTGAAAACCTATGTCTACATATATACATAACAAATTTCAGGTACAGGCAATAATGTCCTTCTAGCCTGCCAATATACCAAAATAGTCCAGTGTTTGCTTTAATATAAATTGGTAGTCTATTCCATGTACCAACTAATCTTTCAGAGAGTCAGTTAATACACCTCTCATTCCTATATAATCTTCTACATACGTTGTCTGATGATTCTCTACTACCTTTTGATAACCCCCAAACATTCTCAGAAGTACTCGACTCTCAATGCCCTAGATAGCTGAATAAGGTCTTCTTTTAGACATCTGTATGAGACACGGTACAAGTACAGATATTTTAGTATTTCAAAATAACTTACATTTTCCCATCAATGGATACCCCTGTTATATTTCTTCCATCATCCATCCAATTTACGCATGGGTGTTGTCTTATAAGGTTTCCATATTGCTATTTCAGCTGATATGCAAAGAAAAATTCAAAGCTACATCTTCCCATATACTCATCCTTCCAGGTCCTGAAATTACAGTTTCAATCACTGTGAGCTCTGTTAAATATTCAGTTTTATATCTGAGCCTCACAAATCTCATGTGCTTAGTTTTTATTTATCAGCATTTTATTCTCCTGTGCACAAACAGTCAATTCAGTCAATTTGTTTGCCGACATGCCCTGTATTACATGTGTAATCAGTTTACCCATTTTCATGTCATCTGTATGCAGACCGTAGAACACTTTAGATGAAAAAGATAGATCTGAAATAAACAACATAAAGAAGTATGGGCCTAAGACACAGCCCTGTGGGACATCCCAACTGTAACCTAGAATTTCACGAGTCCAAGTACCGTAGTATACTTGCTGTTTTCTAATTGTAAGCCACACAGCTATCCATCTTGCCAGGATTACATCAATACCTACTTGTTCTAATTTATTGAGCAGTGTTGTGTATGACCCTTCGAAATGCTAAAGTTACATCTGTATAAATGATATACAGAACAGTTTTTCATTTATAACTGTTATTATATTGCTATAGAACATCATGTTACAGGTAGTTATAGCTATATTTTCAACACATACATGCAAACATATGACTTCAAGTCCCACCCTTTCCAGTTCTTGCAATAATTCATTCAAAATAGCCTTCTCCATTATTTTTCCCCTACACGAAAGTGAACTAATAGGTTTGTATGACTCATGGTTTCTATAACTCTCCTTTTTCGTAAAGATAGGTTTAACATATGCATGTTTCCACTCTTGAGAAATTGCCCCATACTCAAATGTCTTAGTGAATAACAAATATAATGGTCTGGTAAGTTCATGCTGAAGCATGCACAAGTCCTTGTTAATAATTCTGTGTGGTTCTTTTCAATGCAATATAATTTAATTTCAGTGTCTGAAGTTACCTGGGAGTAACTGGAACAATTTATCACCCCTTTGTGTAGCCAAATTACTTTGCATAAGATTTTATTTATATATATATATATATATATATATATATATATATATATATATATATATATATATATAAAATCTGTTGTATCTGACAATACATTTTAGCATTTACAAACATTTTATCATTTTGCATGTCTTTAATTCTTACCACGTTACGTATCAAGAAAATGGTTTCCTATTATGCTCACTATGTTTATAGCAATTTTCTTCAAATGTTTTTTGATCTTGCCTCACACTATGCTTAATTTGTCTGACTAGCTTATTTATTTCAGTTTTCAAAGTTATAATTCAACCTTTTTCCACTTCTTATATTTTTTGTCTCTGAACTTAATCGAGTTTTCCCAAGGAAAACACTCCACCAGGCAGCAATGACACCAATGTAATTCAGTCAATCTTTTATTTAGCGCTTTCATCAGGTAAAACGACTTCTTCAGAATACAACCTTGACTTTCTGCTGCATCATCGAGGGGGGAGTACCGAGTGCATGTGTGTAGTTGGAAGATGAAGAGAGCGTGAGATTGAGCTTGTTCTCTTGGAGGCCATGGCATCTTCCAGTTATTATCAGGCGTATCAGTTTTTCAGTGAACTTTCTTTAACTTAATCGAGCATCTTGCTCGTATGGAAATATATCCTCCTAAAGTTGCATGCCTAGATCCTGATGTTGAACATTTTTTTTTTATTTTCTTGCATTCAAACAATTTCTCTTTCAGAGTTTACCACATTCGTTCTGCAATTTTTTCAATGAATACATCACTCCAATTAGTTTTACATAGTGACTGTTTTGCTTCCATGTAATCTATTTATCCACTGTGTGTTAGTTTAGCCTTCAGTTTGGCAGAAATGTCTAGCAACAATTTAACCTTTATGACCCTATAATCACTACATATCAATGGTGGTAAAACTTAAGTAACAATTATGTCTTTAGGAACACAGACACTGTATCCCAGACAATCCCTGGTAGACTTTTTTTTACAATCTGAAGTAATTGTTGTTTCTGACCACACACTGTGAATAATTTCCTTATTAATGTTGAATCAATATTTTTCTAATCTGGTTCTGCTAAATTAAAGTCCCCGGCCACTTTTATTTTCCCACCTGTGTTTCATGCAGAAGACATATGAATTCTTCCAGGTCATCAGCATTGGCACTCGTGGTCTATACACTCCAACAATTGTTATATGTTCCAGGGTTGTCTTTATTTACAGAGTTACACTCTCTGCAGTATTGATGTTATCATTAAATGTGTAACAATAACAGATGTTATAACAATATTTAATCATTGTAAAAATACATCCACCTGAATCTTATTAGAATGTCTGTTTCTGTAAAAATATTTATACCCTGAAAGATCTGCTATTCAACCATTGTTCTTAACCATGTTTCAAAAACAATAACAGCATCAAACTTCATGGAATGCAGCAAATTTTCCAATTAAAGAAAAACAAAACTTTATTTCTAATGCTTCTAGCATTAACAACTGCCATAGATACATCAGATGTCATCAACTGTGAACTTTAAGTTTCTGACCTGTCAAAAATTCTGTCTTGTGTTGATCAAATATCACAATATGTCTGCTGCAAAAATTATATTTCCTTATCTTGAGAAGTGCAAGCCATTGTGTCTAAATGCATGTGCCCAAAATACTTTGCACATTTCCATTTTTCAATATTGGCAGTTTTCATTTAAGTATTTATCCCAAAAATATTTTCATTCACACTGAACTGATTCTCCTTTCTATATGTGATTTGTGAAAAGTTATGTTTTAACACCTGTACATGCTATGCTATCTAAGGGGGTTTTAAATTTCCTATTAACAGTCACAGAGTTCTTGAAGATGAGATAATTTGCACCAACATGAATAAAAACAGCTCCATACTTCCTTATGTTAAGGCTTTGCTCACATTCATTTTTGCTCCCGGTAAGCATAACACTATTCATTTATTTACTTATTTATGTTTGATTACGGGTAGTGTCCGAATGGACCAGTAGCCCGTTTTCAGCAGAGACCCAGAGAGAAAAGCTCCCAAGTAAAGTTACAAAAGTTAAATAAAAATACACACATGTTACAAATAAGAAAAAAGTTACAAATGTGGATAAAATAAACATGGTACAGACATGACAAGAAAAACATCAACATGTACATATAATTGTATTAGAGATAAAATTACATGCATATAATCTTTTTTTTTTTTTTTTTTTTTTTTTTTGAGAATGTAGGTCTAGGTCTGAATTTTGAAACCATTTATAGGCTAATCACTCATAGGCTAAGAGCATGAAAAAACAAGAAGATAGAAAAGCAGGGTAGGGATAACTTAGCAACTTAGCCAGAGGAAGTGCAGGAACATAACCAGTGATTTGTGTAGTATTCTATTAGGAGCTATTTGAAGTTCTGAGCATCAGGAATGGATAGAATATTCTGTGGAAGCAAATTCCAAGCTTTGACTATCGAGTGGCTGTATAGTGAGTCACCGTGAAAGTTATGGGTTTTGATAACTTTGAGCAATAATTAATCTGCTGACCTGAGAGAGGTGAGATTAGTATAGGGATGAACAAGGTCAGCTAGGGCTGGACAGTAGTCTGGTTTATGGATAACAGAGGGAGCAACTATTAGCTGATTAAGAGTGAGTAAGTTAGGGTGTTCTATCCAGCTGAGGTGGTGTAGAGCAGTACAATGATGTGATCTGTGTGGGAGGTTGGTTATAACAAGATTCAAGGTTATTTAAGTCTGATTTATGAAAGGTTATGAATATCTGTGAACAGTAAAGAAGGGTAGACAGAAGGTGAGTCCTGGCTTTAGTAAGTCTGGCATGATTGGTCAGATACAGTTTAGCCCTATAAAGAGCGCTAAGTTTTCTATGGACTTTTTAAATTGTTTATGCTATGTGTCTATCAAACTTCAAGCCATTGTCTAGAGTAACACCGAGAAGTTTTGTCTGTTCTACAGGTTCAATTATTGTACCATTGAAGGAAAGGATGGAGAGAGGAGCTTGATTATTTTTTTATGGAGGAAATGGTAAAGACCATAAGCTTGTTTTTTTTTAGGATTTAAAATGAGTTGGTGGTCTGATAAGTATTTTTCAGTGCTGTGCAAAGTGATCTGAGTTTTATCTTGGAGTTCATTAAGATGGTGGGGTGGAACTGATAAGGGAAGAATCATCTGCATATTGAATGACTGAGGCGGGTTTAGCTGGGGAACAAAGATCATTAGTAAAAATAATGAAAATAAGTGGGCCAAGAATAAAACCTTGTGGGACACCAACAGTAATGGGTAGTAAGGGAGAGAGTTTATTATGCCATGAGGTTGCTTGTTTATGGTTAGAGAGATAACTTTGAAACCAGCATAACGTTTCAGCACTGAAATTGAAAGAGGCAAGTTTGTTGAGAAGTATTTGATGAGATAGAGTGTCAAAAGCTTTTGACATATCAAGGAAGGTGGCAGACGCAAATTGTTTTTTTGTTTTTGAGGTGATTAACGGTATTGGTAAAACTTATTAGAGCAGTATTAGTATTATGTTTGGGGTGAAAGTCATGCTGAATATCAGATAATAGGTTGTTCTTAAGGAGGCAGTCTAATTTTCGTTTATGTAAACATTTTTCTAAGATTTTGGCTAGTGGAGAAAGAATGGCTATGGGTCTATAGTTGGAAAGGTCAGGGATACACCTCCTTTGTGAAGGGGTATAACAGGGATATTTTCCAAAGTAGAATAACATGCTCTTCAGAGATAGAGTGGTTAATTAGTATAAGGTATAGGATAAGAGGTAGATGTAGCAGCAAGTTTGATATTTAATGTTCATTATCTTCACTGAAATGTAAGCATCAGCTCCTCTAATTGAATCTCTACTTCTGACCAGATCTGAAAAATAATCCAATACTAATTCAGTCTTATTTGCTCTATCCATTGTTATAAAGGAATGATCTCCATCATCATTAGTCTTATTAATCCCACTGTTTCCATTGCTTATTACATTTGCAAGAATACAATTCTCATCCAGCTGGCTTTCTACACCCACAGCTTGAACCCCATGGTCATCTCCGGTCATTCACCTGTTTTTCTTATAGTAATATTCTCTGATCCTTTCAAGAAGTTTAATTACTCCCCTTTCACCTGTCCCTTACCTCTTTTTTTCTACCTTCTCTATTGAAAAAAAATGATGCTATTTTCTGTAGACTGAATATTTTCTGAATGAACAATGTTGTCATTCCCTTGTAATCTATGTGTTACATAACAAAGCAGTGTCATTTTAGCATATATTCTCTTTGCATTATAGACATTAATCAGTTTCTGTTTATTCCTTATTATATGTCTGGTTAACAAACATGTTCTAACAATATATGTCTAGGTTAAAACGTTTCCAAACTGACAATTTGTGAATGTTTAGCAAAAAAATATAGTTTTGCAGTGGAGTGAATTATTAATATAGTATTTATGGAAAAACTATAAATGCAGTGGTTATTAGCACTGTAAAAACACGTTTTACTGATAACATTGCTATTTGTACAGTTTAAATAGCTTATATTGTTCTCAGATTATTTACATATGTTTATATTATGCCTATTAAGATGATTTTTTCAGAAAATGTTCTGGAGTGTAAGGATGTGTGTAGGCTGCAAGATGTTTAACATTTCACACTATATATGTGTTAATAAACTATCTGTCTAGCTATCTATCTATCTATTTATCCATTTATCTGTTTATTGCATTTGTTAACCATGTAGGTGGGCTGCTGCAAAGTCCCTTTTCAGCCACGACCCAGTTCTTCAGTAATTCACAGCTGAATACAATGTGACAAGCACAAATTGATGACTATAAATATAAAGCATAACTTCTGACGTGTAATAGTTTAATGTTAAGGTTTGAATCCACATACAACTAATGAAGACTTACTCTGAGGTTATATAATTGTAGTTTATATTAACTTATGAAGTATAATGATTACTTATGTGTGTTTGAATAAGAGTGTGGTGCTGTGAGGAGGGAGAAAATGGTTGCTGTTGCATTGTATTGGTGGAACTAGCTAGAATATTTGTCATCTTTAATAATGATGTTGCATGTTACTTATAAAACAACATAAAAATGTGTCTATTTCTGATGTACACAATGTCCTGTGTTGTTTCAAAGGATGCAAAGTCGTCTGAAATTCATGGAGGTAAAAATAAAGTGCCATAAGGAATAATGTTAATTTTTAAACATTGGTATACCAATGAGAAGAAACTCATTCCATTTCAGAACATTGGCCTTTCACAAGCTTTTATTGTTTTATTCTCAAAAGAAAATAAAAGCATATTTCAACATTAAGTTATTTGTTGTCTGCATCAGTGAAAACCAAGCATGAGCCAATACAGGATGACCATTTCATAAGTAAAAACTTCTAGTGAAGTAAAAGATTAAAAAAGACTGCGTAATCAGCCTTAATAATATATATGTCCTTAGTTATTATGTGATATGCACTAAGTAAGTGCAATCTTACAGACTGCCTAGCAAACCACTGCAGGAATACTGGTACAGCTCTTGTTTTCTGTAAAATGTTGTTTTGCTGGTGGCTTTGCTGTGGGTCAGACACAACTCAAGTAACGTAGAACAGCAGAGACCCTTTGACAAAGGAGGGCTTCACTCATGTAGCCTGAGGCTGGACAAAGGCAATGATCCCCATCTGGCTTCAGTTCTTATGATTACAGAATACAGATCCATTTACTAAAGAAAAACAAAAAACTGCATTTCATTGATGGAAAGTTCTAAACTAGAGTGAATTACTTACTTCTGTAAATGTGACCCAGTTATCTATTGCTGACGTTTCATTTTCATCTTAGTACATATCCACATATCTTGTTATATTTAAAATCATTTTAAGCCTTAATTTTCCATGGTGTGTAAACACCATCACGTTGGAGAGCAAACAGTATTTGACAGGGAAATAGCACTCAATATGCAGTTTCTTCCACTTCATTTTTTAAGAGAATAAAGAAATTTGATCATATACTAGAGAGTGCAAGATAAGTCATTAATCAAATGAGGGAATGTTTGCTTTTCTTTCAGTTCAATTATTTTGTGTTAGCACAAGAGAATTTTTAGTGTTTCCATTCCATTCTTAATATTTGATTTAGACTCATTATTTACTCATGTTTGATCTATATATATGGCATGCTGAATTCGGTATGTTGCTCAAAATTGACTTTCAGAACATTTGAAAGCCCTACATTTATACAGTAGCATATGAACGCTGAAACACCACACTTGTATTTATGGTATTTAATAGGCAAGTTTTCATAAGTGGAGAAATTATCTCTTCAATGAATGCAAAAGGTAAAGCAAACACACTTCTGGCCTGGCTAGTCAGACATCTTTACCCTATTGTATTTATTGTACATCACAGAGTGCAGTTTATTACACACTGAGAGGAAAGGCTAAATATACTCTTTCACTGATTAATGCCACTTTCAATGTAATTTACAGATACCAGACCATTACCTACATAGACTGACCAAAAGGCAAACTGTACCCCCCCATTTTAATATGCAGTTTAGCTAAGAAAAATGATATTGAGTACTGAGTAGAAAGTGAGGTTTGTACTTTTTTCTCACTGCTGTTACAAAGTAATGATTTAGAGCAGCATCACCACTTTGAATATTTCCAAGTATATATGCGGAGTAGACAACCACCCATTGTGCAGACCATATGGTGGACTTTTACAAAATGGACTAGGTTAGGACTCCATAGGTAAATGCATGAAAGCTTCAACGGGCATGGTGAAAAATATTTAGATTTGGCTTCGGTAGTATAGTCTGATTAATGATGTGAAATAAAGAAATATAGCAGTATATCACAAATATTCTGAAAAAACATTCCCTCATTTAGTGAGGTTCCTCACTAAATTAATACAGGGTATAAGTAACATGTCCTATCCAGACTGCCTCAAGGCCCTATCCCTGTATTCTGTCTACTACAGGTAGATCTATGCCTGGCATACAAGGCATTGTCAGATCCCACTCTGATGGGCATCCTGTATATCCACAAAACAAATGGCAATAGAACTTCCCATTCTAAAGACTTAAACATTGCCTGCTGTATAAATAGGACCTGCTGGAGAGACAGGTACTGAATGTATTGCAGAGACTACCTGATCTCTGGAACAGGCTCCTCATCTATGTGAAGTAGAGCTCCTCCCTACACCCAGTTCAAGTATAACTTGGACAATTGTATGGGGATCAGGAAATTCATCCCTAGATTGGCACCTATGTCTCTAATGAACACAGGCATCCTGTAAATGGTTCATCTCCCAGGCCCCTACTTGTGAATGTTTAATCTCCCAAGCCCCCTGCTCACACTTATCAAGGGTATCAGAACTTGTCAGAGATTTGTGATGCACAGGTAGGCTTAAAAAGGCCCTTGTGGTCATTAGCCTTGCAAATATCTATGAACCTATTTCCATCCATTATTGAAGCCTCAGATTGGTTCCTATAAAAAATTCTTCATCAAGAAAGGGAGGCATCTGTGATGGATGGGAGAATCTATACCCTCATTGTATTAACCTTTCAAGTGTGTCTGCAGTAAGGAAGTCCAGGGTTTGCATTTAAATGGGGAGGGGGTCATACAAAGGAAATTAGATTAATTTCTTTCTCATCTAGCTTTCTCTATCCATATTGCATTTCTGATAAATTTGTTTGTGAACAGAAGGGGAAATTTGGTGTTTATCTAGTAATTAAGCAATTGTAATCAAGATTTTAGTCACAAAAACCAAGAACCAAACGTGGAAACGGTTGCTATAAAGGCTGTCTTCCAAAATCACAACACCTCCAATAACTCTACCAAAGACTGCAGGATTCATAAAACGATAATTCCACCAATGATAATCAAATATAAACTTTTATTCGGCACAGACAGATATACGCCAAAAAATTATAAAACTGGGTAATGAATAAAATACAAAAAAGTCAATAATGCGATTTAGCGCTTTCGTCTCCCACTGGAGACCTCTTCAGAATTCAGTATTTTATTCATTACCCAGTTTTATAATTTTTCGGCGTATATCTGTCTGTGCCGAATAAAAGTTTATATTTGATTATCTTTGGTGGAATTATGGTTTTATGAATCCTGCAGTCTTTGGTGGAGTTATTGGAGGTGTTGTGATTTTGGAAGACAGCTTTTATAGCAACCGTTTCCACGTTTGGTTCTTGGTTTTTGTGTCGAGCGTTTACTATTTGTTGACAAGATTTTAGTCACTCTCTTAAGCTATTGATGATGAAATTTTAGGGATACATTTTTACATTGTTCATTTTATTTGGGCTTCTTACTGTCATTTTCATTCAGGTGACTCAAACAGATTCAGAGGAGATCACAAACCCAAATCCAGTATTGAAGCACTGTTCGGGAAATTAGCAGAATATTTTGGGAATAGTGTAGGTTCATCACACCCCATGGCAACAATGATTTATTTGTTACAAGGGATTCATAGGTTATTACCAATAAGATCATAGGTGAATATTAGGCGAATTACCCAGAAGGGCCATTTTAACCCTAGCCAATATTCTGTAGTCAGAATCAAACCCTGTATTTTGTGTCTATGATGTGAAGATTTACCCATTAAGCCAAACCCATATCAGTACAGGGTACACTAATATCTTGGTATTTCCAGGTACAGAACATGTAAAAACATATCAACTACTGTAACAAAAGATTTTTTTTCTTCAAGATGATTAATTCGAGAAATGTTATCAAATAATATGAATAGGGGGCACATCGGAAAATATAAGGTGGGATTCAATAAAGCCTATACAGTGGTTTCCCACTGTGTGAGTGTCGCGGCACAATGTGCATACGGGCAAGGAAACTTTTAAATTCCATAAGCATCGTGTAGTGGCATGCACCCTTGCACAAACAAGATAAACACCATGGCATGCTAAATACTGCATAAGCAGCTGAATTCCATGCTAATCAACCAAGGCAACATATTGGAGCTGTTCAACAAGCTATAAAGCAACCATATAGACTTCATACTGGTGTTCCCCATGAATTCCAAAACCTTTGGAATACAACCACGGAAAGGAGTCTACACGGACAGAATAAAAAGTAAAATGTGTGAGATTTGTACAGAACTGACCTTAACATGTGACAGTAGGCTAGATGCAGCAAAAGGAGAGTAACAATAGCAACATACAGTAAATCCTTTTTTGTGCAATAACACACATGCAGCTTTGCTCCCCCACCCCCAAATGAGAGGTACACTTGTAAGTAATGCAAAAGGATACAAGTTTAAAAGTGTGTGCTAATCAAAATAATTATAAAAAAACATGAAACAGACTATTCATACTTACATGTCAGCATATGCAATATATAGCTGGCAAAATGCAGGCATATCATGTTAAAATCAGTGCTCCTCTGTCTTCAACACATAAACAATTCAGCTCCCCTTCAGTTTTCCTAGCTACACTGGTATAGATTCAGAGCTGCCAGCATGGTGAAGCTACAGCTAAGGTCTGAACTCATTAGAACTGCCAAATCCCAAATAATTGGATCCATGTAGGGATGAAAACATAGTGCAGGCACTCCCTCAGTGATTGTGTTTAATGGATGGCAACTGTGAATGCTTACATGAGGTGGGTGTGTCAGGTTAGACTGACAAAGTATTGCATGTACGTCTGTTAAGGTTGGAAATGTTAGTAAACAGTTGATAGTTCACAGGTTTTGTTTCATTAACATCCAACCTCCTCTTCATTTGTAAGTAAATTGTGCTTTCTATGTCAGTCTTTTATTATTATTTTATTATTTTTGGCCATTGTTTGAGTGATGCAGAGTTTAGTGCAATCACGGTCAATGGAAGAATAATGGAAGGTTTGACTATGGTTATCTTGTTTGTGCAGCATTGCAAGATGGGCAAAAGGGAGACCTTAAGAATGACTAGTACATAAGGAAATGTCATGTAACACTTCCAGTGGCAGCATTGCTAAACTCTGACAGTTAGCATTTAGTCTGTGGAATACACCTGCTACATAACTGACTATGTGGAAGCAGGTGTTAATGCAGTGATATGTTCCTTTTTGGGGCCAGATGGTATTGGGTTTGAATACAGCTGTATCTACTACTTTTATCTACTTTTGCTTTACTGTTGATGCTCATTGGTGCTCATTGTGCACCATTGTGCAATAATGCATTATAGAATAGAAATGGAGAAGTTAGGACAGTAGTGAAATAAGGAGCAAGCAGGGGGAAGAACACATATAAAGCGATACAAGAATGTGCAGGAGGGAGGTAGGAAAGAACCATAGCTATCCATTTCCTCAACAGTAAAAACTGATAATATATGCAGAATATTATCTGAACTTGCACTGTCACCTCCAGAGAGAGGGGTGACCACAACACAATCATGTTGTATAGCAAATTGGACCAAATCAAGAGTGTCAAGAAGACATGTGTGTGAAATGAAGAGCTTTGTATGGGATAATGTTTTTTTTTTGAGAGAGAGAGAGAGAGAGAGAGAGAGAGAGAGGAATGTTGGAGAAGGAACGTAGGTATGTCTGGGTCTGATAAGTTGGGAGGGTGAGGGAGCAATTGCAGACAGACAAGACAAACAAGACACAGGGAAGGTTATGGACACAAGAGGTTTGTAGACACCATGGATGGGGTGAGGATGGGGACATCTAGGACACATGGACATCAAGGTGTTTGACAGTGAGAATCGAGTCCTCACCTACAGGACTGTCATCACTGCCACCTCACTCCACTACATACCTCTCAGCTGCACAGATTTTCACAGAATGTCCAGATTTTTGCCTCATATTTTTAATCTGTTCCTCATAAAATTTTTTGTTTTCTGGAAAATCATTGAGGATTGAAGTCAGAAAATAATGACAGAAGTTACAGACTTCATGCTCTCAGAAAATTCATGCTAATGCAAAACCTGTTATTCTATCAACTTTCTATGTTTGTAAGAACAATGTTTAAAAATTGTCCCTATTTTTGGGCCTTTGTCCCCCCATTATATATGGCTTTTGTCCAGATTTCTCGGCCTTAGAGGTTGACAGATATGCTTCACTACTGGCTGGAGCTCTCAACGTCTCCTTCTCCTCCTACTGGTCCTACATAAAATGAGGGAGAGAAGCCCCTCCATCCAGCATAAACATGCACCAACAGTGTGGTGCACAACCCTCTGCACCATACCTGGCAGTTCAGTATGGGTGATAACCTCACCACCCCTGCCATTGCTTCCAGAGGGAATTGCTGCCCTATCCTCCAGAGCAGTACTACCTGAGAGGGTGGGTAGTGGAGGGGCAGCAGAGGAGGTGCTGCCAGGTCGGCTCCCAAACATGCTGGGCAATGGTGCTGGGGCTGTTGGAGTGGGCAGATGGATCCTGAGGGTGAGACCTACCCAACTGTGCTGTGGAGCATTTTGTGATGTGGTACACATGGATGACATGGACACATTTTGCCAACACATAATAAAATAAAACAAAGCAAACAAAAAAAAGTTAAGGGTGGGGATGAGAGAAAAAAAGAGATAAGATTAGTGCCTTCATATGTAACATAAAATGCATTAATACAATTATTTGACTCTATTGTCTTAACTTTTACACTTAAGACTTCCACCCCCTAACAGATAACTTATTACTTTTAAGACAAGAGGCTCCTAAAAGATGCACATTATACTACAGACTGCAGCAAGTACTCCTTTACAAGTGCCTATATTGCACATATGCATGTTCCAAATATCCAGACTGAAGTTTACAGCAGGGCATGTGTGCAAATGCTATTGAGGTTTTACTTTAAACCTTTAAGTTAGACAAAATTGAAGAATTAACAGTTATATAATTGGGAAGTGTGGTATTTGAACCCACCACCTCTGACTAAAGTTAAATATTGTACTCATGGTACAGAGTAATGCACACATACTTGGTTTTACAATTGGAATACGCATCTTCAATTTTATACAGATGCATAAAATACCAAACATGGTATCTTTGTGCTACAGACTAATCCATGCATACTTGCTTTTACAGTTGAGATATACATGCTCAGTTTGCTACAATTGTATAAAATACCAAAAAGCTATATTTAACTTTTAATGCTACAACACTACTCTTCTGCTGCATATGTACCACATGCCTCCCTCATCCTTGCCAATCTATTGGCATGAGTCCTAACATTGCACTCCCTCTCCATGGTAGCTGTGGAAAAAACTAACAGAAGAGAATGCTATTATGAATACCAGTCTTGCCTATATTCAGCTTTTAAGCCTTACAAGTACTCTTTGTAGTTGATGCTTACACATGTGTGGGCTGCCCTCTGTCCTAAATTCTTTGATTCAAGCATCAAGGGTACCCTTCTTCCTCTTCCAGAGGTCATTGTAGTTCTGCTTACATTGTTCATCAGCATGGGAGATACCGGTGGCACTGGTCAAAGCCTAGGCCAAACTATCCCAAGCCTTTGACTTATACTGGGACCCAGAAGAGTCTCCCTGCAGCAACCCAGCACTGTGGTGTTTCACTAGGAGTCCAACAAAAATCTTGGACTCCTGGACACCCAATCTCTGAGTCCTAAATCTCACACACTGTCCACAAATGCCTGCCATGTCTATCATGGATCAAGAGCAATGGACACTGATGGTTTCCCACCAACTCCAGTTGCCATGTTTACTGGAAGTGTGCACACTGTTTGAAATTGTTGCACACTGCACACCATCGTGCAAATACTGTATGTGATGGTAATCTGTGAGCAACAGTGACAAGCAATCCAATTTCAATGTTATTTGATTTACAGGCAGTTGTGTATGTGTGTTTGACAAATATGAAGGTCATGCAGTCTAGAGAGCAGAAACATAAGTGCAGGAATATACTACACACTATACCCACAGTTATATATTTGATAATAAATGCAATAATGCATAGATAAATAAAGAAATAACTGATACAATAATAGTATCTCAGCCCTCATACATATAATTAATATCAGCTACACTATGTCAAGTGCAATAATTGAGAGTGACTATAATGGGAAGTGGAACAACAGTAAAAGTGCATAGAATATACTGTATTTGAATGCAGGACCATGTGAACAACAGTCCTACACTAACACCTGTTGCCACACAAGAGTTGAAATAACAGCTGTTCATGTTTCAGTTCATTACTATAAACTGCAATGTCACAACAGTAAAAGAAAGGTTGAACACACTGTACTAGAACCCAGGACCATCTGTAATCCAGCCCTACACTTATACCTGTTGCCATAAGCAATAACATTGATAGAATGTATATGGATTCTAATTTTGCCAGTTTTCTGGGTGGTCTACCTATCCAGCAAAAACAGGAGAAATACTTGAAATTAGGTAAAGCATACACAGTAGAAAATGTTAGTACACATGATATATTTCTACATAGTTCTGGATTTCATCTCTCACTCAAATAAACCTTCAGAAAACAGGATGGGTGCCTTATCCCTCTTTGTCACACAAACAGGCTGAATAAAGAGAAGGTCACGGTGAGCTGCCTGTCGGGTGCTAGGATCCGCCACATAATGCAATCACTCAGGTCACTCCAAAGCAAATACAAATATGACTCAGTCATTGTACATGCTGGTGTGAATGACCTGAGACGTATCTCCCTGGACTACATGAAAAGAGACATAGAGGAGCTCTCTGATCATGTAGCCCAGGCTGGTATGAACCTGACCTTGAGCAGCATCTTACCCTCACCTAGATGATGCCACAGTACAAAGACAAAATGATCAATTTTAACAATTGGCTAAAATTTTGGTGTCATTCAAAGGGGATCCAGTGTCTGTCAGCCTGGGATAACATGCTCGACAAGCGACATTGCTTTGCTAGGGACGGCTTGCACCTGTCACCACTGGGCTTTCGGATATTGGCAAAGGCTCTTGCCAGCCCCATAGTGCCTTTTTTAGGCAAGGCTCAAAAGTCAAACCCACCCCCATAGACAGCACAAGGAACAAGAAACTAAGGGTAATGCTGATTAACGCCAGAAGTCTTAACCTCAAGATGCACGCACTCGAAGCTCTCCTCAGTGTGGAGAAAATTGATATCTGTGCAGTGACAGAAACCTGGTTCAAGGCTCCAGAGAGCACCCCAGCACTACCAGGCTATACCTCATATCATGCTTTTTGGCCCCAAAACCCAGACCGAACCACAAAAGGAGGGGGAGTTTCCATATTTATCAAGGATATCCACACCTCCAGGTTAGTGGCATTGCACGAAGTATTGGAGGCCATCCATGTGCAACTAGCAGTGGGCAAGACTGCTTTTCAGTTTATAGCATCCTACAGACCACCCTCTCAAAGTCAGGAATCCCACTCGGCTTTCCTGAAAACATTGGAGAACATGAAGATCTCTCCGAACACCATTATATTGGGCGACTTCAACTACCCAAACATTGACTGGGAGCACTACTCAAGCCCCAGCACCTTAGCCCAAAGGTTCCTGGAAATTATAAACTCAAATGCTATGGAACAACTAGTCACCACTCCCTCAAGAGGGGACAACATACTAGACCTGATCATTACCAACATGGGGACTCTATGTTCCACACCAGAAGTATATCCCTCATTGGTAAGATCAGACCATAAATTAATTTCACTGGATGTCCACATCCCAACCCCACCCCCAGCCCAGAAAACCACAGTGAAAATCTTCTCAAAAGCAAACTTCTCACTCTCTCCTTCAAGGCCCCAGGGCCAGTGGAAACTACGGCCCAAACTGCAGAATCCTATAAAAATGCATTCTACGGACATCTCCAGGAATGCATGGATCATGCTATCCCAAACAAAACCAAAAGACCCAATCATCCAAAGGCAGGCGTCCAGTCTGGTGGACCCCTGCCATAAATAAACTGTACAACAGAAGGAGGAAGCTACTACATGACAGAGCAAAATCCCTAATAGGGAAGGCATCTCTGATTAGTACTAGCAAAAAATTACGATCCCTCATAAAATCCTCCAAGGCCAGCTTCGAGAGAAAAATCGCACAGGACACCAAAGACAATCATAAGGCTTTTTTCAGTTATGTTAGGAACCTGAGATGCAACTACCAGACTTGTTCTGAGTTGATTCTAAACGACAAAAAATACACTGAACCCACAGACATCGCCAATATCCTGGCAGACAGGTTCAGTGCAAACCTCTCCACCCCCCCCCCCCAAAAGAGCAAGTATCTATCCCGGCAGAGGGCTGCCTCCCAAACATTTCTGATGCTCAGGTGAAGGCTGCCCTCTCCAAAGCAAAAAACACTGCTTCCATGGGACCAGATGGTGTCCCAGGTTGCGTCCTACATGAACTCTAAGAGGAACTAATCCCTCAAATAAAACAGCTATACAATCTCAGCCTCACTACAGGATATGTGCCCACAAAATGGCGTACAGCAACAGTGGTCCCACTCCACAAAGGAGGAGCCTCTACGGACCCTGGAAACTATCGCCCCATAAGCCTGACTAGCTTAGTCTGCAAGGCTATGGAGAGGATCATCATGGAGCTCATAAACAAAGACATTGGGGACCTACAGACACTAGATCCTACCCAGTTCGGCTTTATCAAGGGCAGATCCTGCCTTTTGAACCTGGTTGACTTTTTCGAAACAGTCACCAAAGCCATAGATGAAGGGAAGGTAGTCCACACAGCCTATCTGGACCTTGCAAAGGCATTTGACACAATACCCCACTCGGGCGTCATATTTAAGCTATCCAGCTTAAATATAAACCCCTATGTCACAAGATGGGTCGCAAACTGGCTCAAAGACAGAACCCACAGAGTGAGAGTTGCTGGAGCCATGTCAGACTCGAAACCGGTCACAAATGGCATCCCACAGGGTTCTGTCCTGGGACCATTCTTGTTCGGTATATACTTCTCCGAGGTACAGGCAAACGTGGGAGGACTATGGCTCACCAAGTTCACAGACGACTGCAAACTGGGCACCATAATCGACTCTCCAGCTGACACAAACATCCTTCAAAAAGGTCTCAGAGATACAGATAACTGGTGCCAGCACCATGGTTTAAAGCTAAATGCCAAAAAATGTATAGTCATACCCTTTGGCAAAAACAATGTGCCCACAAATTACCACATAGGCGGAAACCCACTAAGTACAGAAAAAGTTATTAGGGACCTGGGGACCCAAGTTGATAGCAATCTCTCCTTTGAAAACCACATTGCCAAAGTGGTTAGAAAGACCTTCTACATAGCCCACCTCATCACGAAGGGTTTCACATCTAGATCAAGAGAGGTAATCGTGCCCCTTTATTCATCCCTCATCAGGCCCATCATAGAATACAATGCCCCTTTTGGGATGTACCTTACCCGACACCAGCAGCAATTAGAAAGACCCCAAAAGTATCTCACCAAGAGGATCAAGGGTCTCAAACAGATGCCATATGCTGCTCGGTTAAAAAAACTCCAGCTCTACTCAGTTGCATACCGCCTACTTCGAGGTGATCTATGCCTGACATACAAAGCTATGTCAAATCCAGAATTAATGGACATGCTCCACCTCAGTAAATCTAAATCCCTTAGAGCCACACGCTCGAGGGACTTGAACCTCAGCACAGTAATAAATAGAACTTGCTAGAGGGACAGGTTCATAACCCAGAGGCTCCCTTCGCTCTGGAATAGAATTCCAGTTCATGTGAGGCAGAGCACCTCACTGAATCTCTTCGAGAAGAATCTCAATAGGTGGATGGGGGATCGTAGGGTTGACCCAGGGATTACTCCCGTGTCACTATTAGACAGAGGCACAGTAAACTAAACCTTAAAAAGGGCACAGTATACTCAAATCAAGGGGTGGCGTAAGCCATACAGAATCGGGCTAGGCTTATAATTGCCCCAGGGCAGATAGCCTAGTATGAAGCTATGAACCTATGAACAGCTTTGCAGCAAAGAACCAAAGTCATTCTTCACACAACCAGCTGCAATAGAATCGACACTGATATCAAACCATAAACTGTTATTTGTATATTTATTAAATGTATTATATTTGGATGTAGTATACTTAGTGATCACACAACCTGTTATGATTATAGCTTGCAAATATACAGCTCTGTCTTGCCTTTCTGTGTTTCTTGATCATTCATAAGTTATCTGACCAGTACTCTGACACATGCAGTGTGTAAGCTATTCTATATGATTGACCTTAAAATGTCTAAGGATATTAACGGGGAATAATATGATATGCAGTTGCCAACAACTGAAGGGCAAGATGGATGGCACAAACAAGCACAGAATGTTTTTGTGGTGGAGCAAAGGTGAGTTACTTTTATGGCATATACAAGGGTATACTGTTCTTTTGAAGGAGGGGAGCTGAGTTACTTTTATGGCACAAACAAGCATATCCTGTTCTTTTGGGGTAAGCAAAGGTGAGTCACTGTTATGGGGCAAACAAGAATGGACTGTTCTTTTTTGGGGAGAGCAAAGATAAGTTTTTGCTATGGCACAAACAAGGATATGTTGTTCTTGTTACTCTCCTTATTTTGCATCCTCCCTGTTGTTTGATCTTGAGAGGGCTGTGAAGTCAGAAACTGCAATGTGTATCATTAATTTCTAACTTCTATCTTTAAAGATTTTCCAGTACAAATGTATGGTGATAAACTGAGGGCATGCAATGATCATTAGTACTTTTGAGAGATATGACTGCGTGAATCTTTGATGCCTGAGTCGTACTATTTACTACTGGACACATTTAAGTCAAATAATTCTCTGCTGTCACATGTTAAGGTAATTTCTGTACAAATCTCCCATCTTTTACTTGCTTACTGTACTAAGTGATGAAGTACAAAGATATGCCAACATATTATTAAACAGTCTAGGTTCAGGACTTGGCTTATAAATGCAGCAGTTGTCAGAGTGTTTCTTTAGGCTGACTCTGTCAGATGCAAGCAGTACACAGCCAATACATTACCTGGCATCAATGTTACTATATGTATGCGAGTAGGAGGAAGGTTTTAGGCCCCATAGGTGGTGAGGGAATTTGCTACACAAGGGCATGCTGAGCATGTTTCTGTCTGCCTACACCAACAGCAGCTGGTGGTTCTCACTCTGACTCTTCATCTGCCTGTGACTGTGGTGACCATGGCATTGGTGGTGAGATGGTTTCCCCTTCCCCTTGATGATCCTGCTGCAGCTGTTGCCTCAGGATTATGTTGTGCAGCATGGCTCATGCTCTGAAGATTTCAGAAAATGTCCACAGATTGTACTGCATGGCTCCCCCAGATGTATCTAGGCACTGGCAGGTATGACCCTAGCCCTGAGTAGCATCCTGCCTTCGCCCAGAATGATACCACAATATAAGGAAAGAATGATTGACTTCAACAATTGGCTAAGCTTCTGGTATAATTCAAAGGGGATCCAGTATCTGTCTGCCTGGGATGACATGATCGACAGACCACGATGCTTTGCCAGAGATGGTCTGCACCTGTCGCCCCTGGGATTCAGGTTACTGGCTAAGGCTCTTGCCACCCCTATAGTGCCTTTTTTAGGCAAAGTTCAAAGGACAAAACCACCACCATAACAGGTACAAGCATGCAAAATCCGAAGGTAATGCTACTCAATGCTAGAAGTCTAAACCTCAAAATGCACTCTCTCGAGGCACTCCTAAAAATGGAGAACATCGATATCTGTGCAGTAACTGAGACCTGGTTCAAGGCTCCAGAGAGCACCCCAGCAATACCAGGCTACAACTCTTACCACACTTTTTGGCCTCCAAACCAGGACCGAAACACTAAAGGTGGAGGAGTTTCAATATTCACCAAGGATATTCACACCACCAGGCTAGTTACCCAATACAATGTGTCTGAAATTCTCCAGGTGCAACTAACACTAGGTAAGACTGCAATCCAAACTGTAGCTTGTACAGATCCACCACCATATCCCAAGATTCTCACTACACCTTTCTAAACATACTAGAAAATATTAAGATAGAACCAAACACCCTAATACTGGGTGATTTTAACTATCCTGCCATTAACTGGGAAAACTACTCATGTACCAACACCTTTGCCCAATGGTTCTTGGAATTCATAAATTCCAACTCCCTGGATCAACTAATCCATAGTCCCACCAGGGGCTCCAATATCCTAGATCTGGTCATTACCAACATGGGAAATCGATGCTCCACACCTATGGTCACCCCCTCGTTAGTCAGGTCTGACCATAAGCTAATCACCCTTAACATCCACATCCCACCCCCATCCACCAGTAAGGAAACCTCCATAAAAAACTTCTCCAAAGCCAACTTCATGCTACTCAAGTCAGAAGTGACAAACTTCATGACACCCTTGCAGACGGGAACTGCAAGTTCAACTGCTGAATCCTACACTAAGGCACTGTACGAGCACATCCACTCATGCATGAATCGTGCCATCCCAAATAGAACCAAGATGCTCTCATCCAAAAAAGGAAGCCAATTTGGTGGTCCCCTGCCATAAACAAACTTTACAACAAAAGGAAGAAACTGTTGCAGAAAAGAGGAAAATCCCAGGATGCAAAAGACTCCCTTACCAGCCTCAGTAAGAAACTGAGATCCCTCATAAAATCCTCCAAAGCTAGTTAAGAAAATAAAATTGCCATCAATTCCAAAGACAACCACAAGGCATTCTATAACTATGTCAAGAATCTAAATGGCAATGCTCAGATCTGCTCTGAGATAAACCAGAATGGCATTAAATATACTGACCCCAAGGATATTGCCAGTATCCTGGAAGATTGATTCAGTGCCAATTTCACCCCCTCTCACCCCCTAAATGGCCCATCTCAATACTGGAAGATTGCCAAATTCTGGTAATAATGGCCACACAGGTAAAAAATGCACTCTCCAAAGCTAAGAATACAGCATCCATGGGACCAGATGACATCCCAGGCTGTGTACTACATGAACTACAATATGAACTGGCACCTCACCTAAGTGTCATGTGTAATCATAGCCTCACCTCAGGTTTCATGCCCACTGAGTGGCGCAGAGCAACAGTTATCCCACTCTACAAGGGGGGATCCACCTTGGATCCCGGAAACTACAGTCCCATCAGTCTGATGAGTCTTATTTGCAAGGCCATGGAGCGTATTATCATGGAACTTATAAACAAACACATTGGCAACCTTCAAACACTGGACCCCCCAGTTTGGGTTCATGAAGGGCCGATCTTGTCTCCTGAACCTGATTGACTTCTTCGAATCAGTCTCCAGAGCCATGGACAAGGGTAAGGTGGTCCACACAGCCTAACTAGACCTTGCCAAGGCCTTTGACACCATCCCCCACTCTGGAATCATAGATAAACTTACTAAGCTGGGCATTAATCCCTACATCACCCAATGGGTTGCTAACTGGCTTACTGATAGAACCCACACTGTAAAAGTAGCCGACTCCAAATCCAGCTCCAGACAAGTGACAAGTGGAGTACCTCAGGGTTCAGTCTTGGGACCGCTCTTGTTTGGCATCTACTTCTCTGAAGTACAGGCCAACACTATGGGGCTCTGGCTAACAAAGTTCACAGATGACTGCAAACTGTGAGCCATTACTGAATCCCCAAATTATGTGGATGCTCTACAAAAGGGCCTTACAGAAACAGATGCTTGGTGCCAGAGCCATGGGCTCAAGCTCAATGCCAAGAAACGTATAATTATCCCCTTTGGGAAAAAAACATGTACGAGTGATTTACCATATAGGTGGCAGTACACTAAACACCGAAAGTGTGATAAGAGACCTAGGGACACAGGTGGACAGTGGTCTCACCTTCGATAACCACATCCCCACAACAGTCAGGAAATCCTTCTATGTGGCACACCTCAACACTAAGGGCTTTTCAGCCAGAAAAAAGGAGGTCATTGTCCCACTGTACTTATCCCTCATTAGACCCATTATAGAATACAATGCCCCGTTTGGTATATACCTCTCAATTCATCTGCAACAACTGGAAAGGCCGCAGAAATACCTCACTAAAAGAATCACAGGCCTAAAGCAGATGCCCTATGCTGACCACCTTAAAAAACTCCAGCTATACTCTGTTGCATATCGTCTACTCAGAGGCGATCTCTGCTTAACATACAAGGCCATGTCAAACCCAGAGCTGTTGGACATGCTACACTTAAAGAAAACCCAATCCCTCAGAGCCACATGCTCCAGGGATCTAAACGTTGTCAACACAATAAACAAAACATGCTGGAGGGATAGGTTCCTGACCCAGAGACTCCCCAGGCTCTGGAATAGATTGCCCATACATGTCAAGTAGAGTGCCTCTTTGGCCCTCTTCAAAAGGAACCTTGATGATTGGATGGGAGAAAGGAAATTCACCCTGGGGATCACGTCAGTCGCCCTGCTAGACAGGGGTCCAGGAAAGTAAATAATGTGGGAAGAAATAGCCAGGGAATTGTTATGGCTAGGCTTGTATAGGCCCTAGGGCTGATAGCCTAGTACCAACCTATGAACCTATGAACTTATGAACCTATGAACTGTGACTTCAGCAGCCCAAAAACATGCTCTATGACATTTCTGATTTGAGTGTGTCTCTCACTATGGCATTCTTCCTTGGGTGTGTGTGTGTGTGTGTGTGTGTGTGTGTGTGTGTGTGTGTGTGTGTGTGTGTGTGTGTGTGTGTGTGTGTGTGTGTCTGTGTGTGCGTTGCTGATGGGTGTCATTAGCCACAGTTCCAGTGCATAGTATGCATCTCCCAGTAAATGACCCTGTGGGATATCTCCCTAGCAAACATCGGGTACAGTTGGGAAGTGTGTCAGATATGTGAGTCATGGTAACTGCCAGGGTTGCCAGCACACACATTCAAGATGATTCCCTTGGCATTACACATGACTTGGCAGTTGATAGAGTGGTAGCCTTTTCTGTTAATATAGACCCTACTCTGTTCCCCAGGTATTGCCTTAATTTCTACATGAGTGCAATCTGTGGCACCCAGTACTTCAGGGTAGTGCTCTACCCAGTAGAAGTGTTGCATATTTCTGGCCCTCTCCTTAGAACTACAGGGAAGATATATGTGCTCACTGGACTATTGGAGCATAGCATTCATGAATCGGTTAAGGATTCTACATACTGATGCCTGTAACACCCCTAACATGTACCTTGTTGGTCTCTGAAAGGCATCTGTAGCTAAACTTCTAAGGGATACACATACTTTAGTTTTCACTGGGATGGTTTCCCCTTGGTTGGCTCTGGCTCTGAGTTGAGGGCAGCAGAGGTCGCAGAGTTCCTATAGTGTGTCACTGTCCATCCTGTAACACTGTACAATTTCCACATCATGTAGGTTGTTATGAGTTAAAAGTGCCCTGAAAACTCTTTTCCTTATGGTCCTAGGCTTATTGGCAGCAGCAGCAGCATTGGTGTCAGCCTCTAGCACATACAACTGGATTAAAGCTGCAGCAACCCCTAACATTCTGTCTGTATAGACTTTCCATGTCTGTACTCCAAAAGGTTTGACATATGCAAAAAAAAAACAGCATAGAGTCTGCATGCATTCTTTATGGCTTGATGAATAGCTCCACTATGTTGGATTCGTTGATTAGCATGCAGTTCAGCTGCGTATGCATCTATGAAACACAGACAAAGACAGATGGAATCTATTAATAATCCACCATTATAACAAGGCAAACATGTAGCTAGCCAAACTGATGGTAAGGAGAGTTGTATATGTTTGGAAAGACTGAAAAAAACACTTTTTCTTCAGAATATTTCTGTACAGAGGAGTATGGAACTTCGGCAGGTATGCTCCCATTTTTACACCTGCATACTGCAAATGTTGTAATGTAGTTAGGAATAATGTGAAGCAAAGACTTTTACACTTTTATCTGTATGCATTAGTTAAAAGTGTACTGATGCATGTTTGTCAAGAAATTTTAGAGGTACACATGATTGATAATACATGAAAATGGAATGCTGTGTGATAAATATGTACACATGTTTCAAGGACAAGTCCTTTGATAGCATTTTAGCATTTTAAAGATGTTTTGTTAGCAAAATAGGTTGTTTGCCTGTTCTTTTGTCAGGGGCTGTGTGATAAATAGGTACAAATGTTTCAGGAACATATCTTTTTATAGCACGTTTAGCATTTTAAACATGTTTTGTAGCAAAATGGGTCATTTGCCTGTTCTTTTGTTGGGAGCTGTGGGATAAATATGTACAAATGTTTCAGGGACAGGTCCTTTGATAGCACTTTTAGCATTTCAAAAATGTTTTGTTAACAAAATGGGTCATTTGCGTGTTCTTTTGTGTGGGGGCAAAGATGAGTTACTGTTATGGCACAAGCAAGAATGGACTGTTCTTTTTGGGGAGGGGGACAAAGCTGAGTTGCTGTTATGGCACAAACAAATATATGGTGCTGTTGTTACTCTCCTTGTTTTGCATCCTGCCTGTTGTTAGTATTTCACATAAGTAGACTGCTTTCTGTTTCTCTGATGGGTAATACTGACTGGCTACCTTTTCTGTTTTAACTGGAAACAGTTATTTTGTAGTTGTGTGATACTTATGTGCATTATCCTTCTGTTGCCTTTCAGGACACCTACAAGTATGCCACTCAGGCATATTAATCCATGTAGACCCTCTACTCTGATGGGGAAGATCAAGTATTTGTTGATGGGTTTAATCAACATGGTGCTTTTCTCCTGGAAAGGGGACGGGGAGATATGGGATGCCGGATGCAAATATGACAGGAAATTGTACAAAATGTGAATGCTGTGGGCAGCCACAGCAGAACATATGAACAGGTGTGCCAAAGGGCCACTGACATGATTACTACTGCACACAGCCAAGCAGCTGCAGTGGGCCATGACCAAATGGCTACTGGGGAGGGTCCCACTAATCCCCAATGAACAGTTCCTGGCCAATATCAGAGATCCAGATAGCTCCCAGGAGAGTGCAAGATAGCCTGTACTGGATGTGGGCGCAGCACCCCCTGAGACAGTAAGCATGTCCCAGGAGGATTGTCCAGGTAGGCTTTGTTATCTGAACAGTTGTATACTGTTGCAGAGTAACATAATTGAAATGAATAAGTTAATTCTATGTCACATCTTTTTTTTGGGGGGGGGGTGTTGAAGATTGCTACAGTTATAAGCTTAGTTTGGAGTTGTCAGACACATTCTTGTTGACATTAGAGTTAATGCACATACAAAGGGGTAAATGTATTACCCTCTGTGTTACTGTTACTCATGACAATGCTTCCCTTATCTCTTGCTTAACTTCTTCCAGGACTGTCTGGGCTTCAGAGGATTATCTCATCTGTAGATGGTAAGGCAAACATTTTTATGTCAGTACTGCTGAGCAATTTAAAGAAATATTGTAGTGTGTGATATTGATCTCAGCCTGTTGTATGTACTTCTCTACTGTCTGTAATAGTGGAAGCACTGTTAGTTTGTTAGAATATACAGCAAGCTCTCAGTTAACCAGCACCCATGGGAATTAGTAGATGGCGGATAACTAGTTTTGTGTTGCTTGAGATTTACTATTAAAAATAGGTCTGTGTAATACTGTACCATATACTATTTGTTGGTTTGACTTGTTCAAAGGTTGGGGAGAGAGGGAATTTATTCCTATCTTCCTTTTTAAAACTCTAAAAACTTAAGGTATGTTTCTGTTGGGTGGGGGTGGGGGGGGGGCAGAAAGTGCAACACATGAAAATTGTACTGTATTTCTTTAATATTTTTAGCCAGCTGCATGAGAGTGCCGGTTGCTTGAGTTCTGGTTAACTGAGAGTTTAATGTATTGCACTATAGTAGTGCAAGTATTAATTGATTCCTGTGTTTCTTGCTTTTTATCACAGGTGATAATGACAGTGGGAATGTGGTTCCTGTGCTACCTGATGTCAGTGTATCAGCAGATTCTGATGATGATGGTGACCAAAGTGAGTCACAGTCGGGAGGTGCAGAGGCTGAAACAGACACTGAGGTTGACATAAAGCCTGTGAAAATAGGAGGTACTACCAGCCATGCCAGGAGAAGTAGGGCAGAGGATGTATGGCTTTTGACAACACAGCTAGCTGGTATTTTGTAAATAATTATATGTCATTTGTATATTAAACTGATTTGTATAGACGCTTGTGCTGAAAATGCATCTGTGAGGTTTTCTTGTCTTAAAATGTATCAGCAGTGCAGCATACTGGAATGAAAAGAAATGTACATGTATCATAGTAACTGAATTGAATGTATATGTTTTAATAGAGGATAATGAGACAGTATAGGTTAACCAGCTAGCTTACTTTAAGAAAATAATGGAAATATAAATGAGCTGTTAAACCATTAAAACATCACCCCACAATGCTGAATGACACTAGAGGTGATGGGTCTGGAAGAAGCCTTTGTTCATTAGCTCAGTAAAAAGAGGGGAATCCCCAGGCACTGCCATGAACATTTAGATGTGTATTCTAGCCATCTATGCTAAATTCCTGTATCAGGTTCAAATGGGGATACTGTGAGAACCTATATTCAGGTGACCAGATGAGGTCATTCTGCAAGTCATCTTGGATATTATATTTTACAGGGAGTAATCTCTGAGTATTGAGTATTCTGTTTTTGGGGACCTGACTAGAAAGACTGCTCACACATTTCATTGTGCCTTGCTCTGTTAAGTAAGTAAGGAAAAGTAATTATCCTATAATCAGTCAGGAATATAGTGAATCTTAGTTTAGAAATGTTTTTTTTTTATTTGTACAAGTCTGTTCATCAGTGTTATTTTCAATATGTCCTGTGATTTGAACTCTGTGGTTTACTGTAAATATATATTTAGTATTTGCTTTTATTATTTATTATTAAATATATTTAAACTTGTCATTGTGGCTGGTCCTTTTTAGAAAATATTTAAGCTTTGAGAGTGCTTATATTTATTTGCAGAAATTGTGTGGGACAGTCCAGAAGGCCTAGCTATCTTGGTCAACTACTACCATTTGTATTAATATTAACTTCACTCAGCATAATTGCCTTATAGTAACTGACTAGTGACAGTGAATCTATCTTATACTCTGAACAAAAGGGGACACAGCAGATAAATCTGTGCCAGCCTTTCCCGTGTGTGGTGTGTGTGAGTGTGTGAGGGTGTGTGAGTGTGCGTGTGTGTGAGTGTGCATGTGTGAGTGTGCATGTGTGTGTGTGTGTGTGTGTGTGTGTGTGTGTGTGTGTCAGCTACTTGGAGCAGGGACACCAAGCACTGGGCTTACAGAAATGGTACTGGAGGTCTTGGCTTGGACACTCAGCTGTGGACCTAACCCTACAGCTGTACCATTGGGGAGTCTTAAAGAGGACCTGGAGGGAGACAGATAGAGAGACCCAAACCCTGGGCTAAGTGTGTTCCCTGTGTGGTCTTAAGGGAAATTGTGCTTGATGCAGAGAGGTCTTCATCTGGAAATACTGAGTGTATCCATTTGTATTCCAAGAGCATGTCCCTCTCTAGTGTCAGTGGTGAGGATTCAGACTCCTTGATTGCTGACCCAGCATTTCCATTGTACTCAGCCAGTAGGTCTATGCCTACCCAGTCCAGTAAACCCACAGGTAGAGGGTGAGGACATTGAAAAGTGAAGTGCAGCTACTGCAGCTTCATTGCCTGTTGAGTCTGGCTATAGCGAAAGTGAGGTTGAGGACCCACTTAGGAGAATTGATGGGGGATACTCAGAGGGGCCCTGTGTCCCTCCTGCACCTGGTGAAGTTGTCACTTCTCATGCCACTCAACGTATGTTTAGAGTTATCATGGAGGCAAAGGCACATTCCCATAGGTGTGCCAAACAAATGCTCAGGGTTGTATATGTGGCACAGTCTGACACGTCTTCATCATGTTGCCAATTCACTGGATCAGGTGAATGACACGTTGGAATAAGGGGTGTCTGTAATGGACCGATGGGTGTCTGCCATGGAATGAGCAGTATCTGTGAGGGGATGTCTGCTAGGAGGGGAACAGCATCCTCATGGGCTTAGGTCAGCCACATCTTCTGTTGTCAACCAACGTAGCCATGCCTGATCAGAATCCTGTAATGGCAGTACTTCTACTGCTCCATCAGTGAGTGTGCTGTCCACACCCAGACATGGCAGGCATTGGATCATGGTCCTGGGCATCCCAGTCAATGAAGTTCATCCAGCAGACATCTATCACATTTGAGTAGCAGCACTGCATCTGACCTTGGATGTGGAGGTGCCAGTGCAACTCCTAGGAGAGCCAGTTCTCATGTTTGGGGATGACAACAGAGATCTGCCACCTCAACCATGCACAGCTCATACCTGTCTGACAGACCAACACATAGAGCTGGTACAGAGCTTGGATGTTTTCATGCAGACACTCACATGCCAATTACAGGCACACACAACAAGTACTCATATTGTCTCACTGGCCATTTGCTGTTTTATCCCAGTGTCTGCCTTCTTCTCCTTATTACTCAAACACACTCACCAAACTTTTGTGTCAGCACCCAGTGCAAGTGATGATAACTGTGCCATATCCCTGCTTTCTATCTTTTGGATTCAGGGATACAAAAGGTGTGTCTGATGTTCAGGGTGCGTAGCTATCTTAGTGCTTAGTATATCTGCATCTGTGTTGAACTATGCATTGTACCTTTGATTTATATAGGCCTTGAAAAGTTAGACAGTTGATAGCATCACAATTTCACAACTGTATACTGAATGCTCTTGTAAGGGCTGTGAAGTCAGAAACTGCAATGCATCACTACTTTCTAACTTCTGTCTTTAATGCACATTATAAGTCATGTCACCATATTCAGATCTTAGGACTGTATGACAGCACTGTAGTCAAACTTCATCAAAACAGTAATACAACATAATGCTCTCTTTTGCATGTACCTCAGACACATGCAGCAGCTGTGGAGACCAAAGGGCTTTCTTAGCAAGAAAACCCAAGGCCTACAAACCATGCCATAATGTATGTGGATAGACTAAAAGCCATATCACTGTAATCGGTCTTGTATAGGATGAGGTGACACCTGCCTGGCCTCCAGGCCAGTGTCTGACCATGCCCTTGTGGGATAACTGCATATCCAAACATCTGCTATAGCTAATGACATCAGCAGTGTTTGTTGAGAATATGGTAATAACAGTGTCCCACATTCTGTGGTAAAAGGCTCTTGGTAATGTCAAGCAAGAGTACACACAAATACACACACACACACACACACACACACACACACACACACACACACACACACACACACACACAGTTGACTCAGAATAGAACCCTTACTTATCTAAGTACACAGACAAAAGAACACAGCACTTAACGCAAGTGCAATGGCACAAGTCTGACTTTTGTAAGACTGCAGCTTAACTGTGTGAGACAAGATGTTGGCAGGCCTGCATAGGTTCATACCTTCATAGGTTCATACAAGGTTACAACCATAATGGCCATAGGTTCAGAGGCTCATAGGTTATTACTAGACTAATGGCCCTAGGGTCTTATCAAGCCTAGAAAAGTTGTACCACTGTTCCCTTATAGACCAAGATTTGTAGTCCAAATTTGCAAATACATGATCAGCACTGATTCCCCCTGCCTACGACTGACATAGGTGAAACCCCTGGGGTAATTTTACAATTTCCCATCCCATTGTCCAAGTTACACTTAAATAGGGTTACTGATAAGATCAGTTTCACGTGAATTCGGAGTTTGTTCCACAGCAGTGGCAATCTCTGGAAGACATATCTGTCTCTCCAGCATGTCCTGTTGATGTTGCAGGCTAGGTTAAGGTCCCTACAGCAAGTGAGTCTTGTCCCATTTGATTTGCAGAGGTGCAACATTTCCTTAAGACAGGGCTTGAAAGTGTTCTGCAAGCCAGGCATAAGTCATGCCTCAGCAGTCTATATGATAAAGAGTAGAGTGGCAGGGCCTTCAGTCTGTCCAGTATAGGTCATATTTTGAAGTCCCTGGATTCTTTTGGTGAGAAACCTCTTAAGTCTTTCCAGCTGACACAGGTGTCAGGTGAGGTACATGCAAAAGGGAGCATTGTACTGTATTATTGGTCTGATGAGGAACTAGTACAGTGGATTGATAACATCTTTAGTCTTGGATGCTATGGCCTTACTTATGAGGTGTGCAATGCAAAAGGCCTTCCTTACCACTGCAGACACATGATGATCAAAGTTGATGCTGCTTTCAACCTGCATTCCCGAATCTCTCACCACTGTGTTGGAGCTTAGGGAGTATTATTAATAGTGTAAAGTGCAGGTACCTGTCATTTGCTGAAAAGGATAATAGTACATATTTTTGGGTTGTCTTTGGTAACAATCATTTATGTATGTAAGTTCCAAGCCAGGTGACTTCACTCAGTTTAATACACAGACTGATTTATTAAAATAAAAAAAAAACGTCTGCAGTACAAATTAACAGCAAAACTTCAAACTCTTTTACTATTAAGAGAAAATAACACTTTTCTGTTGTCTCGAATTTCAGAAAAGCCTTTTCAGAGCACATTTTTCTGCTGGTAATCATACACTTAAATACATGCATTTAATCAATTAAATAATCATCCAATTAAAAATTCACTAAAAAGCCAACTACAAGGTTAACTTTTAATATTCTTTTTAACCTTCTTACTTTATTTATGGCCAGTGAATCATTTGTGAGCCTGCCAAGACTGTTTAGAGAATTGGAAATGGATTCCAGTCAAAGAACTTTGGATATTTTTTTTAGTTTCTCCCAGACAAGAGAAGGGGAGGGATAGGCTTTGTTAACCCATGGCAATGATGGTTCTGCTCCAAATCCAGAGTCTGCTACAAGTATATACTCCAGGTGGGATGAGAACAGACTGAAATGGTCAGTGAATCCATTCTCAACAGTAGGTAAGAGAATGAATGTTTCTGTAATACCTGAAGTGCAGGATTTATTAGAACAAGCAGAGAGACTGATTTTTAAAGAGATGTCTGTTTTTTTCAACTTACAGAGTCTCAACAGATACCAAGAACTAGATATAACACCTAGAGGCTTAAAAGCCTTTCATAATCCCTCTACACCAATTGATTTGACCAGTGAAGCTGACATAGCATTTCAGAAATGCTGGGTGGCAGCAGTGCACAGATGTAGTGCTGAGTGGGTCAGCATTCTGGTGGAGAGAGATATGCTAAAGAGGACTAAGCTGAAATCTGAAAGCAAACAAGCCTATTCAAATATTGCAAGTAAGATCAGTCAGGAAGACTTTGAAGGCTATTTGCAGAGTGTCAATGACAAATTGTTGACCTATGAAAAAGAGCTTAATGATCGTAAAAAGAAAAAAACTGTTGAGAGACATTCAGGATTACAAACGCAAACAAGCATTCATTTCTTCCTCCAAAACTAACAAAAAGCACCATGTTAGGCTCCAGGAAGGGAAGGAGGTAACAGAACAATCTGTAAATTACTATACATCAGCTGAAAGTGGAGCCTCATCAGCGGAAGGTGAAAGGGAAGATTGGGAAGACTACCCACGGCTACCAAAGGGACAGAATCCAGGGTATCTAAACAGGAATTTTTGTGACCATCCTGGGTCACAACAAGGGAATAAGAAGAGAAGTTGGCGGGATCAACAGCGTGGTGCTGGATATAATTCCTGAACCAATAAGTGGGGAAAATGGACATAATAAAATGGGACTTTCTAATAATATAAATGTGAGTGGTTATGAATATATTGTAAATTTGTCTGAATGCATTATTAGTAATGAAGAAAAAAATGTTTTGCATAGGGGTTTGAAATTTATTCCAATGTCTCTTCCCAGAATGTATGAGTTAAAGGGGGAAGTATTTAATTTTGTTCGCATGTTACATTTAATAGATTTCTATGCAAATCAAACAAAACGTTTAGAAGCAGATGTGAACAATGTAAGTCTTTTGTAGATGTTGCAAGTAATGAAGGGAGTTTTTTTTCTTGTATTTCTGACTTAGAATGCAATGCTTATCATAATTTTGATACTAATGGTGTTTCTTATAAAAGCAAATTTATGCCTCATTTTAAGTGTGATAAAATTGAAATGTTTCATCATATGTTAAATTATGCGATAGAGCAAGAGTGTAATATGTTTTTTAGAAGTGAAATTCAATATAATATGAAACAAAAAGAATGGGTCACATTAAAAATTTTAAGGTGAAGAAAGGAGCTCATATTTAAGCCTGCAGATAAGGGGGGGCAACTAGTAATAATGCATTCCACACAATATGTGTTTACAGTCCCCCGGATTTACTAATCTTCTGTGCAGGACTAGCTTAGTCCTGCACAGAAGCAACCATTTAGGAGCAGGATGGCAGTGCACCATGCATATTAATGAGGCATGCTGCCTGAGCTCCTAGGCTTACACAGAGTGTATAAGAGTGCAGGGGGCATGTCTGAGAGCAGAGCTCTCAGAATAAACATGCCCCTGCAATGTAGAACAGTAGAAATGGGTATGCAATGAGTGAGACCATTCACAGGTGACTGCATATCCCCACCAACAGTCCCCCTTCTGTATAACAGCAACAGAATGTAGAAATAAAATGAAGAAACCCTATTTTATTATTTTTTTTAATCCGAGTACAGCTAACCATAGGTGCACAGGTGTGCCTATCGCTTAGCTACGGTTAAAGCAGCTTAAAATGTTGAAGATGATAACAAGGAAGATATATGCAAATGAAGCAGCATAGCAATAGTGTAGTGAGTAGAGCATTCACCTTATGAACAAGCATTCCCGATTCGAGTACCACTGCAGCACATTCCATTTTCCATGGCAAAGCACGTTATGACCAATATTTTTGTTGCAAAACCCACTAAATAACATATATGTATGAACTGGAGTACTGCAGTAAATACACATGTGAAGTGTCAGTATCATAATGAATAAGGCACTAGTAAGCAGGTGTAAGCACAAATAAGCAGTAGTAAGCATATTTAAGCACTAGTAAGTGGGTTTAAGTCCGTTTGCGTGGGGGTATGCAATGTCTACACTGGCTAAGCAATTCTAAAGCTAACTCTCTCTAAGCAGATGTAACAGCAGTTTAGCAGTGCTTACCATCGTACAAACCTGCTTACAACTGCTCTAAAGTGCCTTAATCACTCAGTATCCAACGGCGCTTGTTCTGCCCATCAACAAAATAAACAGCCATGCAGGTCTCGAATCCAGGACTGTATATACCATAGTCCCAGTAGTTATCCACTAAGCCATCACAGAAGTACAGAAGAATGAGGTAGTAGCAAACAAGTCCATACCCCAGTATAACCAAACTGAACCTGTGAAAGGCATCAGTATACAGTACTATGTGCCATAATCCACTTATTTTTCTTCTTTCGGCTTTTCCCGGTTAGGGGTCGCCACAGTGGATCACCTGTTCGTCCATTATTGGCAATGGAGTTTTACAGTGTCGAGTTGCCAGCCCAGCGACCAACCTTCTACAGAAGGCACACACACATACACACACACACACACACACACACACACACACACACACACACACACACACACACACATGCACTCACACCTAGGGCCAATTTTGAGTGTCCACTCCACCTGCAGCATGTCTTTGGGATGTGGGAGGAAACCGGAGCACCTGGAGGAAACCCACGTGACCACAGGGAGGACATGCAGACTTTGCACAGAAGGCATCCCAGCCAAGGATCGAACCGGAGAACCTCTTGCTGTGAGATGACACTGGAGTACAGCAGTAAGCCCAGAAGTGAGGTGTAATTGTAATAGAGTGAAGTCCCCAATAAAACACAAGGACCCCACAGAGTGTACGTACACATCAATCAGGGATACCAGGCATACATATAAGGTGTAATGAATAATAACACGATGCCAAAAAGGCATTATAATGAAGGTCTATTTTAAGCAATGCTAAGCATTGCACAGGCCAGCTTAGGAGGTGTGAGCAATGTGTAGACCAGCTAACTCTTTGTGCCCAGTGGCATACCCCTTTAAACAATGCCAACCTTAGGTAAGCAGGTTTGCCCATAGCTTAGCCTTTTCAAAACCAGCCACTCATGGAAAAGTGCTGGAAATCAGCCCTACTTAAACCCAAGAGGTGGGAATACATCTCACAACTGATTGCAGCTTCCCCTTGCAGGCACTATGGCAGTAAGGGGAAAAGGAGTGCACTTCTGGGTGCAGTGCTAGTGCATCCAGGAGTCCACAGTCATGGCAGGACTCCTAGTTAAAGACCATGCACAGAGACTGCTGCAGGGCCAGTACCAGGGCTCCCAATATAAGGCAGAGGCCTGGGACCTTCTTGCCCATGACCTCACCAGTGCCACTGGCATACCCCACACTGCTGAGCAGGTCAGGCACCACTATGCCGACCTGAAGTGGCAGAAGGGGAACCTCTTGGAGGAGTGGCTCCAAGAGGCTAGAGCATCAGGGGATGTTCCAGATGTGTGTAAGTATCACCCCAGTATGTATGTAATAAGTGCCAGCTCAGGTATATCATGGATAGGTATGGCTAAATATTTCTCTTATGTCCCCCACATCTGCAATGGCGTGGGCCGCGAAACAGGAGGCCCACATCAGCCGCCTGGTGAGGTTGCAACATGAGGCAGGTCAGTAATACTCATGTTTTTACTGTCATAGGAAATAAAAATAAAAGTAGTAGTAAATTAATTGCTAGTATAAAACCTGTATTGTTCAACATAAGTATTGTATACACTAGAAAATATGGCAGAAAGAGTTTCATATTGTTTGTATGGCAATAAAAGTGCAATATCTTGAGAAAACAGGTCTAACAGCTGGACTGCATGTGTATATTCTGGTATCACATGGTAATGCAGATTTGCAATCATGTAATAATACTGTAGTATTAAGCACTGTTACCCACACCAGCACCATAAATTGAATGTGTAGGACTGCCTGTATACGACAGGTGTAATCCACAGAGGCGATGTAGTACAACTGAGAGACACACAGACAGTAAACAGGGAAATGCAAACAGCAAAAACTGAATAGCACATGCAACTGAGATGTAATCTGTTGTTTTATTAGAACACACATCCACGGTTTGAATCCTGCCAGTGGTAGTACTCTGCATACAGAATCATACCCCACAACTGTACAGATATGTCCAGAATGTCTATTAAAGTGGCCCATGTCTATTGCCTATCAACCTGTCCCCCTGGGAAATCAGTGGGATGATCCAGGACATATAGGCAGCAAACAGGAAATACAACTGATTGACACACATCTATGACAACAAACCTGGCACACTAGCAACTCCCCAATACCTTATGTGACTAAGAAGCCATGTATGTCCCATTTATACCCCAACTTGTTAAGCTGTGGTCAGAGTGTGTACAGTAACATAGTGAGATGTATGTGCATAATAATAATGTGGAACCTGGTACTGTGTGTGGGAACATTCAGGTAGTGCTAATAAACATTCCTCCCACAGGTCTGTCAGATGCCAACACTGTGCCCAGAAATACAATAATGATATGCAATTGCTCTGAATAATGAGGTATTACACATCACTGTCACCCACACTGTCCTACAACATATAACTGTCTAGGAAATCTGTATAAGAGTGTTGTTATACAAGGTCAGAATACATAAGCACAGGGGATTAATAAGACAGAAAGCAGATTGGAGATATACAGCAATATCAATATAGCAGACACAACTGTGATGGACAGTGTTTAAGTTGTAGCAGCCACAGCCATGATCTGAATCCTGGGAGTGGAATTAGAGTGCAAACAGATTCATACCCCACAACTGTACACATGAGGCCAGAATGTCCAGTATATATGCCCATATCTGCTCCCTGTCCCCCTGGTAAGTCTGTGGGATGATCCCAGATGTATAGCCAGAAACAGGGAATACAAGTGATTGTCAACCATCATGAGAACACACTTGTCACTGTAGCAACCCCCAAAACTGTTAGGAGAGTAATATTTCAAGTATGTCCTATCTACACTCCCATGTTGTCGAGCAATGACCAGAGTGTGTACAGTAACAGAGTGAGATGTATGTGCATAATACTAATGTGTAATCTGGAACTTTGTGTGGCAACAGTTAGGTAGTGCTAACAAACATTGCTCACACAAGTACTTTGGATAAGAACACTGCGCTGAGAAATACAGACCAATATAACCTGTACTGGTACTGTCCACCCTGGTATTGTAGGGGATTGTGAGTGCTGCAGTTTCTCTGAATAATAAAGTATCACTGGTCACTGTCACTCACATGGTGCTACATAATATAACTGTGTAGGAAAGCATGTATATGTGTGTGTCAGGTCACTAATGGTGGAAGAGGGCAATATTCTAGATATGTCCAGGCACACCAGCATGTGGTCAATACATGGCCAGAGTCTGTGCAGAAAGAGTTGGATAGCATAGTGCAAAACATCAACCCGGAATCCGTGCATATGTGTACAAACAGTTAGTTAGTGTTAACAAACATTCTCTCTACAGGTATACCAGGTAAGAAGTGTATACTACAAGTGAAACCGGTTCATGTGTAATGATGACAACAGCCATATCATTGTCCAAAATAAGGCTATAGGGTAGTGTAGTAAGACTTGTAAGGTACAGATAACAGCACTGACTAAGAAAGTAATGTGGACTACAGGAATATACTACATGTTAATTTACATCTTTCTCCCCCCCCACCTTATCTCCAACAATAATCAACATACCCACCCCAACTGGTATGTACTGACTCTGATAATGTCCAGTTGTTTGATAAATATTTTAATGGTTCCCATGCATGTGCCATATTGAATTATTCCAACATTGTTGGGATGGTGCCATCAACGTACCTGCATGCTGTTCTTATTACCATTGTGGTCCAATACATGCATGTGTTTTGTCTGCTATGCAACTGTTCCGTATCTGATGTTTGGGTTAATAGGAATATCTATGCATGCTGTTATACCTAACCCTGGAATGTGTTGACTATTAGTAACCCATATATGATGAAATCTAAACACTATAGCACGCTTGGGAAGGCCGGTCCCAGTGGACACACCTGTCCCACCTCAGCTGGCCGAGGCACTGGGCACCAGTTTATCTATGGCCTAACCCCGGACCTCCCTGTCCATTGGTCCTGCACCACTTTCAGGTGGAACCACCTCACGGGATGGGGCTCGCCCCCCCAGGAGTGGGCACGGACAGGCACCTGTCACCCATCACCAGGTTGGGGTCGTGGTGCATAGAGCGATCAACGAGCAGTTCGGTGATCTTCTATGCCAGCTTGAGGGCCACGTGTCATGATTAGAGAATCATCCTGGCTCTGCAGCCCAGCCCCCAGCACAGCCACCTTCAGAGCTGTGAAGGTGCAGTGGTGGCTGCCTATGGGTGTGGACATCAGTCCCACTGTTACCACTAGGGGACTTGTGGGCTTCTACTATCCAAACACCCCTCCCCATCAAGGTATTTACCCCCATGTGTCATATACAGCCCCTGTATGCATCTTGTGTGTCTTGTCTGTTAACCTACCCAACCAACCTCCCCAAATATACCTACTACCCCTCCCCAACATCCCACTCTCACCTGAAAAAAAAGGGGGCAATCTGTTCCCACAAAAAAAATCTTGGCCCATACATATCTGTCCATTTTGCACACATATCTACTGGACACATGTAATCTACTCTAATTGGCATCACAACTTATTATTGTTGTCCTCACCCCTCTCCCATGGGTTTGAGTGTCCAAATCTACCTCCAAATTCAGTGTATATGCACAGCTGTTGCTGTAGAAGAAATGGGCAGTTATGGACCTTCCCTTCACCCTTCCTGCACATCCCTAGCTATTTTCCCTACTGTCTTTCCCTCTTTGTGCCCCTTTTTCACCACTTTCCTATCAACCCTTTTTTCTTTTCTTTTAAAGAAATTAGTGTGGGGGTAAGCGGGAGTAAGAACTTTTAATCAGCGGTAAGCGGGTCTACGCCTGTTTGCATTGGGGTAAGCACTGCCTACACAGATTAAGCAATTTAGAAGCTGAGTATAAGAAACTGTAAAGGGAAGTTGGCAGGGCTTATCTGGGCAAAACCACGCAAACCCACTTACAACTGCTTTAAAGTGCCTTAATCATGCTGTATCCAATGGCCCGTGTTCTGCCTAGCAACAAAATAAACAGCCTCTGCAAGGCTCGAACCTAGGACCCTGCATACCATACAAAAAGTGATTTACCACTAAGCCATGCCAGATATACATAAATCTGATATTTTCAGAAACATATCCAGTCCAGTCATGTAACAGTACAGAGAATGTATACCAACATTTAGATGTATGTGTGTGTGTAAATATATTAATATCTAAACAGAAATGCTGAGAGAAGAAAAGGAGCCACTTTTGTGATTTTAAGTATTTTCTTCTGATTTTTTGTTAAGTTTTACTGCTTTGCCGCCTACTTTTTGGCATTTTCCGGTTTGCTAAACTTTATATCTGTAACAGTAACTGTACTTGGAACACATCCAGAGCCTGTTTACTGCATTTCCTGTGTTGCACTTAATTTAAAATCATTTTTTTCTCTAAAAACTGCATTTTACCTGATTTTGGCCTAGCACTCAAGTGTGGGGGCATTTATTGCACTGTTGTGATTATTTTGCTGCTTGTGTATCTCTGCTACCTTTAAACTACAACAAAAAGAAAAAAAAAATCTTGCTTTTTTCCCCACTTTCTGAAAGTTAAGAAAGTTCAGTTACAGATTTGCTGTTCTGAACTGTTTGGAAGTTTCTAGAAGGCCAGTGCTTGCTTGGACTAAAAGGAAGTCTCTGTGTTCATCAGTGGGAGTGGTTAACACTGAACAGCCTGCCTCTCCCTGGAGGAGTGGTTACTACCTAGAAGCTGTAGTTTTATTGGCCATTTTGGGTCAATTCTAAACTCCTTGATCTCTCTCTCTTAAAACGCTACAACTCTCGTTTTGCACGGTTTTGCACACTGAGCAGCATCGGGCAGCGCCGCCTAAACAGGTTTAAACTATTTCAGGCTCCACAAAGTCTGCTCTTCACTTTTTCCCTGTTCAAACTCTCAAAGTAATCACTCTATTCTCTTTCTAAAGCCCTGCACTTGCTCATCTCTTATAAGGAAATACTAACTAACTAAAGCACTACACCCTCCTTGACTTCTCATAAGTATTAGACTCCCGATTGGTCCTTCCTGATCAAGTGAAAAATCAGTTCCCTTTCCTAATCATCTGATCAGTAAAAAAACAGTTCCCTATACTAATCTGGTATGTCCAAGGGTCAGTTTCAAGGCTACTCTCCAGTCCAGCTGGTGAATCTTGGAATTTTGAGGCAATGTTACAATTGCCTTATGTACACAGACAACCCTCTCCTCCTTCCAACAAACTCTAATACATGTGAGAGATGCAGTTACACAGCCAAATTGGAGGCAGAGCTCTCTCAACCCAAGACTGGCACAGTCAGTCAGGAGGAAAAGGTAACCACCCACACCACAAATCCAGTCTCACACAGACCTGTTGCATTTGCATACCCAACACATAAACACACAAAAACATACTCGGAGGCTCTAAATAAAAATCTGCCTAAACAGCAAAGACCTCCTAAGCAGATATCCAAGCAACAGCCACCCCTCAACAATACCCATGAATCACATATCTCACAAAATCAGTGTGCCTCACAACCACTGCTCTTAAGGCCAAACAACACACCAAATACACTTGTTATAGGGGACTATATTGTCCGGCACACTGACATCCTGCTCACCAGACTGAACAAGGAGAAGGTCACTGTAAGCTGCCATTCAGGTGCCAGGATCCGACACATAATGCAAGCACTCAGGTCACTCCAAAGCAAGTACAAGTATGACTCCGTCATTGCCCATGCTGGTGTGAATGACCTGAGACGTACCTCCCTGGACTACATAAAAAGAGACATAGAGGAGCTCTCTGACCATGTAGCTCAGGCTGGTATGACCCTGACCTTGAGTAGCATTTTGCCCTCACCAAGAATGATGTCACAGTATAAAGACAAAGTGATCAGTTTCAACAATTGGCTAAAGTATTGGTGTCATTCAAATGGGATGACATGCTCGACAAGCCACGTTGCTTCGCTAGGGACGGCTTGCACCTGTCACCCTTAGGCTTTTGTATACTGGCCAAAGCTCTTGCCACCCCCATAGTGCCTTTTTTAGGCAAGGCTCAAAGGGCAAACCCACCTCCATAGACAACCCAAAGATAAGAAAACTAAAGGTAATGCTACTCAATGCCGGAAGTCTAAACCTCAAGATGCACACACTTGAGGTTCTCCTCAGTATGGAGAAAATTAATGTCTGTGCAGTAACAGAAACCTGGTTCAAGGCTCCTGAGAGCACCCCAGCACTACCAGGTTATAACTCATACCATGCTTGCCCCAAAACTCGGACCGAAGCACAAAAGGAGGTGGAGTATCTATATTCATCAAAGATACCTACACCTCCAGGTTAGTGGCACTGCAAGAAGCATCGGAAAACATCCATGTGCAACTAACAGCTGGCAAAACTGCCTTTCAGTTTGTAGCCTGCTACAGAACACCCTCCCTATTACAGGAACCCCACTTGGCATTCCTGAGAACTGGAGAATATGAAGGTCTCTCCAAACACTATGTTATTGGGTGACTTCAACTACCCAAACATTGACTTGGAAAACTACTCAAGCCCAAACACCCTCTCCCAATGGTTCCTTGAATTTAGAAACTCTAACGCAATGGAACAACTGGTCACCACTCCCACAAGAGGGAACAACATATTGGACCTGGTCATCACCAACATGGGGACTCTGTGTTCCACACCAGAGGTAAACCCCTCATTGGTAAGATCAGACCATAAACAAATTTCCCTGGACATCCATATCCCGTCCTCAACCCCAGCCAAGGAAATCACTGTAAAGAATTTCTCAAAAGCCAACTTTACACTTCTCAAGACTGAGGTGGAATCTTTCAAAGCCCCTGGGCCAGAGGATAATAAAGCCCAATCCGCAGAATCCTTTACAAATGCATTCTATGAGCACCTGCAGGAATGCATGGATCGTGCTATCCCAAATAAAACCAAAACTCACTCCTCCAAAAACAGGAGACTGGTCTGGTGGACCCCAGCCATAAATAAGCTATACAACAGAAGGAGGAAGCTACTACATGACAGAGCAAAATCCCAAAAAGGGAGGGCATCTCTGATCAGTATTAGCAAGAAACTTCGATCCCTCATAAAATCATCAAAGGCCAGTTTCGAAAGAAAAATTGCCCTAGACACTAAAGATAATCACAAGGCCTTCTTTAGTTATGTCAGGAACATGGACGGAAACTCCCAGATATGCTCTGAATTGTTGCATAACGGTACAAAATATACCGAACCTACAGACATAGCCAACATCCTGGCAGACAGATTCAGAGCAAACTTTGCCCCCCCTTACCCCCCAAAGGAGCAAATGCCTATCCCAACTGAATGTAACCTCCCTAACATCGCAGATGCACAGGTGAAAGCTGCCCTCTCCAAAGCAAAAAACACAGCATCTATGGGACTGGACGGTGTCCCAGGCTATGTCTTACACGAGCTCGAAGAAGAACTGAACCCTCACATTAAGTCAATGTTCAAACTTAGCCTTACTACATGATATGTACCCAAAGAATGGCGTACAGCTACAGTGGTCCCACTCCACAAAGGTGGTGCCACAACGGACCCCGGAAACTATTGCCCCATAAGCCTGACTAGTCTGGTCTGTAAAGCTATGGAGCGTATTATCATGGAACTCATAAACAGACATTGGGAGCCTCCAGACACTGGACCCTACCCAATTTGGCTTTGTTAAGGGCAGATCTTGCCTTTTAAACCTAGTTGATTTCTTTGAAACAGTTACCAAAGCCATAGATGAGGGCAAGGTAGTCCACACAGCCTACCTGGACCTCGCAAAAGCCTTCGACAGAATACCCCACTCGGGTATTATAAATAAGCTTACCAGCTTAAATATCGACCCCTATATCACAAGATGGGTTGCAAACTGGCTCAGAAATAGAACCCACATGGTCAGAATCGCAGGTGCCATGTCCGAATCCAAACCAGTTACAAGTGGCGTCCCACAGGGCTCAGTTCTGGGACCTCTCTTGTTTGGTATATACTTCTCTGAGGTACAGGCTAACACAGGGAGATTATGGCTGACAAAGTTTGCAGATGACTGCAAACTGGGGGCCATAATCAAATCTCCAGCTGACACAAGCATCCTCCAAAAGGATCTCACAGAGATGGATGCTAGGTGCCAGAGCCACGGCCTCAAGCTAAATGCTAAAAAGTGCATAGTCATCCCCTTTGGGAAAAACAAGGTGCCCACAAATTACCACATAGGTGGTAATCCATTAATGGAAGAAGTAATTAGAGATTTGGGGACCAACATAGATAGTAATCTCTCCTTTGATAATCACATTGCCAAAGTGGTTAGAAAGACCTTCTATATAGCCCACCTTATCACAAAAGGGTTTGCATCTAAATCAAGAGAGGTCATTGTGCCCCTCTACTCGTCACTCATCAGGCCCTTAATTGAATACAATGCCCCTTTTGGGATGTACCTTACCCGACACCTGCAGCAACTGGAGAGACCCCAAAAGTACCTCACCAAGAGGATCATGGGCTACAAACAGATGTCCTATGCAGCTCGACTAAAGAAACTCCAGCTCTACTCAGTTGCTTACCGCCTACTCAGAGGTGATCTATGCCTGACGTACAAGCCATGTCAAACCCAGAATTAATGGACATGCTCCACCTCAAAGAATCCAAGTCCCTTAGAGCTACACGCTCCAGGGACCTAAAGCTCGGCACAAAAATAAATAGGACATGCTGGAGGGACAGATTCATTTCCCAGAGGCTCCCCTCACTCTGGAATAGAATCTCAATTCATGTTAGACATAGCCCCTCGCTGACCCTCTTCAAGCGAGATTTGTACGCGTGGATGGGAAATCGCAAATTCACCCCTGGGATCTCCCCAGTGTCCCTGCTAGACAGAGGCACAGTAAACTAATCTTAAAAGGGTACCTTCTGTGACCTACTTTACAGAGGCACAGTAGGCTAATCTAATAGGGAGGCGGAAGCCAAATACACTCTGGCTAGGCTTATAAATGCCCTAGGGCAGATAGCCTAGTATCTACCTATGAACCTATGAACCTATATCTATATATGTATATATATATATATATATATATATATATATATATATATATATATATATATATATCTATATTAAGAAATATATACATATATATATATAAATATATATGAACATATATACATGCAAATGCCTACATCGACACATATATATGTCTACACCTATATGTCTATATATACACAGCAAGTTACATATATGTACGCAGATATATATCAATGTAGGTATATACGGACATAGTTATATATATGTAAGCAGATATATATATATCTATATAGGTATATATGGCCACACATCTGTAGATAGTAATGGTAGATTAACAAAAACAAATATGTCTAAATGCACCATTAATGGTGTTGAGAGGCCCCAAACAATATACGTCTTATATGAATAGGCTTACCCCCCCATAGCCAAACACGTCTGCCCTGCAATACACAACCAAGTGTTGCAGATCCCATAACCAGGACTTGCCATGACATGGGCACAAGACGTTAACAGTACTACATCCCACCTGCATGATGTCAGACTGATATTGGTAACATATAATGCAGTACAGTCTGCCTCCAATAGGAAATGTAAAATGTGGAAGCTATCAACATCCCCAGGATACATATACACAGACACATATATGCAGATACATATATATATATATATATATATATATATATATATATATAGATATAGATATAGATATATACATATACAGGTGACTACACATACACAAGCAGAGATGTGTAGACTAAGATAGATATGTAGAAGGTGCATACAATATGGAACAGCCACTACACCTACAGTTAACACCTGAACAACTGGACACTGTATGGGCCGCCCATACAAATGACAATCATTGCCTGCAACATATACCCACAGAGAGGTCATAGGAAAAAACACCACACACAGGTTTGCAGAAATGGAAAACCTTTATTTGTGTACTATTACAGTTCTATATGCCATGTCATATAGCTGTTCAGACATTGGTATCCATATCAACAGAGTAATGCAACTGTGAAACAGTTATACTAATATAGTAGTCTGGAAAGGTTCACAACTGTTGCTGTCCAGGCCTAGCCCTTCAAATTGTACAAAAGTAAAGACAGACTGGGCCATAGGATACCAAACAATCAACAGTAAGTAATGCAGGTGTATAGTTCAGCAGCCTCTATCTACACTCTGTACAAAATCACTTGGTGGTAAATACTTCAGTTGACCAAATGGGATGTAACTGTTACATAACAAGGCATAACTGACACCATCACAAGCACACTGACAAACAGAACAGTCTGTATGGCAGGAGGCAGTAGGCCTGCATTAACCCAATTTATGTAAGTAATGTAAATATAGGTGGTGTATATGGCACCGTACATCCAGATACCTTAAGACAGCTCACCCCTGATACCCCCACATTTTGTAACAGCCTAGGTCATGTATGGTGCATCCCCCCAGATTCAATAATACAGGGCCATATACCACTGTTACATACACTGGTCTCTGGAGTGCATAAGGGCACATATGTATTGTGTAGGGGAAGCCCACACATATATGGCCCCAGCCCCACCATATGTGTGGAGGATACAACAGCAGTGGACAGGTGGCAGCAATGACAGAGTGATATACTCACAGCCCACTACAGAACAACCCCTAACAGCATGTCATATGTGCAAAGCTTGGTATGTAGGTGGAGGACAGAGGCTGGAACACAGGCCTGTATGTGGAAAACTGTTGCCATACACTAAGCAAGTTGCTGGTGTTAGAGGATAGTCTGTAACATTCCCTTAGTCAGGGAATTGAGGTTAGAAACATAAATGGATGTAGACATGTACTGATAGCACTCAACACACACACTGCCAGTGAAATATCTGACACAGGACCTGTGTGGTGGACAGACAAAACATGATAAGAACACCTCTGGCCACCAAGAGGATAGGCCCACAGTTTAGAGCTATGGAGACAGACTGCATTCCAGGGTAAACCTAGTATGTACACACATGCCCTGTAACACCAGTACTATACAAAGCATAACACAGCTCTACTCACACTCTGTCTGTAGTTCTGGAACCTCCTACAAATATGTAGGTGGCCTGTGTGTGCTGGTTCTCCTTTAAGAGGTATTGCTACCTGCTGTCTGTAACACTGATGCCCACACACAGGAAGGATGTCCATCACACAGGAAAGGTAAAGGGACCACACCCACATGATGCAGGGATTTATAGTAGGTGGTTGCCATGACAATGATAATTGGAAGTACTACACAGCAAGCTGCATGCAGTTAGCAAGTGTAGGACACTGACTGGTGCAGAGGCCATCACCTGATCAAGTGCATCACCTACTAAAGCCAGGCTGCAATCTACTCAAAACAGCTCAATCCATTCACTGAAGAGAGAGGGAGAGAGAGCGAGAAAGCGAAAGCGGAAAAAAAAATAAAGCTCATCAATCTAACAGCTGAAGATGCAGACATTTAGGCAGCTGCCATTCATAAAGACATCATTCCCAAAACAGGTATGTGAAGTATATGTACATGTATTAGATTATAGTACCTGGTCCATCATAATGGGATAGATGATGTGGAATGAGTTATATATGCCATCAGGTGTTGTTATGATGATGTTCAACTGAACAACTACTATGGACAATAGTGTCTGCCCCTGTGGGTAGTGGGCAATAGCTGTTAACTGTGCAGGACAGCACTGACAGACAAGATATAAGCCATCATAGTGTGTGTTGTGTAATGGGAAGTATGTATATTATGTGGCCAATAGCTGGTGGTGGAAGTAATGCCATTATGATGGACATGTGGGAGCCATGGCCCACCACTGGCAGGATACTCAGGTGAATCTGTAATGTAGCATGCCAGAATGCCTTAGGTGTGTAATAGTGTTACCTGCAATCAGGTCTCACATATACCCCACTAATGTCAGGCCGTGTCCATATGTGGCACCTGTCTGTGTTGTAGAAAAGCAGAACAGTGCAGCTGTGCAGGAAGGTGGTGTGAGATTGTGGAGCTGATGGCTGAGTGCACCCTACATATAGGTATGCATGTGTGTACATATGTCACATATATAATATATAAGGATATATATGTATATCAGCATGTATGTCCAGAAATATACATATACTCATGTGTAGACATATATATGTGCACATATATATGACATCACATATATCTACACATATATAGATATATACCTATATGCACATGTCTACATATGTACAAACACACACACAAACATATTTGTATGTAAGGATATGTCCCCTATATCACTACCACAGTGATGTGTGCTATGTGCGAGGCAGCAGCACACATAGCAATACACACAGATATCTACATCTGGCAGTGTGTGCACCATGGATGGATATGTCGCATGTTAGTCCCTTGTTGGCACCACATTGACCCCATCTTTGAAGTATGCAATGGGAGTATGAAGAAGTATGGCAGGTACACATGTGGAGGTGGTCAGGATTGGTAGATATAGAGGACAGTCTACGGGGTGGTATGTAACACATGTGGTGGGTAAACACCGTGGATGGTGTGTGTGGTCTGTGATGTGGATGCCCCATGGTCCCCAATATGGGCACAATGGGAACAAGCATCCCACACACCACCACTCACAACAGCAGTCCACATCCTGAAGGTGCCTGGTCTGGAGGCTGAACAGGAGGAGTATGTTGGCCGTGTGAATGTGTACTGGGTGCCTCAGACTGATGTAGTACATCCCTCATGTGTCTGTGGAGGCCGGTATGGAACAGACCCTAGATCTGAGTCCAGGAGACAGGAACATGTCTGTGTGTGCCCTGGGGGGGGGGCAACATCCCCTGGGTGGTTCCTCCTGGTGGTATTGCTGTAACGGTACACAAGGAAGCCCCAGGTTGGGACAAACATGTGATGTGGCCAGGTATCATGGGCAGATAGGTGTGGAGAGGTGGATCAGCTGGCCAATAGAACATATACATGTTATTGTGTCACTGTTATAGAACATTTGTTGGTAGTAATAGTCTACACAATCCCATTACATGTCCAACAGCATGCATAGATATCCCCAATAACATAGACTGTCAGATGTGCAGCAATCTCAGAGCAGCCATACCACTGGCATATATGTAACCATAGTGGCCCTGACAATGGTATGCAGTTGAATAGTCTGTAACAGGCCAGCAGTGATAGTGTCCATGCAGGGGACATGGCTACAATCACATAGCAGAAGGTGTGGTACAATACAAAATCTGTCCAAACAGTAGTTAAGTTATAGCCATACCTAATGAGTTCTGTGTACAGTCTATTGAAGCTGATATGGTGGGGGGGGGGTGACAGAGATGTGTATTACGAACTGTGGTAAACTTGTCTTATGAGTTGCTCAGACCTGTTTCCATCTTTATATCTTTCAGCCAAGATGGCACTGCATGGTTGCCCACCTTTTCCAATTCTGTGAATGACATGGTGATAGCACACATAATCCAGCACTATCCACTGCTGTTTGGCAGGCACACACATGAGCAGCAGGAGCGGACTGCCCTGTGGAATGACTTAGTCCACAGGGTCAATGATGTCGGACTGCACAACCGCAGTTATGAGCAGGTGCGGCATCATTGTACTGACCTGCTTCGCAATGCCCATTGGAGTGCTGCTGCATTCTGGGGGGATCACCTCACTGCAGGGGGTGGCCATGCCATCCATTCCCCCCTGACACATGTGGAGGAGCTCCTGGCCAGCCCCGTGGCACCTGCCCATCCAGAACACCAACAACCACTGGAACCATTCATGGAGGTGAGTGTCACCCACACACCAGTCGAAGAGCATGTAGGTAAAAACACAGGGTGCATCAGTAGACCACTGTTGTGTAAATATCTGCAGTGGTACAGGTAGATCATGCATATTTGGCATGTCATAGATATATTGTGTTGCTGCATTATAGTGACAAACAGATGTCCAAACGTGGTAGTATTGTGGGAATTTACCATTGATGTATGGTAGTACTACACCCAATCTGTAGCAGTGCCACAAGTATGGCCATTGACATTGCATCTTTCACCCACTTATGTAGGTCCCTCTGGGGTAACAGCAAGGCGGCTGCCTTAAGCTGGTGAGTATGTCTTATCTAGATGCATGCCAACACACCGGACATGTAATGGTGATGTTATATTCCATGCACACATCTAGCACACCTATCCTGAATGCACGCTGTACCTGTGCATGTACTGTTGCTGTGAAATGCATGGTCTCACAGGGGCGAACATGATGGGGTATTGCAAGGGTATGTCACACATCTGCTTGACAACTAACACCCTGTCATTGCAGAATGTGTCCACTGTTGGTAGACATGGCCTACAGTAGTGACATGTTCTGGTCAGCACCCATATACAGTGCAACACCAGTGTACATACCTGTAGGACAATGCCAACTGCTGCTGAGATACACTATGTCATATGGCATTACAGTAGTCCACATTATCAGCTGGGTCTAAGCTGCAAAATGTGGAGTGCACTGTATGGGACACTGCAAGCTGACACATATGTATAGGGCTCACCTGTCATGCATCTTCATAAATGCTGAGGGGGGGGTGGTCCCAGCACGAAACACCAGTTCACTGCAACAAAGATCCTAAGGATGGTAGAAATGGCACTATCTACATATAGTCAGGTCCAGGACCTGTGGCAGATGTAACCCTACCCACACTACAATAGTGATGGCATTTTGTGAACACCATGGGATGTGCACATTAGTAGACCTTGCAATCATGCAGAATAGGGGGACATGTGTAGGGTAGTCTGAACATGCACTGGCAATTGCAGAAGGCCCATGCTAGTATACCTCTGCCATGAACAGAGACTGCTGTAGTACACACAAGAGGTGTGATAAACCATCATGATAAGGGTGTGCACACATATCCCCACATGGTGTGTATGCATTGCGGTCAGCAGCCGCACACCTAACACAATCTGTAGGCACTGCATGTGAATGTACAGGACATATGTTACATACCGGCTGCATGTACAGCTAAGATTTGCAGTGCTGTGGTCCCATGCCACATCACAGATTTGTGTGTAAAAGCAATAAAGGTGAGTATACCCCCCCATAGCCATGGTATGCTCTGATGGTTGTCAGTGTAAGCATTTCTGCAGTGACCATACATGGTCTGTTGATATTGACAGCTGAAAATCAGGCATCTGAGATCCAACAATGACAACAATCCACATATCATCCCAGGTATGTGTTGCTGAAACACATAAGAGCTGTGAGAGGCACTACACATTCTGCAATGGATTGGACACCTGTGAGTTGTGGTGCACAGTACATGGCAGGGTGTAGAACAGGTGCACAGCAATAATGTGTACATGGGTGCAGGGGTATCCAGGGGAAGGGGTGTCACCTAGTCACAGCACATGCATCATACACATGTATACCACTGCTAACAGGGTGTGACTATAGCTGAACTGGATGCTGTTCTGTACCATATGTTCTGCATGTTGGCAGATGGGTAATTGGAGGACTGTGTGCACGATCATTTTGCAACCTCACCTGCATGTGTGTGTGTGTGTGTGTGTGTGTGTGTGTGTGTGAAACCTGGTGATTATTTAGTTTCACAGCAGGGTCATTCTGGCAAAGTGGTGGGAAGTAGATGCATGTATGATGTGTGTGTGCATGTGTGTGTTTGTGTGTGTGGCCATGTATGCACATGTGTGACTGTGGGGTGTTCATATGGTTGTCCCCCTTTGGGACCGTGCAGTACATGGACATGGAGTGCCACATTGCACACCAGGAATACCTGTCATGTACTCACAGGACAGCAAATAGTATAATATGGCCTGTAGCTTGGATCAGGCATCCAGAGGAAAGGTAGTCTCCAGGTACACACTTAATATTGCTGTCAGCGGAGAGGTCACCTACAGCCCACGTATGCAGCTCTACAGATGCATTAGGGAAGTAATAGTCAACACCAGAAAGTGCATCCACATATTACAGCTGACACATGATGAGCCAATGGAGCAGCATATCCAGCATGTACTGAGCATTTCATATACATGAAACACCAGTGGGAGCTATTATGGGTACAACATAGTAGCCCACACATATAGGGCCCATGCACATCATTCCGACAATACAGAAGGTGCATACCAAATGACAGCATTGAGGCCATGTTACTCCACTACACACAGGTCAGGCAGGTAACGTAGCAGCAGGCTTTGTGTTGTGGCCGCTTGTGTGGGCATTTAGAGGACTGTGATGTTAATGAGTGGTGGCAATGTGTGTATGTTAACAAGTGTGATTCAGGATTGGGTAACACATGGACATATACGTGGGGCTGTCTGTAAAGGCATGGACAGGTAGGTAGTACAAAGATGTGTGTGTGTGTTTGTGTGTACTGTTACGCAATGCTGTACAGGTTTTAAAGTACAGTTATTCTTTTCCCCCGCAGGTGGCAAGGTGGGTCAGGGGTCCGTCCTGCACCCAATCTGATGTAGGTGTTCATACAGACACCGATGATGATGTTGATGATAATGGTGAGGCACAGGTGGGATTGTCAGGGGCCAACACTGCGCCAACATTTGACATCCCCATTTTATCCACCTCATCTCCACACACAGTTACAGTGCCTATACACACCCCAGCACCAGTGGCCATAGTAGAGGAACAGCTGGCGTTCAGTGGCAGTGCACGGGAAAGTGTGGTAACCATGCCTACTGTGTCCAGTCACAGCAGACATAGCCGGATGTCCAGCAGGCTGCCACATAGGCGGATGTTCCAGGGTGCTCGTGGTAGGGCCGCTGGGCATCATGCCCCTGGCATAGGCAACATAGTTACAACCAGAAGGAACATGTTCCAGGCTGTAATGGAGGCGGAGGCATGTATTGAGCATCACACCAGACAGGGCCTTAGGCAGCAGAGGGCTGCATTTGCAATTGTAGGCGACAACCTCCGTGAAGTGGTAGCTGCCATCCGTGCTTCTAACAAGCAAGCGGATAGACGGCATGGTGAGATGATGGCCCTCATCAGCCGTGGTGTGTCCATCCTTCGACATTTGGTGGGGATGCAGCGACCCCCACGTGGATGTGGACCAGCAACACCAACAGCTGGCACTCAATGTGGGCATGATAGGACACCAAGGGCCTCCCGTAGTGGCAGTAGCTGCCCTAGCAGTGTGGGGGTTGTGTTGTCCACACCAACACTACAGCAGTCCATGTGCATGTGGTCCTGGCCAGTCCCAGGAGGGATGTGGTACCAGTGGACAAATGTCATCAGCAGGAGAGAGTAGTACTTCAACACCTGTTCCTGCATGTGCCGTGGAACCCCTGGCAGGCACAGTCCACATGTCTGTGGCTGGAGGCAGTGAACTGCACACCCTGCCAGGTATGGTCTAAAGCTATCCATGAACACCTATGTATGCCAGCCACAAGGCAGAACTGTGTGCATGCATACCCACACACTATGCAAACACACCTAGGGCAACCTCATACCTACACACACCACAGCACCTCAGCCAGCTCCCCAGAGTACATCGCTCATCTACACACATGGTGTCAAATGTATGGCCCATGGCCTCTGGCAGGCCAACATCACACCGTGTGCATATGATGATACCTGTGCCCCATCACTGTCATCCATGCCATCAATGCAGGGACAGGCTGATATGGTTCTGATGCATACAGTGACTGTACAACAGTGTATCATAGTCCTGCAGTGTAACATGTTGTAGGGTGTAGAGTGTGAGGCATATTTGGCAGGTAGTGTAATGATGCCATCTAGCTGTTAGTAGCACTGCTTGGTTGTGGTCTCTAAACTGATATGCAGTTGTGTTGTAGGTGTACATGTATCAGCACGAGGATGGTCTGCAGTCATATTGCACAATGGGGTATGTCACTGTGCTGACACCATGGCAGTGGCATATCTGGGGTACAGTCGAACACATTTCACAGGTTACTAAACCGGGTATTGCCTGTGCCACATGGACAGGTGGCCCACTGAAGCATGTATACCCTGCAACCTGATGTAGACCCATCCACATACACACACACTGTTACTTGCCAACACTGAGACTAGACTCCTACCTAGCAATGTCATGATACTAAAGTGTGTGGCCTACATTGCACAAACACTGTCTTAACCACTCTGTATCCAACAGACCTTGTTCTGCTCAGCAACAAAATGAGCAGCCCTTGCAGGTCATGCACTCAAGGCCCTTTACACTGAAGTCACAACACATGACCACTACACCATGACCACTGTGGGGACAGCTGTTGTGTTACCAATATAGCTGTCATTACCCAAATTGAGTGGTATTGAACACTCTTTACATCCTAGATTGTGTAGTCTTTGTCATTAATATGACTGTTGCATCACATATGTTATTTTATCATAATGTCCACATAACAGATATCGTGGGATGCATGTGGGAGGGTATATGCAACCGTGGTTTACTCATGACAGGTATATGGTTGTATACATATAGGTGTATAGATGTCTACATGTACATACACAGGTATACACATACATATGTCTATATACACATCTGTATAGTGCTACATGTATATGGCCATGTGTACAACTCTTCGTATGTACGTATGTATACATATCTATACATATATGTATCTTTACATATGTGTGTATATATATATATATATATATATATATATATATATATAGATAGGTATACATATATGTACATATGTGTATATAGCTATATATGTATGCACATCCTATGTGTACAGATATGCCTGCTTATGTTGGTATATATATATATATATATATATATATATATATATATATATATATAGATATAAATATATATATATATATATATAGAGAGAGAGAGAGATATGACTATATGTGCATACATATCTATACTGATATACCTACTACTGTTGGTATATCTGTAGATATCCATACGTATATCATGCATATGTATCACTATCTGTATATGTGTAGACATATATTGCTCTGCAGATATATATATATATATATATATATATATATATATATATATATATATATATATATATATATAGGTGTGTATATGTATATCTATGTACATACACATATCCATCTATATATGTCAATATGTATATGTGTAATTATATATATATATATATATATATATATATATATATATATATATATATATATATATATATAGATGATTATATGTACAGATATTCTCACCATATGTCCTGTACACAGGAGTGTAGACCTACTCCAGCCCCTATAGTCCCAACGTCATAGTGCAAGTGGATGTCAGGTATGTATAGCAGATATATTGGTAGACTATTGCTACTGTAATTGGGATTGTCTTCACAGACATGGTGTGTGTGGGAGGTCATATCTGCTTTCCACATGTGTTCCATTGGCTACTGAAAGACAACCTAAGGGCATCCTAGTAAAGTACCCCTGCTAGCATGTAATGCCCTCATGGACTGCAGCACAGATATTGGGCAATATATTTGCACATTCTGAAACACTCTTTACAGTCCAGATGTATACACAGAACCCCTTAGTGCTAAACATGTGTACCATGCATGACAATATGGATGTTAACAACCATGTAGTTGGGTATAACACATAATGACTAGTATACATATGGCACCATATGTTATGCATTAACACACCCCTGTCAGGCCTGACACATAATAACTGCTGGTACAGGGGTGCCATGGCCACATACTACCCACTAGATATTGACATGCATCTGTACAGCATCCCACTGCTCTGTCTGACATACATGACTGTTAAGGGAGACCTGGCTTCAGTACATCCAGCAAGTATCTCCAGATGACATCTCACTGGATAAGTACACTAAGCTACTAGACATGTAACAATGCACTGTGCAGGCTACAGGCAGACTGGCTCAGCACTAGCCAGCATCTCCTATGAGGGAATGCACATGTACCTGCATATATAGCAGGCTCTGTAGGCATGTTACAGCACAGGGTAAGATACACCTGTGTGAAGGTGCATAACCACATCCAATGTGAACACATCCACAACCACATATGGTAAGTTAGCATAAAAGTACAGTATATGGACTATCTGTTCAACACCATCTTCATATGTGCCACTTACAAACTAACCCTACATATACTGGGCTGCTAGATGGTGTGGTCTGCTGTCTGTCTGTGGTATGGGACATGTGTGTGTATGGCCCTACAAACATGTAAAGCACTACGGTAACATACAGTGGAGCAGCATGTAATGTCAGATAGGATGAGACCTATAGCAATGACATCTACCACAGTCTGTACACAGGCTAAAGAACATGTTAACAATACACACACTGTCGACATTCACCATAGTTACACAGACCTCAGTACTGTACAAATAACCATGGCATGTCCTGATAATGTCATCAAATATTACCCGTACTGTACATAACATGTGTAGCAGTCTGATATCTCACTGACATGCTATCAGATATGATGACACTAATGATGGTGTACAGCACATATGCACCTGTTAATGCATGACATATGCACAAAGGTCGACAGAGTTGTGGCTGGAAGCACATACACAGGGCCAATATTGACAGGTTGCTGTGATAACCTCATATATGTACTGTCATAACAGGGTTTGTTGCAACATGTGTCCTATGAGGGATATGAAGTCAGTAACTGTCATGGCTTTCACCATCTACAGACTGCAATCCTCACACTACCTTCTGCAGTTCACAGATACATGCTCTGTGGGTAACACATGAAACCAAGGGCACAGCACACTGCCCAGTCTGCAGACAACCCTGCAGATGCAGATTCCTCATAAACATAGAACTGACATGGCAGGTATTGCAACATGTAGGACAGCCAAATCCACACACACACACACACACACACACACACACACACACACACACACACACACACACACACACACACACACACACACACACACACACACACACACACACACACACACACACACACACACACACACACACTGTTAAACCAACATTACTCAACCATGCAGTATAGCAGCACTCAGGTCAGGCACATCCCGTTCCTGTGTGTTGCCCTGTTTCCACAGTGTATGTTGTTAGAGGTAAATCCCCAATCCATCTGAGATGCTGTTCACCAAACAACAGATCTAGTTCCTGCCCACAGTGGATGTAAAGGGCCAACACCAACATGATGTTCCTAGGTTTGTTGGTTAAAATGTCCCCGCTTGTATACACCGGTGGTGTAGAGTGTGGGAAAACCAGAGGGGAAGGTGTTTGCTTAGTTTATAGTAGTGTTCTGGGCTGGGCTGGTCTACTGCCTGTGTAATTGGCTGATTCTGATACATTTCACCTGCCAGCTAAGCTAGTTCTCCTTGATTACCTTCCTACTGCTGTTTTCCCTTCCCATTGCCTTCCTGTTTAAGCCTGTGTGCACGCTGCTCAAACAGTGCACACTGATGCTATTTCCTGGATTAACCTCATTTTTCTTCCTGTACAATGGGGTGCATGGCATGCACACCCATTTAGGCTTTTTAAAGACTGCTAGGCAGGTTTAGACTCACCCCCTAGCTTAAGCTAGGAGCAATCCTGAGCCACAGGGCTCCAATCTTCTATGCCTGATACCCCCCATGTTGCCGCCTATGTCCTAGGCTTGCACCAAGCTATTCCTACTGTTACACTGTTGGGACCTGACTCACATCCTGGGCAAAACTGGGATTCACTATCCTTCCCCTCATTTACATAGGATTGCCTACTAATGCATAGTTACATGTCTCACACTGAGCCTCCCCCCTTAGCAACCACTACTAACTGGCCAGGTTGTTTTCTGCCTGCCACTGACTTGCATGTCAGAATACTGATTTTAGTTAGAATGCTTAATTTAGGTTAATTTTGTTATTTTCCCCCGATCTCGTATGCATGTCGCTGCCCTATGCTTAAACAGCCGAGTTCGGCTAAAAAAATAAAAGTTGATTTTTTAAATTTTTGTATTGTTTGCAGTGCCAATGGCCTTATACTTGGCCATTGGCATGTTTACTACATGATATGCAGCCTTTATTTGGAGCTGTCATAGCTCCATTTTGGATTTTATAGAAATGTACTCGGTTACTAACCGAGTACATTTCTGCTAATTGCGCTAGTCCTGCACGGATGGTCGCAAGCTTCCTGGATCGCAAATTCACCTAATTTGCATGGATTTCTCCTGCAAGTGGCGTGCTTTGCATACACGGGCTTCGTCCATGCAGGATTAGTGCAGGAGCACTCATGGACGCCCCTGCAGGTTGTTCCTGGATCGCCTGACAGACATATTGCCTGCTTGAGTTCCTGCACCAACCTTGCATGCCATGTAAGCTTTTGAGAATCTGGAGGAATTTTTCCAAGAGGTTTGAATAGGGAATTTTCTTGGAAACATTTAATGTAAGAAGGTTAAAAAGAAAATTAAAAGTTAACCTTTTTAGTTGGCTTTTTAGTGAATTCTTAATTGGATGATTATTTAATTGATTAAATGCATGTATTTAAGTGTATGCTTACCAGCAGAAAGATGTACTCTGAAAAGTCTTTTCTGAAAGCCGATTCACAAGAGAAGTGTTATTTTCTCTTAATGGTAAAATAGTTTGAAGTTTTGCTGTTAATTTTTACTGCAGGAAGTTATTGTTTATGTTAATAAATCAGTATGTGTACTAAACTGAGTGAATTCATCTGGCCTGGAACTTGTGGTGTGAGGTTTGGTTTGTTCTACAGTGTGGTGCTCCATTTTGTAGTATGTTGATATCATTTAGGGAATTCAGTGATTGTACACAGTTTGCAATCATCAGCAAATGTGATGAGTCCAAGGCCATCTGTTATTGCCTGTGTTTCTGAGAAACACACTGAGCTGAGCGGAGAATGGGCACTGACCACAACTCCAATCTGTGATGTATAACACTATGTATCCTGTTTTTTTTTCTTTTCTAATTTTTACCAGTTATTGCTTATTTATTGTCTGCCGCATACTTTTTACTGGATTTTATTGCTATAAACTAATCTGCATGGCTGTACTACAATTGTCTGCCTTACAGGGCCTGATAAATAAGGTTGTTACTGTCACACTGTTTGTAAAGCTTTTTTAGCTGGTTTCACTGTGTGAAAGGTATTAACTGCAAATTTTCTCCATTTGTTAAATGTCTGTTTGTTCTGATTTCCTGCCAAGGAGTGTATCATATAAGTGATTTGTTTGCAGTTAAAAGCATTCTTTAGGTTCTCCTTGCTCCTTTATCTTTTTAAAACTTTAATTTAGTGTCTCACTGCTGTTTTTCTGCTGTGATAGACATGTCTTTAGTTTTTTCTGCCTAAAATAGTGTAGCTACTAGCTGTAGTATAGTTTTCCACCCACCCCCTCCCTGTTGGTGTCTTGTACTTATTCTTGCTGGCTTTGCAGTTGCCTGCCCCTATTGTAAATATAATCTGGGACACTCCTCTCAGTCTAGTGTCATTAGCTCATTACACCTAATAGAGAGAGAACATTTGAGAAGGACAGCCCACTTAGTTTCTTAACCATGAATTATCTTCTGTTCCTCCTTTCTCCCTGTCCACTTTACTAGAAAAAACACTTTGATAGACTCTACCATTGCTAGAATCTCCTTGTGTTCTGATTGAGTGTGCTTCTCAAACAATATGGAAATATAGAGCTGATAAGTACATTTTTTGGCACTTTTTAACTGTTCAGAGTTCCGCATTGTCTTAATTTTTGTGACAGTATTATTTATATATTTGCTGCCATTGTTTTCTGATACTCTAAGTGCCTCCATCTTGATTTTTTCCTAATTTACTGCTTTCTGCACTTGCTTTTAGTCATTTTCTTTACATTTAGTTGCATTTATTTAAACTGTATTTACTTTAATATTGCTACACACTCAAGTGTGCTAGCTTGCAGTGCATTTGAATTGCTTTTACTGCTGTTTTAGTTGCTTTTCTATAAAAAAAAGTTTTAAGCTTGTTTCCTGCATTTTCTATAACTAGTCTAGTCCAGATGCAGAATTTATGCATTCAGGACTGTTTGTAAGCTTCTGAGCTTCCCCAAGCCTTTCTTTGTTGGAGGGAAGCCTTCTAGCTTATCAGTGGGAATGGTAAGCACTAGGTAGTCTATCTACCACAAGAGGAGTGAATTATGTCCCAGAAATTGTAGTTTATTGGTAGTTTGGGCAGTTTTTGCATTCCTTTCAACTTTCTGGTTTAAAAGCCTGTGTTTGCACTTGTTTCCTGCCTTTCCTGTAACTAGTCCAGTCCAGATACAGATTTGCTGTATCCAGGACTGTTTGTAAGCTTCAGTGCCCCCAAAGCCTTTCTGTGTTGGAGGGGAAGCCTTCTAGCTTATCAGTGGGAGTGGTAAGCACTAGGTAGCCTATCTACCACAAGAGGAGTGGTTTCTGGCCCAGAAATTGTAGTTTATTAGCCGTTTGGGCAAGTTTTACATCCCTTTAAACTTTCTGGTTTACAAGCCTGCTTTTGCATGGGTTTGCACTTGTTTAAGCTCCGTGCAGTGGCATGGAGCTGAGGTAATCTATTACTGGTGCCAGAAAGTCTGCTCTTCAGTTTTTCTCTTAGATCTTGTTAGTTCTTTCTTTCTTACCCTTCAAATAGTCTAATCGCTTTGCACTTCAGCGGGTTTGTGCAGCGATTATTGTAGCAAACATAAGTGCCATCAGCGCTAGTTGTTCTTCATGGAAATAGCTCTGGTACTTAGTAGTTATGACTATCCCTCCTGGCATGATTAAAAGGCAGTTCTCTGTGCTTTCTACTATTACCCTCATGCACTTCTGCATTCTGAGGCAGTGTAGCAACTGTCTCATGTACACAGACAACCCTGTCCTCTTACCTCCCAGCACTCAGACTTGTGAGAGATGCACTTTTATCACCAAATTGGAAGCTATGCACTCTCCAGCCAAGACCGGAATAGCTGGTCAGGAGGATAAGGTCAACACCTGCACCACACCACATGGAACAGATAGCCCTCCAGAACACCCACTATTGCAGCTCTCACATAAAAACACAAACCACACACCCACCTTTGCCGAAGCTCTCAATAGAAATTTTCCTAAACAGCAGAGACTTCCAAGACAGAAATGCACTCGACCACCACAACACAGCATAAACCACAGGACACATAGCTCACCTCCAAAGTGTGCCCCTCAACCTAAGCCCCTAAGGTTGAACACTTTGCCAATACACTAATCATAGGTGACTCAATAGTGAGGCACACAGATGTCCCATTCACTAGGTTGAATAAGAAGAAGGTAACAGTCAGCTGTCTATCAGGTGCAGAATCTGACACATAGCACAAGCACTCAGGTCACTCCACAACAAGCACAAGTATGACTCTGTCATTGTCCATGTGGGTGTGTATGACCTGAGATGCATCTCCCTAGACTACATGAAAAGAGACATGGTGGAGCTCTCAGATTATGTGGCCCAGACGGGTATGACACTAGCCCTGAGCAGTATCCTACCATCACCCAGAATGATACAGCAGTACAAACAAAAAAATATTGACCTCAACAATTGGCTATGTTTCTGGTGTCATTCTAAGAAGACCCAGTATCTGTCTACTTGGGATGACATGATTGACAGACCTCAATGCTTTGCCAGAGATGTCCAGCATCTGTCACCCCTGGGTTTCTGGGCACTGGCTAAGGATCTCCACCCCATCGTGTTTTTTAGGCGGTATTCCAAAGACCAAATTACAACCATAACAGCTATAAATAAATGCAATCTGAGGGTCATCCTGCTCAATGCTAGAGGTCTAAATCTCAAGATGCACTCTGTTGAAGCACTCCTGAAAATGGAGAACCTTGACATTTGTGCTGTGACGGAAAGAGCCCCTGCACTACCAGGCTATAATTCATTCCACACCTTTCAGCCCCGAAACATGGAACAAAACTCTAATGTCAGTGGTGTCTCCATATTCATAAAGGATATGCACACCTCCAGACTAGTAGCCCAGCATAACACATCTGAGATACTTCAGGTACAACTAACATTGGGTAAGATGGCAATCCAGGTCATGGCCTGCTATAGGTCCCCAACCATGTCCCTAGACTCTCACTCCACATTCCTAAGCACCTTGGAACCTATCAAGGTCCAACCCAACACTTTCTTACTAGGAGAATTAATCTACCTCTCCATCAATTGGGAAAACTACTCAAGCACCAATGCACTGGCCCATTCCTTCCTGGAATTCATCAATTCCAATGACCTGGACCAGCTCATTCTGATCCCCACTAGAAGAAGCAGCATCCTTGACCTGGTTATTACTAACATGGTTGACCGTTGCTCTACACCAGTAGTCAGTGCCTCCCTGGTCAGATCCGACTATAAACTAATCACCATGGAAATCCACATCTCACCCACACTCCCCGCAAAGGTAACCACCTTGAAAAACATCTCCAAAGCTGACTTTGGACTCCTAAAAACAGAGGTAGCTAACTTCACGGCATACATGCCAGTGGAAAATAGCTGCATGACTGCCAGATCATACACCATTGCACTGTTTATGAACATGTACATAAATGCATGGAACTAGTCATACCGAATAGAACCAAGCCGCTCTCCTCCAAAAAAGGAATCCAATCTGGTGGTCCCCTGCTATTAATAAACTCTACAACAGAGGAATGAAAATGTTTCAGAAAAAGGTGAAGTCCCAAAACTGGAAAAACTTCCTTATTAGCCTCAACAAAAAGTTGAGATCCCTCATCAAAACCTCTAAAGCCAGCTATGAAGGCAGAATTGTGGCTGACACTAAAAACAATCACAAAGCCTTCTATAGCTATATCAAGAACCTCCAAGGCAATAGCCAGATTTGCTCTGAGTTACTACACAATGGTACTTCCTATACTGAGCCAACAGATATTGAAAACATACTGGCCAACAGATTCAGTGCCAGCTTTACCCTTTTCTCCCCCTTAAAGGAACAAACAACACTGGAAGAATGCCAGGCACCCAGCATTACTGCAGCACAGGTTAAAACTGCATTATCCAAGGCCAAGAATACAGCTTCCATGGGACCCAATAATATCCCTGGCTGTGTTCTACATGAATTACAAAGTGAACTGGCACCACATCTGTGGTTGTATTCAGTCACAGCCTCAACTCAGGCTTTGTCCCTACCGATTGGCTCACAGTCATCCCTCTGCCAAAGGGGAAACAATACAGACCCTGGGATTTATCACCTCATTTGCCTGATGAGTCTGATATCTAAAGTTATGGAGCGCATCAGCATGGACCTGATTATCAAAGATATAGGAAATCTCCAAACTCTAGACCCCATGTAATTTGGCTTTGTGAAAGTGAGATCATGCCTGCTCAACCTGGTTGACTTCTCTGAGTCAGTCACCGGTGCTGTGGATGAAGGCAAGGCAGTGCATACAGCCTACCTCAATCTGGTCAAGGCCTTTGATACCATTCCTCACTCAGGAATTATTGATAAACTCACCGAACTAGGAATCAACCCCTATATCACTAGGTGGGTTGCAAATTGGCTCACATAGCATGAAAGTAGCGGACTCCAAGTGAGGCTGCCAGCCAATCATTAGTGGAGTCCTGCAAGGATCGGTACTGCGTCCTCCCTTATTTGGCAGCTACTTCTCAGAAGTCCAGGCCAACACAAAGGGACTCTGGCTGACCAAGTTCACAGATGACTGCAAGCTGGGAGCTATTATTAACTTCCTAAGTGATGCAGACATCCTACAGAAAGACCTCACAGGGACCAATGAATGGTGTTGAAAACATGGCCTTAAGCTAATGCATCATCCCCTTTGGGAAAAGCTTAGTTCCCACTAATTACCACATTTATGGGAGCCCACTGAACACTGAAGGTGTTATAAGAGATCTGGGGATGTAGGTTGACAGCAACCTCTCCTTCGACCACCACATTACCACTGTGGTCAGAAAGTCCTTCTACGTGGCACATCTCATTACCAAGGGTTTTGCATCCAGGAAGAAAGAGGTCATTGTCTCTCTCTACTCCTTCCTCATTAGACCAATCATTGAGTATAATGCCCCATTTGGCATGTACCTCACTAGACACCTGTAACAGAGGGAGAGGCCACGAAGAGGATCCTAGGCATTAAACACATGTTCTACGCAGACAGACTCAAAAGAATCCAGCTATTCTCTGCCTCATATTGCCTACTTAGAGGCGATCTCTGCTTGACTTAAAAAGCCATGTCTGACCTAGCTCTGTTAAAAATGCCACATCTAAAGAAATCCCAATCCCTCCACACCACATGATCCAGAGACCTCAACATCACAATCAACAGAACATGGTGGAGGGACAGGTTCCTCACCCAGAGACTGCCTATTCTCTGGAATAGTCTTCCCATACATGTCAAGCAGAGCACCTCACTGTCCCTCTTCAAGAGAAATCTTGATGAGTGGATGGGTAATGGAAAGTTCACCCCGGGGATCACTCCAGTGGCTCTACTTGATAGAGGCACTGGGAACTAACATCAGGTGGCATGATGCCAAGGCACTTCTATGGGCTGGGCGTGTAAATACCTATGAACCTATAAATAGATTTCAAACAATAGGAGGCCCAGCACAGTCCCTTGTGGAACATCACTGGTAACAAGTCTGCTGTAGAGGTGGAATCACAAGTATTTATTTATTTATTTATTTATTTTTATTTATTTTACATTTGTTAACCAGGATGGTCCGGCTGGATACGTGTCCATTTTCAGCGGAGTCCTGGGGAGAAAAGCTCCAAAGTTACAAATTCAGATTAAGAAATAGACATTACAAATAGATGATCAATTAATAGAGGTTACATAGAAGAAGATTGTAGACATAGTACATAGAGATAGAAAGTTATAGGTGTAACAAAATAGACAATCCACTAAATTGTGGTTACAATACAAGTTGATTATATACATAGTACATGCATTCTTCTGTGAGGCCAGAGGCATACTTTTCAATTGAAAATAGTGGTTGAAGATAACAATACTTAGAGTTGCAGTCATAAAGGATCTCATTGTTTAAATGAGGGGGAATGGCTGAGCAGAGTGTGTTGGAGGGAAGTGTGGGGTCTTAGTCAGGGTTGGTACAGGGGCATATCCAGTGTGACTTGAGGTGACTTTTAAGTTTATGTTTAAATATGGTTGGAGAAGACTCTATGGTAATGTCAGTAGGTAGTGAGTTCCAGGTTTTACCGACAGAGTTGGTGAAGAGGGAGTCGCCTGCAGCATGGTTGGATTTGATTGTAAGTACTAGGAGTTTGGTGGATGAGCATAGTGGGCGATTATTACTGTAGGGGCAGATTATGTTTCTTAGGGCTGGGGTAGTGTGCGGTTGGTGGAGGATTTTATGGGAGACTTTGAGCTGGTTGAGTTGTAGAAGGTGGGGTAGTTCCAACCAGCCCAGGAGTTTCAGGTTCTGGCAGTGGTGGGTATGGTAGGGTGAGCTAGTAGCAAATCTGGCTATTTGGTTGTAGCATGAAGACAGTTTTTTAAGATTGGTATGACTGTATGCATTCTGTTGGTGAGCCAGTTGGCTACCCATCTAATGATGTATGGGTTAATCTGCAGGTGGGTGAGTTTCTCATTGATGCCTGAGTGGGGGATTGTGTCAAAGTCCTTGGCCAAGTCAAGATAGGCAGTATGTACTGATTTGCCTTCATCCGGGGCTTTGGTGATACTCTTGAAGAACTCCACTAGATTTAACAAGCATGCTCTGCCCTTAACTAAGCCAAATTGGGTTGGATCAAGAGTTTGAAGGTCACCAATGTCCTTATTGATAAGGTCCAACATGATTCTCTGCATGGCCTTACAGAGAGTGATGGTCAGGGTTATCGGTCTATATTTCCCCAGGATGGTCAAGGGACCCACTCTATGCAAGAGGTGTACAGTTGCTGTTTTCCACTCTGTCAGGACAAAGCCAATACTTAGATTATGGTTGAAGAGGTTACCCAGTGCTTCCACAAGATCTTACTTTACACCATTTAGTAAGCAGCCTAGTATGTTATCTGGTCACATAGAGGCTGTAGTTTTGGTGTTGGTGAGTGCAGTTATGACCTGTTCTTTGGAGATAATAGGTAGAGAACTAGTAGCAGGTATGCTTTGGGATATGAATGCTGGAGACAAGGGTGTGAATTTTTTGCCAAACCTGCCTGTTAACAGGTTGGTGATGTCCTCAGGTTCAGTATGATTGGTACCATCCACTATGAATTCAGTGCAAAGTCAGGCCTTCCCTTTTACATCACAGACATAGCTAAAGAATGCCTTGTGATCATCCTTAGCTATGGATGCTAAATTAGTTTCATAATTAGCTTTAGAGGTCTTTACAAGATGTCTCATTTGCTTGTTCAAGCTATGGAGGGTGTTCTACTGAGTCTGTTCCATCTAATTCTTGGACATCAGTTTCTTTTTTCATGTTGTCTAATCTATTTATGCTAGATGTCCACCAGGGCAGCTTCTTTTTTTGTGAGCAAGTTTTGAGACATTGTGGTAGAGCTAAGTCTATGCACTTGTAAAGCTGTTTGTACAGGGCATTTGTGTACACCTACATATTGGACTCTTTACTGTCAGTGGTGGTAGGGGGTTGAAACTATATATGCCATTACTTAGGAGGCTATAGTTTGCTTTTGAGAAACTTTTCAACCTTTTGGATACTTGGGGGGGGGGTGGTCAAGTACAATTGTTACATTGAACATGACTGATTTATAATCAGACCTTACAAGTAAGGGTCTCACATTGGGTGGTGCACCAATATCTCATGTTAGTGAGTACTAGGTTAAGGACATTCCATCCCCTTTTGGAGTTGCAGACTAGCTTTTCCAGAGCATTTGTGGTTATAAAGTGCAGGAACCTTAGGGTGAGTGTGTTTGATCTTATATATGTATCCCAATCGATGGAAGGATAGTTAAATTCACCCATGCATTGAGGGTTTGGCTGTATTATGAGTGACTTAAGAAGGACCAGGAAGGCACTGTGCAGTTTTCATTGTTCATGTTGTCGGGCTTGTAGCTAAGTATGACATATAGGGGGTATTTTCCTACAGTTTGTTGGACTTGGAGTAACTCTAGGGAGTTGTACTGCTTAACCAGCCTTGGGATGTATTTGTCTTTCAAGAAGACAGATACATCCCCTCCTTTGTTTTTTTCACATTCATTTTGCAGTCTGAACATCTGGAAGGCATTATAGCCTTTCATGGCCAGAGTACTCTCTGCCACCCTAGACCATGTCTCTGTGACTGCATAAACATCAACATCTTCCCACCCTAGACCATGTCTCTGTGACTGCATAAACATCAACATCTTCTCAAATAAGTAGTGCCTCCATTCAGTGTAGTTTCTGATTTATACTCTTAGAATTAAGCAGCATAACTTTGAGTGTGTCTTTTAAGGATATTTTCATGTCAGGAATTTTGTTCTTATGACATTGTCTAAAAGGGCACTATGGGGAAGGCAAGTACCTTGGCCAGTAACTGAAAGGCAAGAGGTGACAGATGAAGACCATCCCTGGCAAAGCAGCATGGTCTGTCAACCATATCATCCCAGGCTGACAAATACTGGATCCCCCTGGACTGACACTAGTAGCTAAGCCAATTGATGAAGTTGATAATTATTTTGTTTGTATTGAGGCATCATCCTGGGTGAAGGCAGAATGCTGCTTAGGACTACAGACTTACTGTCTGGGACAGATAGTCAGAGAGCTTAGTCAGATTTCTCTTCATATAGTCCAGTGAGGTACGTTTCAAGCCATTAACTTCAATGTGGAGTATGACACAGGTGTAAATGTGCTTGTTGTTGAGAAAGTTTAATGCATGCGTGACTTTGCAGATCCTGGCACTGACAGTGACTTTCTCCTTGTACAATCTGATGAGGGGGACATCTATGTGTCTCCCTATGGATTTGCCTATAACCAAGATATTAGTTTTCAGGTGTTTTGCCTTAAGGGCTTAGTGGCTAATACACTGATATGTTTTGTTTTTATGTGTAGTGGATTCCATTGGGACTGTATCGTGTGCAGAAGGTTTGCATTTACAAGGTCTCTGCTCTTTTGGTAAGCTTCTAACGAGTACTTCTGCATATGTGGTGTTAAATGTTGTGCACTTGGTCTGTTGAGGAGGTGAAGCTTGTGTGTTTACAACCTGGTTGATATCTGGTTTGTTGTTACCTGAGAGAGAGAGAGCATTTATTCTACTTTCATTGAATAATTACATTGTGTATCCTACAATTGCTTCTCCAATTACATAGATTGTGAGTATTTTCATATTTGCTCATCATTATACATCCATTTCATACAGGCCTCCCAATTTCTTGTCTCCCACATGGTGTGCTGATTTCATCTACTATAAGTTCACCTGCAGTCCAGTATAAATCAGATTTGAGCTGTGGCGCTTGCATTAAGTACTGTTTTCTGTAGTCTGTGTAGTTAGATAGGGATTCTGTTCTATCTGTAGTCAAGTGTGTGTGTGTGTGTGTGTGTGTGTGTGTGTGTGTGTGTGTGTGTATGTGTGTGTGTGTGTGTGTGTGTGTGTGTGTGTGTGTGTGTGTGTGTGTGTGTGTGTGTGTGTGTGTCTCTATACAGCAGAGCAGATATATGTATCCTACAGTTATTTCTCCAATTACATGGATTGCCAGTATTTTGATATTTGGTCATGTCTATGCATCCATTTCATACAGGTTTCCCAACCACTTGTCTCCCACATGGCCTGCTGATGTCATCTAATGTAAGTTCACCTGCACTTCTATATAAGTCAGACTTGAGCTGTGGTACTTGTGTTAAGTACTGTGTTCTGTAGTTAGATTGATAGGGGTTCTGTTCTCACGGTAGTCAACTGTGTGTGTGTGTGTGTGTGTGTGTGTGTGTGTGTGTGTGTGTGTGTGTGTGTGTGTGTGTGTGTGTGTGTGTGTGTGTGTCTAGACAGCAGACCAGACTTATGTATCCTACAGTTACTTCTATAATTACATGAATTGCCAGTATTTTGATAATTGCTCATGCCTACACATCCATTTCATACAGGCCTCCCAAAATCATGTCTGCCACATGGCCTGCTGGTGTCATCTACTATAAGTCCACCTGCTAACTTGAATAAATCAGACTTGTGCCATGGTGCTTGCATAATAATGTACTGTGTTCTGTAGTTTGTGTACTTAGATACGAGTTTTATTCTCAGTGCTGTCAACTGTGTGTATGAGCTTGCTTGACATTACAGATAGCAATTTATACCAGCATGTAGGACACTGTTATCTTCTTTTCAACAGACACTGCTGATGTCATCAGCTATAAAGTGTTGCCTGACACACACCAGGTCAGACTTGAGCTGTAGCACTTGTGTAAATTACTGTGTTGTGTAGTCTGTGTACTTATATAGGTTGGCATTCTATTCTCACTGCAGTCAACTGTGTATGTGTGAGTTGTTGCTTGACATTGTGGAGAGCATTTTACACCAGCATGGGGGACACTGTCATTTTCTCCTCAACAGACACTGCTGATGTCATTTTTGGATATGCAGTACTCCAACCAGGGCAGGGTCAGAGACTGGCCTGGGGGCAGGCAGAAGTCACTTCATCCTATTCAATAAAGCTTACAGTGATGTGGCTTTCAATCTATCCAAATACATCATGGTATGGTGTGTAGGCCCTGTTATCTTGCTGAGAAGGTCCTGTGATCTCTCCAGTTGCTACATGTGTCTAGTGAGGTATGTCTAAAAATAGAGCATTATACCCTATTAGTGTTGTAATGAGGTTTGATTACAGTGCTGTCATACAATCCTAAGATATTGATATGATGTCATGACTCATGATGTGTACAACATAGGCTTTCAATAGCAGTGTGGTCAGTTGATGGTCAAAGTTCAGATTGCTGTCTAAATGTGTTCTTAGTGCTTGCATCATTGGGTTTCTGCATATCAAGACTATTGTCAATGTTGTGATTCACAGGGAACTCCATTTTTTAGAAGGACCATATTACAAATGCACATTTCTGCATTTATTAGTAGATTGTGTGCCTTTGTCACCATTCAGTTTGTGTGTGTTAGCTCCTCATGTACCATTTTATCACTATTGGTGGACTCAAAGATTGCACACAATATTCAAGAATCAGCATACTTGGTAAGGCAAAGGCCATATACTTCAGCTTGAAGTGTTGAGAAATATAATTCAAACAGTGAAGGGCCAAGCACAGATCCCTGGGGTTTGAAAATGGTGACAGCTCTGTTGGTACAGGTTGATTCATTGACTTTCACATAATGTGTTCTATCAGTGAACCAACTGTATGCCCATCAACTGATGTAAGGTTTCATCCCTAGCTTGTTTTTTTTTCTTAATGATAGCTGCATGTGTGATTGTGTCACAACCTTAAGCCAGATCACAATAGCCAGTTTGCACTGCCTTACATTCATCCAGGTCTATAACATGGAATCAATGTGCTGTGACAACATTAAAAATCACCTGTGGCATGACCCAGCACATACACCTTCCTGATACAGTTGAATACATAGTTCAACACACCCTCCACATACCATGTTCCTATACAGAGGTGTACATCAACATACATCCATCTAAGTTGGGGGGACAGCAACTAATGTGTGCATGTATAGAGATATCCTGACTCTCCTTGACTGTGAGGTAAACCAACATGTCATCACGGACCTCCTCTACATGTACATTAGTAATATTCTAGGTCTGTGCAACAGACCTGTATGAGTTGTTACTAATACATCAGCTCCATTACATCTGATAGATGTCCTCAAAGATGTAATCGAGGGCATGTGTGATGACAACAGTATCATCATGTGGAACTTGAACAAGGCAAGGCATTTGGCAAAAATCCAAACTGAGGTATTCAATCAACACTGTCTGCCCTATATTTGCTAGTTTCACCTGTACTATTTCTGTTTTCATTCCCACAATTCATCTGTGTGTCCTTATTCAATACATATACTTCCCCCAGGTAATTATTTTACATGGCAGTCCCTTGTCCTGTCACAGATCATTAACACAACTTCAGTACAGAATGCCAGGAATGGGATATCACAATACTCAGTTCTATATTACTAAGTCGGCAGGGCAAAACAGCGAATGCCCTAACATCAATACATATTACACGAAATGTCAAAATCTCTAATGGCCAGAACAGAAATTTTTTTCCCAGGATAAAAAAATTCACTAGGCCAACAAAAAAAAAAAAAAAGCAAACCAACAGACAAAATAAAGTGGGGGGGGGGCTTCACCTCCCACACCCCCCGTACTTAAATATACCAACTCCAAGATCACATTACAGTGGAACAAATGGCAAATTCCTGACAATGGCTCAGCAATTTTTTTTCCTGGGAAAAAAATTGCTGTTCTCGCCATTCAAGATTTAGGCACTTCATGTTATATGTGCTGACATAAGGGTGTTCACTGTTCTGCCCTGTCAACATGCTAATATAGACCCCAATACTCTGCACTGTAGGTACACTGTCCTGTACTGTGTTTGGACCATATACTTCAGATTCATACCTCTCAACTTTGCAGATATTCCCATGTCCATATGTTTTCCTTAGTAAACATGTGGCTTCCTGGTATATCACTGGGATGATCTCTTGACTGATGTGGCTAAATATTACATACATATTAGTGCATACCTTTCAACTGTTCTGATCTTTGGCATGTCATTGCAGATTGCAGTCAGAAACTGACTTTTGAGTTTCAAACTTCATGCTCTTCAGAAAGGTCATGCTAATGTACAGCTTATATATTTAACTTCCTAAGTTTGTCAGTGCAATATTAAAAACCTGTTCCTATTTCTGGCCCTTTATCCCCCAATTATTATGGCTATGTCCACATTTCTCACTCTAAGAGGCTGTGAGTGTTACATTCTAACATATTTCTATTTGACATCTATGCCAAATATGTCCCTACTACTGGTTATTTGTCTTCTCATTAAGTTGACCTCTGTACAGATGTGTTGCACTAACACAATGAGAGCTGTTTGTAAAGCCCCTGGTGATCATTGTGGCATTATGTACAAATCTGGTCACATTAGGTGCTCTTCCTCACACGGAATTGCTCTCTGCGTTTGCTGACAAGGTTTCACTGTGTGTAAACCCGTGGTGATCATTGCGGTATTCCGTGCAAATCTGCACACCATAGATGTTCTCATTTACTCAGAATTGCTATCTGCATTCACTTATGAGGTTTTGAGGCCAGCAACACTGTTGTGTGAAATGTAGCTTAGGCATGCCGTGCCTCATTAATATGCATTGCGCACTGCCTTACACTGTCCTGCAAACATATAAACTCCATGTATGCTCTGCGGAAAGCCTACACAGAGTTTATTGAATCCCAGGGATAGACCCACTAAATGTAGTTTTAAAAGCTACATAAAATAGGTGCAAAAGCAAAGATAAAACCACAGTAAAATCCATGAAGTGCTGAAGAAGTTGTTTTTGCCCCCTCTGGAATGAGAATTTTATTTTTATTTTTGCTAAGTTTTTCTAAGTTAGCTGCATCCAGGATCCAATATTCTTAGCAGTTATCCTTATTCCTAATCTTTTGCAAAAGCAGATAGGACAAACAGCTGGCTGACTCATGCAGAATGACTGATTCTATATCACACCCCATGGACAGGATTGCAAATAGTGATTAATTTATACATCTGTTCTGCAAGGCAAGGCTACACTAATGCCTTTCACCCTTGTTTTAACAAAACACATGAGTCTCCATTTAGGGTTTTAATTTATGATCATGTTAACTAAGGGCATTTAAAACCAGGGACTGTATCCATCCTTTTTAAAAGGGACAAACTATTATTGTTGAGATATTCTGCATCCGGAAGTCACAGATGTATAGATAACAGGAATAAAGGTACATTTATTGTGCAGAGCACTGTGTAATGGCCAGAAGATGAGAATTATATTATTTTGTCTGATAAAGGGAAAGCATGCACTGTTTCTCAGTCAGAGGCATTGAGGGCAGGGGTTTGAGTAAACAATATTTTTATCACTAAGGTAGAAAATTTAAAGTGTTATTGCATGTGGGTTTCTGACTGCCTTCTAATGTTACAGACTGCTTAGGCAAATTAGTACAACATGCTAAGGATGCATTGGCTGAGGAAAGAATAAGAAATCATAATATTTCTATGTAGAAGATCAGTGAATTTATGAGGGGTTTATAAGTCATTCAGAAACAAAAATTAGGAAGCCATGTCTGCATATATAACAGCATAATAATGGGACACTTGTAGGGTCAGGTGTTTTAATAACAGATATTAAGAGTGGTGTGTTAGAAGCTGCACAGTGACGTGCTTATAAGGAAGACTGAATCTTCACCTCTCAACCTACTGTGCAGTGCAACAGATATGGAATGCCAGTAAAAGCAGACTTATGAGGGATACTAAAAAATATGCCAGATTGTTCCATCCACAGGATGTATAGCAAGCCCTCTAGGTGGTGAAAGTGTATCATCATTCTTAAGGCATGAAGACTGCAGACACTGGGGCGGAGCCTAGATGGCCAACTGATAGCAGCACTTTTTTAGAGCTCCACAGAAATAGTTAAAAAAACAGGAAAATAATTAATTTTATCTATCAAAAACTACAAAACTCGATAGATAAACATTATATCTACTAGTATATCAACTTTGAACAATCTTTTTTCAGATTTTCCTGTCAAACCAACTTGGAGAAAAATCTTGTTGTGTGGAAATGAGTAACTCAAAGAATACCCACTCTGAGACTACACTAAGAAAGGAGATGCATCTGATGACTTCCACTCAACAAGAATTGTCCTTGAAAATGGATGGCTTCAAAGATAATCTAGAAAACTTAAAGGAAAGTTGTCAAGAACAAACTGAGATCTTTAAAGAACTTCAACAACAACAAACTAAAATAACAGACATTGAAACTTCACTATGTGACATAAAGGGGAGGTTGAAAAAGGAAGAAAATCAAAGTGAATTCCTGTTAAAACAAAACAACTGGCTAATCAACAAGATAGATGATTTGGAAATCAGCGAAAGGAGAACAAACATCAGAATTTTTGGACTTCCAGAAGGAACTGAAGGTGAGGACATTATTTTATTTTTAAATTCCTGGCTGCCTGAAATACTAGACCTAAAAGAAAGATTCTCCAGTGGTGTAGAAAGAGCCCATAGAGCCATAGGAAAGCCAATTCCCTCATCTACTACTGCGCCTCCTAGATCAATAGTAGTAAAGTTTTTATCTTATATAGATAAAGAACTGGCTCTCAAATTTGCTTGGAGGAGAAGTCCATTAAAGTACAAACAAAGTCAAATCAGATATGACAGTGACAACTCTACCAGAGTATTGCATTTAAGGAAAAAAATGTCCACTGGTAAAACTACTTAAACAAAACAAAATAAGGGCTCAACTAGCTTATCCAGCAAAAGTTAAGATTTTCCACCTAAATGAGATGATAACCTTTAACAACATTGAAGAAGCATCTTTCTTTATCAAAAACAACAACATAGTCACAATTCCAGAAGAAATGAGCTGGGCATCATCCACTTCTTTGAAAAGGACTTCGGAAAAAACTCCTGGACTGATGTCAAAAAAAAAAAGCAAAGGACTGAATCCAAAAATATAACCCACTAACTGTCTCAAAGAATCTACTAAAGCTTGAGATACAATTAAAGGACTCTGAAAAGTATGTATGCTAATATATTCTTTTAAATGACAAAGACACATGTATATGTTTAATGAATTTAATATATTATAAAATATATCCAAAGTAATACTATAAACCCAGGAATAGAAATAACCATTATCATAGATTATTGTTTTATGTCTTCTCTAACATATATGCATGAGTATTTGTATGTATGTGTATGTGCATGTATGTGTGTGTGTTTTTTGTCTGAAACCAATAAGTAACTATTCATCTAATAGAAAGTAAATGAGGTTACATAAAATGCTGTTACTTAGATCAAGCATGTGTAACCTAAAAAAAACACTTGTCACAATGTTAAATATTATATGATAAAAGTAGACTGTCACAAAGTAATGGTATTGTGGTAGCACAAAGATAGAATGCAGATTGATATCATTATTTAATTAAAATGTCTGTTAAATTCAATGGTCAAATGTTTTAACTGGAACCTATGCATGGCAAATCTTCTTCATATGAAAGAAACATGGGCTTCTGTATGAATAACAGAGAGGAAAAAAAAATAAATAAACAAGACGACTACAGTCCCTGTTTAAAATATATAAAATAGAGTTTTGTAACGTAAAAGTGTAGTACCATAATGCTATGAATGCCTTGTAGCAATATAGATGCAAAACATCAAAGATAAATAGACATGATGAACTTGACACAGCTCGCTTAGTGATGGGCGTTAAAAAAAAACAGTCAAAGAATGTATGCTTTGATGTGAAGCTAGACATCGGAAATCTACTCTGTGCCTGAGAAGCTTGAGCTTGCGAATAAACTGCTTAGGCAATAATGTAAGAAGTCTGTTCTCATATTTCAAATCCTGTCATTTAGAACATATGCACTAAAATACATTCTGATGCAAGAGAAAGAATAATGCAAAGCATTGTACGAGCATGACTCAAAAGACTAAACACGTTAGGATAGCCTGCAACACAGAAGACACATTATAAGCTCTGAAACTAGGAGAAAGGCTTCTGAATGGCTCTGTGAATGCATTTTCTATTATAGGAATAGGATCTCTCAAACAACTAGCGGATCAAATTACTTTATATACAAGCATTATTTATGTGAACGGAAGATGGGAAATGTGGGTGGATGGAGTCAGGATGGCAGACAAAGGCTGTGCTTCTGGCAGGTAGGATATTCTGAGAACAGTGAAATTTAGGATTGAAGAAAAGAAGAAAGAGCACCCGATAGCCATGAAGCAAGTTTGTTTGAGGGAAGACATGAAGGTTTGCGAACTGATTCACACAAGTAGTCATTAGTTTGCATTGTCTATGAGATGCATTGGTGGGATGGACGTGTTGAGTGGGATGTTCACTTTTGTACACATTGTGCCTTTTGTCACACAATATGCGGGGATTTTTGTGATGATAGTGAACTGATTGCATATCCCAAGGCTATTCCCATCTAGAGAAAAATGCGGCATTTCACAAAAGACACATTACAGATATTTATAAACAGATAGGTGAGCTGGCGATGGACTAATGGAACATAACATAACAGACACACATTGTGGGGAGCAGTGGCAAATGGATGATATTTGGCTTTGATGTTTCTTGAAAGGATGGGTGCATAAATCTAACTCCTTGACACCTGTGGATGGTGAAATATCACACATTTATATACTACTGAGTTACGTCTCACGAAGGCAAAAATAAATACTTTTCAGACTATAATTTACTGAGGATAAAATAGGAAAAATGATTCCTATTTGTAAATATTAATAATATAAATAATAAATATTTTTCAAGGCATACGGCATGCAAATTGGGATTAAGAGGGGACTCACCATAGGGAGAAAGCCTCATCAAAATTATTTTCTTAAGCGTGATGAGTTTTTGTTTGATTTTTAGATTGTATTACTGCTGAGATTCCCAGCATAAAGAGTAGACTCACAGACAGAAATGCATGATAATGTGGCAACCTGGAGAATGACTAACACTAATTGGTTATGTACCTTTCTTGGTCAGTGCTAGTACTTCCTGATTTGCAATATTGAGCAAATCAGGTAATCAATCAGCTATGTAAAGTTTCATAATGAGGTAAAATAGTACCAGCTCTCACCCATCCATCCCTATGGAATTTGCCAAGTTGCAGATAAGGTATATACAGTAAATAGGGAAATCACAGAGATATTATCACAATACCAAATAACCACAATCATGAAACAAACATATTATTAGAAAGGGAAGTGAGAATGAGACAACAAATATAATAGATCATCACACTAAGGTAATAAGAGGCCATCTAACTTTGAGAAATGTCTTTTTATTAGGATGGTTACACACACATAACTACAACAAACTTAATCAAAATTTTAATTAAAACAGAATTGTCTCATATAACACACACTGGAAACAAAATCATGAGATTAAACAAAACATGCTTAATTAGATTTACAATATATACCTAAAAGTATTTACTGGAATGTGTGTATTTGAATTTTTGATAGCGTTGTCGCCTCACAGTTAGACGTTGCCCGTTCGATTCTCAGTTAGAGCGTCTTCTGTGTGGTGACATGCGCGAGCGGGCGTTCCTCATTGAAGGTTGTGCGTTAGGCCTGGCAAGTCAGTACGTAAAACTCTTCTGCCAATCATTAGCGGACCGGAGTTCCGCTGTGGCGACCCCTAACTGGGAAAAGCCAAAAGACACAAACAAACAAATTTGATACAAAAAAAGAGAAGGAAATAACCTATGAATCTATGTTATGGTAATTTTCATTCACATTAATTTGATTTGATTTACATATATAATGTGACAAAATTCATACAATATGAATATTAGATGTGTACATTAACAATCAACATAGAATGATGTCTGTATCATAACAATGTAAGAGGTGTAAGTGAAACATTTATTGTAATGTATTCTCACATAAGGATATAATTTATATGAGGAAAAAAGGAATAAAAATTAAAATATATGAACTAAACTTCATATGTAATTAAAATAATTTGTAAAAGTTGAAAATTTAACATGTATAATTCAATATTGATTTACTTTCATAAAACAAAAAGATCTCGAATTAATTAAATATGGAGCATAAATAAATTGTCTGTTAAGACATGAGGGATAATCTGATTTTTTTATCTATCAGATTAGGAATGTATGCCATTCCATGTGTGATTAATAAATTATTGAAATGTTGGTTTATATTGTTGAATCTTATTGTTTTTCATGTTACATTTTAATTTTCTTTTATGGCCTGAATTGAACTTCAATGTAAGTGTTTTTAAAGAGAAATCCAATCTGATCAAGATTTGTAGAAATTAAAATAATTAATCTCAACTAAAATGTTATGAAAGAGGTCTGGATGTTAACATATGTACAAGCAAAATTTAATTCTAGCAAAACACATGGATTTGATACTACTCTCCTTAAATACTAATAGATTGAATAATCCAAAGAAAAGAACAAATCTATTAAAATATTTTAAACTAAATAAAGTGCAAGTGGTCTTCCTTCAATATACCCATTTTAAAGCAAATGACAAACATTTATGGAACCCAAAAGAGTATTTAATGTTAGCTCACTCCTCATATAAAATGAAAACTAGAGGAGTAATGATCCTATGGAAAAATATTATTAAACCTCAAGTCATATATAACTATGAAGACAAAGAAGGACTCATAACAATTGTCATAATAAAATTCATTAACAGAATTTGGACTTTAGTAAATTTATACTAGTTTCAGGGACTAGGAACACGGACAATTAAAAAACATTTAGATCTTATCAATAAAATGTACAAAGGTAGTTTGATAATAGGAGGCAATTTTGATTGTATTCTAGATAACTCTGAAACCACCAATAAGAGAAACCTTCACCTTATTACTTTAGCAAAACAGCTCATAAAGTGGAATGAAAACCATAATATAATTGACACATTCAAATTTAAAGAAAATAACTCACTATTATTTTCCCATCAGGATCATATATTTGACATCCAAACAAGAACAGATAAAATCTATATATCTCAAGACCTGAACACAAAAATAAATAAGTTTTCAATAATTCCATGTCCCTTATCAGATCATAGAGCACTTATCCTTAAGATTCAAGTTGACTTCAAGAAACTAACACATATGACAAAAATACCAGCTTACGTAAATTGAAAGAATTTAAACCTTGGCTACTTACAGAGCTACATTTTTTAGATATTAATTATACTGATGACCTTAACATAGTTATGATATGGGACACTTTAAAAGCCTACATATATGGTAAAATCCTTACATGGTTTAAAAATAAATCAAAAGAATGGGAATCGGAACTACGTAGCATACAAGATCAACTCTTAAAGACAAATAATAATGATACAATAAATAAAAATATTAATAAAAAGAAAATTGAAGAATTAAATAAAATATGATGAAATTGTAACTCATAAAACTAATCTAGCATTAGAAAATTTAAAACTAAATTCATATTCTGTATCTCCTAGACATGTGCACAATTTAGCAAAGAGAGTTAAATTGCAATCTAGAGCAAACAACATCACTAATATCATCCATGAAGGGAAAAATAAAAAAGTGTCAGATATAAGTGATATTTTAGATGCTTTCAAAAATCACTATACTAAACACTATAGAACTGATAAAAATCAAACAACTAATTTAAGTCAAGAATTAAACTTCAATACAAATAAGAAAATACTAGAGAAGTTAAAATTAGAAATTCAAAAACAAATTTCATATAATGAAGCAGAGAAAATTAAAGAAAGTAAAAATAATAAAGCTTTAGGGATTGATGGTATTATAATTGAAATATACAAAAAATTTCCATCATCCATAACCTCAATCTTTCATAAAGACCTACTTGAAGTTCAAACACAAAATATAATACCACCTTCTTGGATATATTCATTAATCATTCCTATAATAAAAGAAAACAAAGACCCAACTCAATGTAGTTCTTATAGACCAATATATCTACTGAATAATGATTATAAAATCTTTATGGAAAATTTAGTCAACAGAATCAAAAAATCTGTGATACAAATAATAAACAGATATCAAACAGGCTTCATATATAATTGGTATACCTATGATAATATACAAAGAATATTAACTCTTACTGATTTTCTAAATAGAGGAAAACAAGAAGGCCATTCTACTTGCTTTGGATATAGATAAAGCTTTTGATTCCTTAAAACGGGATTACTTATTTAAAATATTAGAATGTTATAATTGTCTTCATCCTTTTATTTCATTGATAAAGAATATTTATGGAAATAATTTAGCATATGTAAAATTAGGTCCTTTTACTTCTGTGTCCATAGTACTAACAAATGGTACAAAACAAGGTTGTCCTATGTCTCCATTATTATTTGCATTAGCTATCGAAATTTTTGTAACTTCCATATGCAGCAATCCCAAAATAGAAGGTATAAATATATATGTAGACAATACAATTCCAAAATTACGTTATTTGCAGATGACATATTACTCACCCTGACCACATCAAATAAATGTTTAAAAGAGTTGAATACACAGGTTGAAAAATGTTATTCGTTTTAATAAAATGAAATCAAATTTTTTGATATTGAATAGAAAAAGAGATTTCCTGATAGAAGACAATCAAATAATTGGCAAACAATTTTCCACATTAAACTATTTAGGTATAATTTTTATTTTATTTTTATTTATTTTACATTTGTTGACCAGGCTAGTCTAGCTGCATATATGTCCATTTTCAGTAGAGGCCTAGGGAGAAAAGCCCCAATATAGGCAATAGTAACATAAGAATACATTATATGCAATAGTAACATAAAATACAGTATATTATTTTAGCTCAGAGATACTAACTTATACACAGTAGCTTAGTAAAACGTGTGATAACATTTGATACAGTACATTATTTTAGATCAGACATACAAACTAATACTTAGTAGTTTAATAACATTTTAAGGTTGACTGCAATATAAATGTAAAAAAAAAAAAGATATATATATATATATATATATATATATATATATATAGACGGGTAGATATAAGTTAGTACAGTAGAGGGCTAACTAATTAGAGTAAGAAAAACTCTTGAAAAGTACTAAGAAGGAAGTGTTGGTTAATTACTAATTGTTGGTTAGCTTAGTAGTTATAAGGGTTTGTTAGCTAGAGATAAATAGAAGTAAAAGCAACAGAGCAGATAAGTATAGGGAGAGAGAAGAAAAGGGAGAGGGATATTAGTCAGGGTTAGAGCAGGGACATAGCCAGTGTGTTTTAAGATATTCTTTAAGATATTTTTCGAAACGTAGTGTGGAAGAAAGAGATGAGAGTTCATTGGGAAGCAGGTTCCAGGTTTTCCCCAATGTGTTAGAGAATAATGAATCCCCAGCCTTGTTGTTGGATTTCAGAGTGGAAACTAGAAGCTTATTAGCTCAGCGTAGTGTTGCAAGATTTTTGTATGGGGTAATCAGATTAGTGAGTACTGGAGTATTCTTAGGATGGTAAAGGATCTTTTGGATGATTGTAGGTTGTTGACAAAGTAGTTGATTCTGAAGTTCTAACCATCCCAGTTGATTGAGCTTGCGACAGTGGTGGGTTCTAAATGGGGAGCAAGTGGCAAATCTGGCAATGTTATTATAGCAGGTTGCAAGTTTGATGAGGTTGGTTTTAGATAGGGTGGTGTAAATAGGTGAGACATAGAGCAGGGTTGAGATAAGGTGGGTCTGGGCAATAGTAGTTCTGGCTATTGGAGTAAGGAAGGGTTTGATCCTATAAAGGGAGCCTAGCTTTCTGTTGACTGATTTTATAGAAGTATTAATATGAGCATCATAGCTAAGGCTGTGGTCTATTGTAATTCCTAAGAGTTTGGTTATGGGGTCGGGATATATGTTAGTTCCATTGTTAGAGGTTACCGTAAAGTGAATTTGTGGTGACTTTTGTGTAGGAGTAAAAAGCAACAATTTCATTTTTGGGGGGTTCAGAAGGAGACAATGTTGCATGAACCAATTTTCAGCAATGTTAAATACTGTTTGGGTAAGGGTCTGGAGTGAGGATATAGAATTTGCAGAACATATTAGTGTTGAATCATCTGCATATTGTATACAGGTGGCTAGTGGAATTTTAGAATTAAGATTATTAATAATTGAAAAGAGAAGAGGGCCTAAAATAGAGCCTTGAGGTACTCCAATGGTAACAAGGAGGTGTTTAGATAGATTATTATCCCAGAGCACTGCTTGCTGTCTGTTTTCTAAATAGGATTTAAACCATAGTAATGCCTGTGAATCAAGTGATTAGGCTTTAAGCTTACCGACAAGTAGGTGATGGTTAACCATGTCAAAGGCTTTAGAGAGGTCAATAAATAATGCAGAGGATAGAAAGTTGTTGTTATGGTTTTTGTTTATACAGTCAGAAAAAGATAGGAGGGCAGTGGTGGTACTGTGGAAGGGCCTAAATCCATGCTGACAGTCTATAATCCTAAGTATAAACACAGAGGAAATTCTAACTATAAATTATAATAATATTATAAACACAATAAAGACTAATGTAGCAAACTGGAACAGAATGTTTTTAAGTTTTGAAGATAGGTTGCAGCTAATAAAGATGATACTACTCCCCAAAAGTTTATATATAGCACAAGCTATTCCTGTAATACCAGATAAACACTTTCTGAAAGAAATAAACACATTACAATTAAAATTTATTTGATATCCCAACAAAAACAGAATAGCTCTTACACATCACATCAGACCTTGGGAACAAGGAGGGATTGACTTTACAGCTATAGAAGCTTACTTTAAGGCCACTGTTTTTAGAATCATTATAACTTGGATAGATCCAAAATATTCTTCCAGCTGGAAATCACTACATACTATCATTCATATAATTGAAAATATTATATTAAAAAATCTAATGCTTGATGTTTACATTAATAAACCATGGTATATTTTATATGCTAGTTTCCAATAAAATCATAAATGATATGTTTAACTCATTTAAAAAATTATAAATTCTAACACAGACATAAAACTTTGGAAAGAATTGTTATATCCTTTTAGTGTTACAAAAAAACTTTCATAATAAGATACATAGAATGACCTTCACTGCTTGGGAAGCAAAAACGTTTACTTGTTGGCAACAATGTATCAATAATCAAAAAGTTGTATATGGCCAACTTATAATAAAAACATATGATCTCTTCATCAGACTGGCTTATACTTCAAAGTGTATTATTATACGCACAGGATCTATGCAGAATAATCAATAATTCTTCTTTTAATGAAAGACCTAAAAATATAAAATATCTGAATTTAATAATTTATAATAATCAAAACTGGGGAAACATACCTTTAAAATTATATGTCATTTTAATAAATTATAAAGTTAAAACTAATCAGAAGTTTTGGAACTTTATAACTAAATGACATCCAATAAATTTATCCACGGAAAATAAAGCTAAAATGTTAAACTCTGTTAAATTAACATCTAACATGCAATTCTGGAGAATCTATACATGGACATTTCTGCATAGATCATTTTATACACCTAATAAATTAGCCAAATTTAATTATTCTAATAGTGTCACCTGTTGGAGATGTTTAGAAACATGTAAAGCAGATTGGATACACGTATTTCATGATTCTATAAAAGATAAGAAATTCTGGGAAGATATTACTAACTTTCTGCAAGCTATATTTTCAGATTCATTTGTATTATCCAAGTCTTTAATATTATTGAATGTCAATGAGAATTTGCATCTGAATATTAACAATTTATATCTACTTTGGAATCTGCTAGGAATTGTATTTCTAGGAAATGGAAATCTAATATTGAACCATCTTTTGAGGAATTTTTAGCACTACTGAAGCAAACTGCGTTGATAGAGACCGAAGTAAAGGAACTAAGGATTATTCCCAAGAAATAGAGCAACAGTCCATGGAAGAAAATATTATCTCTCACTGAGACTTTAAATTTGAACTCAGACTCTTCATAACTGTAAAAAAGAAATTTGGAAACACTATTTCTCTTTTAAATGATATCAGCTTGATTAATTTGGAAAATAATGTGATCAATTTTCAGGCCAATGTAAATATTGTACATAGTTAATTATTTTGTTTTAATTACTAGTTATTATGTATTAAGTTATATGATGTACCTTAATGAAAAATCAATAAAAACATTTGGAATAAAAAAAAAAAAAAAAAAAAAAGACTGCAGACACTAGTGATATTTGGCAGGGCAACACAGAAATAAGTCACTTTGACAAAATTCAAAATATGATAGGTGAAATGGGAGTGTTGGATGAAAATGGATCATAACATATTTGACAGAACTACACGAAGCGTACCTTCTGATGAAAATCCCCATAGAAGGGTACCTTTCACTTGGAGAGTGAATGCCCCTTCTTTTTATGTTAGTGTGCTTTCCATGCATGATTTCTTTTGCATATCTTTCTCTCAGTGATTCTAGTTTGACAGCCTATTGACGTGTTGATTCACAGTTCTCTAAATCTCATTTCATTCTTTCTGACTGTAAGTGGAAGAAGACTATGTTTTCCTTAAAAGAAGTTTTAAGGAGAAGAGTGATTTTCTAGATTTGCTCGTCTGCACTGTTTTCAGTCTTTTTTTCAGCTTATTGGCTCTTGAGTGCTGACATTTCAATAGGGAGCCCACAGACAAACACAAACACAATATCACATATACCCTGCACCCACTGTTTTCATATGCTAAGGTCTGGGAAGAGGACGACCTTTGAGTTCACATGCTGCATTCTTCTCTCTGACACTTGTACATGAATAGTAACTGTGCATGATGAGCAACAACAGCATGTATTAGTGTCTCACTGCTACATGAGCCCTACTACGTAACACAACATGTGCACATGCACAGGTTGCTTCTTACAATGTGTCAGGGAAAGCATGTCTACTGTGGTACAACACAATGTGCTGATCCAGTTATACACCCTGTTTAAAGGATATACTTCAGCTCAAACCACAATGTCTTGGGCAATCTAATCAGAGTGTTTGGGTGTTATTGTGGAAAGCATGCAGAGTCAATATGGTAAGAAGGGGCATATTAGTATGAACTTTGACATTATTATTATTATCATCATTATTATCAGCCGGCTTTTAACCATGTGAGATGATCCTTTCCTCAAGCACTAATGCAGTATTGTACAGTATACACACTTTTATTAAAAATTAGCTATGAATAACTTCATAAGTAGTAGCCAAAGTGGAAATGTGATTTATATGTCAGACATGAAGACAGAGAATTTCTGCCTCACAATGTTATTGCATTTCTGGCTTTTGCAATAATTATGTTTGTTACTAATACATGCACATCCCAGCATTGTTATTATATACAGAGACATTTGCTGTACTGTGCTATACTAGAGGCACACCATAATAACAGCTGCAGGTTTACAGAAAGTCAAACATTTCTAGCATTTTTGAATCATTAGGAATGCATGCCAGTCTGTATTTTTTGTCTGTACTTTTGAACTCGCTGCTTCTTGCCTGTAGATAACTAGATTAAAATTGGATGCCACATTATATTTGTCCCCTATTAATAATAAGCATCAGGAAAGGTTGTACAAAAAATCACTGACATAGTTACTTCTCAGTCTTTCTTGTCATTTTAGCAACATACAATGCTACACTGAAAGTGAGGCATACCTTGTGTAATCCTATTTTCTCACTATACAGCCCCATATCTAGTACTGAGATAGTTGGATAGACTTGGAGGCGTGCGTATATGATGTCATCAAAAAATACATTACTAGTTGTATTTAAAATGCTGTATTTATGGTATAGTACTGCATTCTTTTCAGATCACTGCCATATCTAAATATCGAAACCTGAATGATTAAGTGTACATGAATGTAAAGGCATGCTCAGCAATGCAGTCTATGCTGATATAAGCGAAAATAATCCAACCGTAAATTACAATTAGAAAATTCTTTAATTTTTGAAGTACAGTGCTATGTTCTTCTACACACCCACACATGAGCCCTGTTTTGCTTATGCTACAAACCCATTCACAAATAGGGGTGACACATGAGATAAAAGTCTCATCGTCATTAAACTGTGAGGTGGCGTGAATAATAGACTAATTGATTGCGTTTCTCCTTTTACTTTACATCAGTGACATCAAGGAGACTTTAAATGCTTCCATACATTGGCTTCCATAATGAGCCTAGTTTTATCCTAGCTAAGTACACTGACCAGGTACCGCTCAAATATGTCAGATTTGACAGGCTGGTCCACTCATACCCTCTCACTAGGAGAGAGAAGCTCATCGTTACTCTCACTTTTTTTTCTTCAGGTTTATCCCCAATAATAGTTTTATCATCCAAACTCTAGTTAGTGGCATGCCACATCTGATTACTCCTTCTATATCACTGTGCTATCCCACCGCATGCATTTGTTAACTAATAAGTGGGTTTGCATTTTCATGCATATCCAGACTCAATGGAATAATGTGTGTCATATTAAATTGTAGTGTATTCATTAAGTTATAAACCTTGCCTACTTTGTTTTAGGCTTATACTATTATTATTTATATTAACTTAAAACATACTGTACTAGGCTATAAAAATGGATGAATTAATGGAGGATGGAAGAAAGGAGAGAGGAATGGCTGCTGTATACCTTTTCTTTCTTTCTTTAACCACAACAGTCGTCCTTATCTTAAAGTCATGAGACTAGACATTTCTGAATGTTATAAGCATGTACATTTGTTTTATGCTTTTTTGCTCCTAAAAATCAGGAACTAGAGACGCAAAATTATCACTTGATAATATCTATAGATTAGGATTGCTGCGATTGCATCAAAATGGGTGTGCCAAAGATAGTCCATGTATTAACAGTATTGATGTGTTAAAAAACTAAACTAAAACATTATATTTGGCCAAACATCTACATTTGTTATATTCAGATTTCTCCAATGTATTTGACTCTATGACTCATCACACTATAATAATCCTTTTTAATCATTCAGTTTGGATACATATCTTACAAGAGTGTTCATTTGATATTATCTGTGATCACGCCTTCAATGGTGTTTGCAATGCTGTTTTTTTCATAATTATTGTCAATATTTTACTATGTAGTCACATATATTTTCTAAAATTTATAGACAATATCAAAATAAATTGGCCATCTAAAAATGTCATTATACAATGCATTGAACATTACATACATTTCAGACAATGTTACTTAGATGATATCTTGTTATCCTAAAAGTTTTCTGTTGAATGTATTATACACAAAAACAAGTGCACCAACACTTCAAACCAGTCCACAGTTTATTTTGTAAAGCGCTTTTTGTCACTGTGGTACAGTGACTTCTTCAGACAAACTTAAAAAACATTGAGTTCAGTTTAAATAACATTTTTAAAAAATTCTCTCATGATGCAGATCTTCCAATCAGCACCAGCTATTAATTAGTTACTGACATCATCTATTAATTAGTATAACCACCAGGATATTAAAGCTGTAAATACTATAAAATGTTATTCACAATATTATACCTGTTTTTTTAAAATATATGAAACTTTAAAAATCAATATGTGTTACCTACTTTATTCACATATTGGAAAAATAAACTTTGTTTATCTGCTCATACTTTTAAGTTTGAGTAGACAGGCAATGTGTCAACATTCATTTAGCCCTGGATTAAGGAATGCATTAAGACGCATCTACCAAATTAATTTGTGTTCTTCTAAAAGCTCATCAACTAATTAGTAGCTGGTGCTGACTGGAAGATCTGCATCATGAGGGAACTTTTTAAAAATGTTATTTAAACTGAACTCAATGGTTTTGAAGTTTGTCTGAAGAAGTCACTGTACCACAGTGACGAAAAGCACTTTACAAAATAAACTGTGGACTGGTTTGAAGTGTTGTTGCACTTGTTTTTGTGCATAATTAGTTCTAGTATTCTGTTTGTCGAAAGTTTTCTGTTGAATGTAGGTTGATAAAGAATGATTTATTTCAGTTCTTCTTGCAAGCTGTTTGGGTATTACATTAATAATATTGATTTTGATCTGCAGAAGTTTTATGTATTTTGTTAGCTGACAAATACTGTTTAAACTCACTTGCATTTATAATAATTGTATAGAACACATTCTCTGATGCATGTTTGTTGTTAATGAACCCAGCACTGGACTACAAGCCAATAGTACAGAAACTAGAAAATAAGTGAAAATCTAACAAGGTTTATTGAAGGTATGTCAAGACTGAATTAGGAAGACATACGTATATACATTACCTGACACAAGATCAGGACCCACATTAATCATTGTTCTCAATCACCTTTTAATACCTATTAGAGAATGGGCAAACCATACATCACTCCCTGATTGGAGAATGAACACTCTCCAGCAGGGTATTAATGTAAAAGTAATGCTCGCTGACAAACGAGTCCGCTGCTTCACGGTAGCATATCAAGCTGACTCGGACTGCAAAAAAAATAATGTCAGCCATTGTTTTACGCTTGCTAAGCAGCAGTTCTACTGTTTAGTGAGTGTAAAACATAAAAAAAAAAAAAAAAGGAGATTGACAGTACATATGTTTGTATGTGTGTGTGTGTGTGTGTGTGTGTGTGTGTGTGTGTGTGTGTGAGAGAGAGAGAGAGAGAGAGACAGAGAGAAAAAGAGTGAGAGAGAGTGAAAGAGAAAGCGAGAAAGATCTTGTGTGACTGAATGTATGTATGGAAGAAGAGGAGACTGTGTGTGTGTGAGAGAGATTGAGAGAGTGATAACGATCTTGTGTGAGTAAATGCATGTATGAAAGCAGAGGATACTGTGTGTATATGCATGTATGTGAAAGCAGAAGAGACTGTGTACGTGTGTATGGTTGAGAGAATGGGCTGTATGTAACATTGTTGTGTTTTACTTGGTTATTATTTTTAAGCACTATGTTATTGTTTATATGTGCGTGATGTAAAATGCTTCCTCCCAACACCATTAATTCATACTACAGAAAGTTTGAAACATTAGGCGGGGGAACTATTTTACATTAAAAATATATAAAAAAATAATATAGTACTTAAAAATAAATAAGCAAGTTAAACACAACAATTTTAGACAGAGACCATTCTCTAAGGGCCTGTGGTGTTGGGCCTCATAACACCCCTGAGTGGGCGTTAATTACACATTAACACACACCCTGTCAGACATTATTGCTTGCTTAATTTCTGTAGCTTTTACATATTCTGGTTGAATACAGTAACAAGACTTGATAAGTCTTTTATATAAAGCACTTAATCAAGTCATTTAGTAGTATAAATGTGATTAGTAAAGGAAACTAATCAAATGTTGGCATTCCTCTAAAGTAACTAAATAAAATCTAAGTATGTCACCTGAGTGGTATGAATCACAATACTGTTTCATGACAGTCAGCTGAACTTACAATATATCTCACTAACATTAGGGCTAGTAATGGACTAAGGAGGTCTATAATAATGCTGCTGATGTAAAAATACATTAGTTGATACTTGTAGTTACAATATTAATTGGGTGTATAGTGCAGTCTGTACTATAGAAAGAACAAAAAACAATAATATCATGAAACAAAGAAAAGATAGCTGACTGATAAAATAAAAATTAATAATATGTAAACATTTATTTTTCTCTTCTTGTCTGTGAAAAATAGCACTGGTTTAATTCTTCCATGTACATTGTTTTCATTGGGATTTGCTAGGTACAAAAAGTATCAGAACACAGTCTTTTACCTCCCATCTATTACATTTTTCCTGTCCTCGCATTTTATTTAAATACTGTAACACTGATGATGTCTATTGCTCCAGTGTCAAAAGGCCATTTTTGATATAAAATCAAATTCAGTAGCATGCTCAAGCATGGGAACAGGGGGTAATAAAAAGATAAAACAACATAGTTATAAATGCAGTGATGCATAAAGCAGTAAACTAGTAAGCACAGCATTGACGTGAAGGAAGAAAACTTTCTGTAACGACATCTTCAGTGTCCTCGGTAATCTGGCCACAAAACCACAGCCCTACAGATAATGAGATGGTGAGTGTTTAACTGACAGAAGCTTTAAGGTACATCTGTCTGCCTGTTGCCAACTATGCCGACATTACAAGCCTGCTGATGTATCTTTTATATGAACTGTACTCCAACTCTGCAGATGTTAGTATGTTAACGACATGACATATGCTAAGCTTTAATCTGCTCTCAACCAGTACAGAATTTGCAGCATGAGGGCAATTTGCTTTTTAAGATACTCTCTGCCAGATGCATGTTTCTTAAGTTAGTGCTTGTCAGTATTCTAGCTATGGTTTTCTGAATACAGGGGATGTGTTAGGAGACCCAAAGCAAAGAGTTTTGCAGTAATGAGCAAGTGCAGAAAACAAGGAATGAATGACTGTAACAATGCTCTGAGATGGAATATGATGTAATACAGGCAACGTTCCTCAAATGAAAACAAGATGATGTCATAGCTGTCATCTCATGATCTTTATTGACAGTGAGTCACCCAGAAGTATATCCATGTTACATAAGCTATTCATAAATATCAGCCAATTTTCCCAATAATAGATGTGGAAAAATACTCTGTTTGGCCTCGGGTGTGATGGTACAGTTGAAGATACCAGTGTGCTGTCCTCAGACTGATAAATTAACTATAGACACTTAAAAAACATTGAAATCCATGCTGTGAAAAGCTGCTGGTGCAGTGCAATGAAATGGGACCAGATGTTACTTTATCTACTGTTTGCAATCAGAGAAATGCTGCAAGCGTCAATTGCATTTACCCCATTTGAACTTTATATGGCAGACATCTGAGAAGGCTGCTTGACATTGCTAAGGAAATTTGGGAAGAAGAAAGGGCACAATTCAAAAGTGTTATAGAACACTGTGTTCATCTGCAGGGTGGACTAAAGCTGATAATGCCCATAGTGATTGAGTACATACATAATGCTCAGGATATGCAGCAATACTTCTGTTGTAAGAATGCTTGAGTTAACAGAATACATCATAGAAGATCAGGTACTGGTGTTTATGCCCTCCATGGAGAACAAATTTCTGGCCAAATGGCAGGGGCCATTTGAGATGTTGGAATTAATAAATGCAGTGAACTATATTGATAGATAGTCTGTAAAGTGTAAAAAGAGCAATACTATCACCCAAGGAAGGAAGTAAAGGATTCTGCAGGGAGGTGGGAAGCTGGGGTTCTTGCAAGACAGTCTGTGCCATCTTTACTAGAAAAACAACTACAAGAATACTAGTCAAGAGTGCAAAATAAGGAAGTAAGATAATTCTTATTAAAAATTAACAAGTATTTTTATAAATGCCTAGGAGAGCTAAACTGATAGAATATAACACTGAGACAACACCTGCTGTGGAAGTTAGATTGAGACCTTTCACAACACCACTATCACAGAAGCAGTTAGTTAGGAAAGAGGAAAAATGCTTAAACCAAGCTTAATGGAAGAATCTGGAGCATCCCAGTACTGCTATAACATAAAACTGATATAGGTATTCGATTCTGCAAAAAATTTAGGAAACTGAAAAGCAGTTCAGAGTTTGATAGCTACCCCATGCCCAGAACTGAAAATTTTCCAGTGATCTTAGAAATGTCGGATATTTGACAACACTGGACTTTGTGAAAGGATACTAGCAAATAATCCAAAAACATATCCAAAAGGTACCAAAAATCAACTAGTAAACACAAAAGGTACCCAGGTCTGGTGAAACAATAAAGCGACAGAAAGTAGTCAGGTAAAATGCTTTAATTCCAAAGGCAAGAAGTTCCTCAACAAAACTATTTGAGTGTTCTACAGCATGTACTTCAAAAGCTCCACTTTTATGCATGAGTTCCTACAGACCAGTTGCTGAATGAGTGTAAGCTTCCTTAGTTACAAAACTACCTGGGTTGTAATCAGCATTTATAAATGCTGTTTTTGTGAGGAACTTCTTGCCTTTTAAAGCCCACATCTGATGAAGTCTTTTCAAACAAAAATGTAATATTGGAGGCGTTAATGTTTTTTTGTTGATTTGTTCATGATTACAGTATTTACTTTTGGATTAAAGCATTTTACCTGACTACTTTCTGTCACTTTATTGTTTCACCGGACTGGAGTACCTTTTGTGAATACTAGCAAATACTAACAGATGCCACTTATACCTTCTGCCAAACAGAAAATGGCCTCTGTAACCCCTGACAATCTGTTTCACTTCAAAGTACTACAGTATGGGCTGCATGGAGCCACAGGCATTTCTCAGAGGTTAATATATAAAATACTGAAGCACCAGTCACAGTATGCTGCAGCATGCCTGGATGGTATGATCATTCATTAAGAGGAATGCGAGTCTTTCTCTTAACAAATGTGCAGATTGTGCTACAATCGATCAGACCAGCTGACCTGATTATGAATACTAGGAAATATAAATGGGTCTGGTGGAAGTCAAATGTCTGGGTTATCTTACATGAGGAGGAAAATAATAGATCCCATAAAAAACTGTCCTTTGTCCCCCACTAAGAATCAGGGGAAGATTTTGCATAGGCATGTTGGGAACTATAGAAAGCTTCTACTTAATTTTGTGATAAAAGCCTATCCTTTGACAGGTCTCACAAAAGCGAAAGCTACTGCCGGTTTACTATCAAAATTCTGGATGGCAGTTATGCGAATTGGGATTGTCAAAAGGCTAATTTTAAGTTCACATAATGCTAATCAGGAATTGTTCAAATCCACAACAGTGAATGCTAGTGTGCATTTCTGTTGTGAGGTCAACATTTTGATTGGAAATTTGGGAATGGGAAATTTAACCTTTTCCTCACTGTAGTGCACTCTCTGGGTCAGAATATATATAATTAGCAGGGGGTGTGAGGGTCCAGTCCCCTATAATGGGGGTGCAGGGGGGCTTGCCCCCCCAGCAAAACATTTGAAGGAAATCACTGGACGTCAACATAAGCTGGGTAATGTTGATAATGTCAAATTCAAATTATCTACATTATCACTTTCATTGTTTTAAGTGAACAAAGTTTTCATTTCCGACATTTTTTTTCAAGTAAGTGGTTATTCGAAGGCTGTGTTTCAGCATTTTGATAGTAAACTGGTCCTGACAATATAGAATGGTCTCTTGAAGCAAATTTAGCATTTAATGAGGTAAAACAGGTCCTATGTTCTGAACTTGTCAAAATGACTCCTGATTTTACTAAGGACTTTACCCTATATACATACACATTGAAGGCATGTCTGGGAGCACTGCTATTCCAAAACATTAATTGTGAGGAACAGCCTGTGAGCTTTTTCAGCAGAATGGTAAGAAATGCAAAAATGAGATATTATGCCATAGAAAGAGCATGTCTAGCTATAAAATGGACCTTTTATCTGTTAGGCAGGCACTTCATTTTTGCAACAGATTATGCACCTTTACAATGGGGAAGTTTCAAAGTGACAGCAATGTCAAGTTGTGCCTGTGGGCATTATCCAACAGTTAACATTTCTGGTCACAGAAACTAACACAAACAGTAATGCAAAATGTATGTATTAGTTATTTAATAGCACTTTGTCACTAGAACTAGAGAAACAAAAAGAATAAACTGTCTTTTATTAACATAATTTAATTGATTACAGGTTTAAACAGTATTCTCAAACGCACTATCCATTTTTTTTTTCTTTAACTGACAAAAAATGTTGCCACATCACGTTACTAGTGAATCCTTTTTCATCCTTTTTCAACCTTAGCAATAACCATAAAAAGTTTCCTTGTGTTTCACTGTATGACTATAAGGCATTAGTCTCTATCCAACTTTAAACATTTGTTAGCGTTTTATCTTGTAGAACTGAACAAAAACAATGGGTTACATTACTAACCCCTTGACCTCTACAAGTAATTGAAGAATCAATCTCAAATATCCTAGAAATATTTTCAAAAGTAAATCTTTCACATTTTAGCACTTGTTTATAAAAAACAGCAATGTCCACATGACACAAAACCATTATCTCTAGTCACATTGAGACCTATTGGTTGTAAAACCTTAGATTGTATTATTTTATGTTGACTTAAACAAAGTGCAACAGTTTTACCCATTCTATTTACAAGCTTACATTTCTCAGGTAAAAGTTCCTAAAGGTCACTGTCAACTCTCATAATATATTAATTTATATCTACTGTACCACTTATCAGATATTTCCTTGGCCATATTCACATTTTTTTAAACACAATATTTATATAATTTAAAAAAAATTAAACACAAGATATCCAAAGGCAAAAGATTAAGTCTATAACTATTGTGTTTAAAAAATAGATGTATTCATGGGAGTCTAAAATCCTGATCTTTTTGAAAAAAAAACTATTAGAGAGCCATCACTACTTAAGACCTTATCCTCATGTTCAAAAACAATTTTGTGCTATTTTTCTACAAAATGCTTTTACAACTACCACACAGTGATACTCAAACACATCAATTTAGATATATAATTCCAGCCTTTATTAAGCAGTCATGTTTCAATTCATTCACAGAATGTTTGGAAATGGTGTGGATTAAATGATCATAGCTAGTTACTTTTATGTTGATACCAGTTTCTTGAAAAGATAAAATATATATTATCCCTTTTTCTATATTCTCTACCCCAATTTTCTAGAAAGTATATATATATATATATATATATATATATATATATATATAGTGGTGTGTGTTTATATATATATATATATACATATATATATATATATATATATATATATATATATATATATATATATATCCCTCTGGATGTTATTATTACTCATTTTTTACCTGGGGAGAGAACTGTTCCATCTTTAAGTCAGTCTCAGCTGCTAAGGGAATGTCTTCATTGGAAACATTATTACAAAAGTTTCAGCATCTTAAGATGAAGCATAGAGGTTTTGCATGGATGGTCTTTTTACTTTATCTGTTGGCTGGATTTTTATCGATCTCGAAGTCTCATCAGCAAAATGTTCCATTTGTTTAGAATGGCACCAATATTTTTTTTTTTTTAATTCATGCGATAATCCTGTTATCTCTTCTAAATGTATGATGATGATTATTATTATTATTATTATTAATAATATTATTATTATTATTATTATTATTATTATTATTATTATTATTAATTTGTTTTTCTTTATTTTATAATTCCTTTTTCAAATTATTCATGTATGTTTTATAAAAATCTAATTTCCTCATAAAATCTGCACTGTCTTGGAAATCATCTGGCCTTAAAGTAATGTCACCCACAGTTTTCTATATTATACTTTCATAGGTTCATAGGTGTTTACTAGGCTAACAACCACTAGGACCTTTTTAACCTAGCCATGCATCCCAAATCTCTGACAAGTTCTGATACCCTTGGTAAGTGTAAACAGGGGCTTGGGAGGTGAAACACTTACAAATAGGTGCCCCCCCACCAAGATGAACCATTTACAGGCTGCCTGTGTTATGATAATTTGTAGAGCATAAAAAAATCAGTTTGCATCTATGCAAACAACATAGAAGCTTTTTGTTGCACTGCTCACCACCATTTAAAAAAAAATCTCAACAGAATCCCTAACACTTGGCCCTAATGTTACTTGCAAATCTTTAGGTGGCATTTTAGAGGGTTGAAGTGATTTCTGATGCCAAACAACACTTCTTAGCTTCATACAGACTACAGTTTTTTTTTTTAAATAAATCAAAAGTTGCATATTGCCTCTGTGTTACAGTGCTCATTTGCTGGTTGATGTTTGTAAATGGCTCAGATGGTTAATTAACAAGAAATGCACATCATCTCTATCCTATGCAAAGGCAGAAACAAACTATCATGAATTCATCAAAATATATTCAGAAAAATCTCCTGAACTTTATAAATCTCTAATCTGCCCACTAGCATAATTGCAAGAAATCATGAAACAGAACATAAATAATGCCCCAGTAAAGACTGTAACTACTACTTGCTTGAACCCAAACAAAATCAACAGATTACACTCCCCAGTTCAGCACCACAGAAACCACCCAGGCAGTAATCCAAAATGTATCTTTTAGCTGAATAGCAGCAGTTCTCAACAGAACCTAGGAGGAAAAAAAACATGAAACCAGTTTAATACATAAGCATCTTTATCAGCACGCAGTCTTAACACACAGCCTTTTTTCCATTCATATTTCAACCCACACTGCTGCTAATAGCCTTTATAGAATGTGCAAACTGCACATTAAACCCTAATAGAAGAATGAACATTCTCTGGCAGGGTAATGTACAGGTAATGCCCCTGAAAATAGAAGTCCACCACTTCACAGCTGCATATCAAGCTGCAATAAAGCTTAGAGAGCGAAGCAAACAGCCATCATTTTTTTATGCTTGCTAAATAGGTCTTTGCTGTATAGTGAGCATATAATGAATAGAAAAATGTAATAAAAGAAAAAAGAAAAAATTGTCTATGTATGCATGTGTGTCTGGTAGTGTGTGCATGTCTACTTGTGTGCATGTATGGGTATGTGTGCGAGAGTGAATGAAAGTGAAAGATAGCTGGACTAGAATACTGACTGTAACAAGCAGAACAAGCAGCCCATCAGCATCAATTTGTTAAACATTAAGAGTTACAAAGCTCTTATTATACAATGACTGGCCATTAATATTTCAAAATGTGCATGCTGATTGGTTAGCCCAACCAGTGTGCCTGTTGTAAATCGAGCATATGTCAATGGAAAAATATGAAGTTGCATGGGATATCTTCCATTAATATATGCTATTCAAATTTGAGTTTTCCTTAATTATTTTTATTTAAAAAAATAAACTTACAAAATATGGAGACTTAAAATGAACAAACAGAGATGGGACAGAGAAAAATACAAGGATAATCAAGTATATTATGCAAAACTAGAAAAATGTACCTCATTATCTTTAGATTTTCTCTCTCCCCACACTCCCGTTCATTTGAAATCTCTGGACTTCATTGTTTTAACGAAAAATGAAACAAAACAAAAAAAGGAGCTCTTCCTTTCTCCATTGCTCCCTTTACATGGCACTGATGTACTGCGTAAGTCTAGGAACGTAAGTCCCATGTGCAGGGGAAAACAAAGAAGAGCACCATGGCACCATTATGCAAAGACAACATGTAAGAAAAGTAAGTCACATTTTTGTTAAATAATGTCATTGTATAATAGCAATAACCCATGACTGGTTGTGGGTAATGCTGGATTAACCCAGGTTGGCTTTTAGTCAAGTGGAAATCATGCCAACTGTGGGTAAATTTAGCATTACTCACACCCAGCCATGGGTTATTGCTATAGTAATAAGCATTTTTCACTGACTTTAATCCTCAGTGAAATCAATACCAGACACTAAAGGGGGGGGTGCAAATAGTTGCAATGCTTGCATTGTGTGTGTGTGTGTGTGTGTGTGTGTTTAATGTGTGTTTGTTTTTCTATGTGTATGTGTGTGAGCCTGTATGTTTGCACTTCTGAATTTGTGTTTATGTGTTTGTGAGTCTGTGTGCCTTGTCATTAAATACATGCATATCCTATATTTCTGATGTAAAATACTTCCTCCAGCAAAAATAAATATACTAAAGCAAGTTTGATTCATTAGGTGGTAGAACTATTTTACATCAAATATATAACATATGTATATAATATGAAGAAAAAAAAGACAAATAAAAAATAATTTTTCCAGACAGCCAATTCTCTAAGCACAATAATGCCCTTCAAGGTTTATGTTATTGTGGAAATAATGCCTCTCATGTTCCTCAGAACATACATGGGCAGGTATTATTTCAAAAGTAACTCATACCACATTGTGAATTACTCTGTGTAAGATCTGTATCCTAGTTCCTTTATAAAACTCTGTACAGCAGACCAGTGGGATAAAAGCACAGAGGATGCTGTTGATTTTACTGTTTTGTCAACAGATTCTGATTTTAAAACTCAGTCATGGAGGTCTGTATTTGCATATTAAATTATCTGGCCATGTAGACACACAGGATATTACATTATCTGGCCATAAAGACAGCAGATTGTTATGTTCATAGGTTTATAGGTTCATACTAGGCTATCTGCCCTAGGACATTTATAAGCCTAGCCAGAGTGTGTTTGGCTTTCGCCACCTATTTTAAATTAATTTTGCTATGCCCTTTTTCGAGGTTAATATACTGTGCCTCTGTCTAACAGTGACACAGAAGTGATACCCAGGGTAAACTTACGATCTCCCATCCACTCATCAAGATTCCTCTTGAAGAGAGTGAATGAGGGACTCTGCCTAACCTAGACTGGGATTTTATTCCGGAGTGAAGGGAGCCTCTGGGTTATGAATCTGTCCCTCCAGCATGTCCTATTTATTTCAGTGCTGAGGTTCAAGTCTCTTGAGCATGTAGCTTGATGGGATTTGGATTTTCTGAGGTGCAGCATGTCCATTAATTCTGGGTTGGACATGGCTTTATACATCAGGCACAGATCGCCTCTGAGCAGGCTGTATGCCACTGAGTAGAGCTGGAGTTTCTTTAACCGGGCAGCATATGGCATCTGTTTGAGCCCTTTGATCCTCTTGGTGAGGTACTTTTGGGGTCTTTCCAGTTGCTGCAGGTGTCTGGTAAGGTACATCCCAAAAGGGGCATTGTACTCAATTATGGGCCTGATGAGGGATGAGTAAAGAGGCACGATGACCTCCCCTGATCTAGATGTGAATCCCTTCATGATTGGGTGGGCTATATAAAATGTTTTTCTAACCACTTTGGCCACGTGGTTGTCAAATGAGAGATTGCTATCAACTTGGGTCCCCAGGTCCCTAATTACTTCTTCTGTACTTAATGGATTACCACCTATGTGGTAATTTGTGGGCACTTTGTTTTTGCCAAAGGGGATGACTATACACTTTTTGGCATTTAGCTTGAGGCCATGGCTCTGCCACCAGTTGTCTGTTTCTATGAGGCCCTTTTGGAGGATGCTTGTGTCGGCTAGAGAGTCGATTATGGTGCCCAGTTTGCAGTCATCTGCGAACTTTTTCAGCCACAGTCCTTCTGTGTTGGCCTGAACCTCCAAGAAATATATACTGAACAAGAGAGGTCCCAGGACTGAGCCTTGTGGGAAGCCACTTGTAACTGGTTTGGAGTCTGACATGGCTCCAGCAATTCTAACCATGTGGGTTCTGTCCTTGAGCCAGTTTGCAACCCATCTAGTGACATAGGGGTTTATATTTAAGCTGGTGAGCTTATCTATAATGCCCGAGTGGGGTATTTTATCGAAGGCTTTTGCGAGGTCCATGTAGGCTGTGTGGACCACCTTCCCCTCGTCAATGGCCTTGGTGACTGTTTCAAAGAAATCAACCAGGTTTAAGAGGCAGGATCTGCCCTTAACAAAGCTGAACTGGGTAGGATCCAGTGTCTGTAGGTCCCCAATATCTTTATTTATGAGGTTCATGATGATCCTTTCCATAGCTTTGCAGACCAAGCTAGTCAGGCTTATGGGGCAATAGTTTACAGGATCCGTTGAGGCACCACCTTTGTGGAGAGGGACCACTGTTGCTGTACGCCACTCTTTGGGTACATATCCTGTAGTAAGGCTGAGATTGAACAGTAGTTTTATGTTTGGGTTTAGCTCTTCTTGGAGTTCATGTAGGATGCAGCCTGGGACACCGTCTGGTCCCATTGATGCTGTGTTTTTTGCTTTGGAGAGGGCAGCTCTTACCTGAGCATCTGAGATGTCAGGGGGGCAGCACTCTGCTGGGATAGATATTTGCCCTTTTGGTGGGGAGGGGGGGGTTTGTGCTGAACCTGTCAGCTAGGATGTTGGCAATGTCTGTGGGTTCGATGTATTTTTTGTCATTTTGGACTAATTCTGAGCATATCTGGGAATTCCCACCCAGGTTCCTAACATAACTAAAGAAAGCCTTGTGATTATCCTTAGTGTCCTGTGCAATTTTTCTCTCGAAGCTGGCCTTAGACGATTTTATGAGTGCCCATAGTTTTTTGCTAATGCTGATCAGAGATGCCTTCCCTTTTTGGGATTTTGCTCTATCATGTAGTAGCTTCCTCCTTCTATTGTATAGTTTGTTTATGGCTGGGGTCCACCAGACAGGACATCTGCCTTTGGAGGATTGGGTCTTGGTTTTATTTGGGATTGCCCGATCCATGCATTCCTGAAGGTGTTCATAGAATGTGCTTATAAAGGATTCTGTGGTCTAGGCCGTATTTTCCAAAGGCTCGGGGGCTTTCAAGGATTCCACCTCGGTTTTGAGGAGTGTGAAATTTGCTTTAGAGAAGTTTTTCACTGTGGTTTTCTGGGCAGGGGGTGGGGTCGGGATGCTAATATCCAGTGAGATTAGTTTATGGTCTGATCTTACCAATGAGGGATACGCTTCTGGTCTGGAGCATAGAGTCCCCATGTTGGTGATAATCAGGTCCAGTATGTTTTCCCCTCTTGTGGGAGTGGTAACAAGTTGTTCCATAGCATTTGAGTTTATAAATTCTAGGAACCTTTGGGCTAGGGTGTTGGAGCTAGAGTAATGCTCCCAGTCTATGTTTGGGTAGTTGAAGTCGCCCAATATAATGGTGTTTGGAGAGACCTTCATATTTTCCAGTGTTCTCAGGAAGGCCGAGTGGGGTTCCTGGGTTTGGGAGGGTGGTCTGTAGCAGGCTATAAACTGGAAGGCAGTTTTACCCACTGTTAGTTGCACATGGATATTCTCTGATGCTTCGTGCTGTGCCACCAACCTGGAGGTGTGGGTATCTTTGACGAATATTGATACTCCCCCTCCTTTTGTGGTTCGGTCCAAGTTTTGGGGCCGAAAAGCATGGTATGAGGTATAACCTGGAAGTGCTGGGGTGCTCTCGGGAGCCTTGAAGCAAGTTTCTGTTACTGCACAGATATCAATGTTCTCCATGCTAAGGAGAGTATTGAGTGCATGCATCTTGAGGTTTAGATTTCTGGCATTGAGTAGCATTACTCTTAGTTTCTTATCCCTTGTGATACCTATGGAGGTGGGTTTGTCTTTTGAGCCTTGCCTAAAAAAGGCACTATGGGGGAAGCAAGAGCCTTTGCCAATATCCAAAAGCCCAGGGGTGACAGGTGCAAGCAGTCCCTAGCGAAGCATCATGGCTTGTCTAGCATGTCATCCCAGGCTGACAGGCATTGGATCCCCTTTGAATGACACCAATACTTAAGCCAATTGTTGAAATTGATCATCTTGTCTTCATATTGTGGCATCATTCTGGGTGAGGGTAAGATGCTACTCAAGGGCAGGGTCATACCGGCCTGGGCTACATGCCCAGAGAGCTCCTCTATGTCTCTTTTCATGTAGTCCAGGGAAGTACGTCTCAGGTCATTCACACCAGCATGGACAATGACCGAGTCATATTTGTACTTGCCTTGGAGTGACCTGAGTGCTTGTGTTATGTGGCGGATCCTAGCGCCCGACAGGCAGCTCACCATGACCTTCTCCTTGTTCAGCCTGGTGAGCGGGACGTCAGTGTGCCTGACGATAGAGTCACCTATTACAAGTGTATCAGGTGTGTTGTTTAGCCTTAAGGGCTGTGACTGTTCAGCACACTGGCTTTGTGAGCTATGTGTTGCACGTGTTTTGTTTTGGGGTAGCGGTTTCTTGCGTGTCTGCTTTGGAGGTCTCTGCTGCTTAGGCAGATTTTTATTTAGAGCCTCCGAGTATGTTTTTGTGTGTTTATGTGTTTGGTGTGCTGTCGTGGTAGGTCTATGTGAGACTGGAATTGTAGTGAGTGTGGTTTCCTTCTCCTCCTGACTGGTTATGCCAGTACTGAGTTGAGAAAGCTTAGCCTCCAGTTTGGCTATATGGTTGCATCTCTCACATGTGTTGGAATTTGTTGGGAGGAGGAGAGGGTTGTCTGTGTACATGAGGCAGTTGTAACATTGCCTCAAGATTCCCAGATTCACCAGTTGGACCAGAGAGGAGATTGACAACTGACCTTTGGACATGCTAGAATAGTATTGGAAATTCCTTTATAATTGAAAAAAAGGGCCAATGGGGAACAAGGTACTCAAGGGGAGTTTGTGAGGGTGTAGTGCTTTTTTATTTTTTAGTGCTGACTTATATAATTGCTTTAGTGAGCAAGTGCCAGGTAACTTAAATGCAATGTGTTACAGGTAACTTAAATGCAAAAATGACAAACAGCAACTTTCTTTCAAGTGAAACAAGGAAATAAGTACAGTAAGCAATGCAGATATCACTAGGGATCCACAGAAGTGCTGAAAAGCCATGTTTTAGGTGGAATTAGCATTTCAAGGAAATAACAAGCAAACAAACAACAAGCATACAAACAAAGCTATGTTCAGCAGGCCTGGATCTAGTCTATGCTACAGCAAACAAGGTGTACCAATTTCAGTAAGAAACAGTTCAAATATGCAGGCACTATAAGCCTTTAACCAGAAATTCCCAGCTCAGAAGGGCAGAGTCCAGCCTCTCCTCCCACAAGAGTGCAGACCACGAACCTTCTTAATGTAAAATAACTGGCCTGAAGCCCAAGTGCTTAAACCAGAACTAATACACTTTTAAAATAACAGACACTGAGCCCTCAATCAGCAGTTCCCAACTTCGAAGGATGTAAGCTACCTGTCCTGCCACCACAGTGTAGGCCACAAACCTTCCTAATGTAAAACAACTGGTCTGAAGCCCAAGTGCTTAATCCAAAAGACTTAGAATGATAGCTACACTTTAATCAAGTTACTACCAAGCAGTAATAAATACAACTGAATACTTTAAAGAATGCCTGGATTAGTGCTCAAGTTATACAAACAAAGCTAGATTCAGCAGGCCTGGATCTAGTCTATGCTACAGCAAACAAGGTGTACCAATTTCAGTAAGAAGCAGTTCAAATATGCAGGCACTATAAGCCTTTAACCAGAAATTCCCAGCTCAGAAGGGCAGAGTCCAGCCTCTCTTCCCACGAGTGCAGACCAGAAACCCTCTTAATGTAAAATAACTGGCCTGAAGCCCAAGTGCTTAAACCAGAATTAATACAGTTTTAGAATAACAGACACTGAGCCCACAATCAGCAGGTCCCAACTTAGAAGGATGTAAGCTACCTGTTCTGCCACAACAGTGCAGACCACAAACCTTCTTAATGTAAAACAACTGGTTTGAAGCCCAAGTGCTTAAACTAAAAGGCTTAAATGAGTTACATCAAGCAGTAATAAATACAATTGAGTACTATTAAGATGATGCAAAAGCAAAATAAAGTAGGAAGAAACACAAATACAGTAAAAGCAGATACATTTTTTTGTTTGTTTGTTTTTTTGAGTGAGCAAAAGAGATGGGCCCAGGAGTTACAGGACAGAAACAAGTGCAAATGCAGGCCTTCAAATCAGAAAGTTGAGAAAGATGGAAGACCGCCCGAACGACCAATAACTACAAATTCTGGGCCAGAACCACTCCTTATGTGATAGACAGGTTACCTAATGCTTACCACTCCCACTGATAAGTTAGAAGGCTTCCCTCCAACACAGAAAGGCATGGGTGGCTCAGAAGCTTACAAACAGTCCTGGATACAGCAAATCTGTATCTGGAACACTAATTACAGGAAAGGTAGGAAACAGGTTTACAATTTTTTTTTTCAGAAAAGTAGCAAAAACAGTAGTAAAAACAATTCACATGCAGTGCAAGCTGGCACACTTGAGTATGTAGCAATATTAGTCCACACACAGTTTGAAAAAATGTAATTAAATTAAAAAGGACTAAAAGCAAGTGCAGAAACGGTTTATTAGGTAGAATGCGGTAAAGAGATGGGACTGGGGGAGTGTCCTAGATCAAATCTATAGTGGGGCGGGCACTGCAAAAGCCACCAAATTTAAACTACAACCAAGAACAGGGAGGGGGTGGGGAAGACAGTTTCAACAGAGATGTGAGGAATCACAGTGCAAATTATAAAACCAGAAAAATATATACTGATCTCTGTATATTTGCAGAACAGTAAGACAACAGATATCTAAGCAACAATTTAGCTCTATAATACAGAATAATACATACAAATATACTCAGCTCTATATATTTGCAGATAGTCTTGTAAGGCTCTCTCTCAGTGCACAGGTTCCAATTTAAATTTAGTTACAATTTAATCAGGCTACTAACAAGCAGTAATAAAGGCAGCAGAATAAATTTAATTGAGTACTTTTAAAAGAGGCAAAAGCAAAATAAGGTAGTAAAGTAGGAAGAAACACAAATACAGTAAGGCAGATAAAGTGCAAAATTTTATTTTTTTTTTTTTTGAGATGGAGGAAACAGAGCAGATTAAGATACTATAGGGGAATGCCCTTCCCAAGTGCTCTCTCTGTACACTGCAGAGGAGATGGGACTGGTAAGTATCTAAAATCAAAATATGATCTCACTGTGCTCAGTTGAGTGAGCAAATGAGATGGGTCCAAGAGGAGTGTGCAAAAAGAGATTTACAGCAGGGGCGGGCAATTCCAAAGCCACCAAGATTAACACCACAACAAAAAACAGGGAGGGTGGATGGGGAACTACTGCAGAGATTCAGAGACACACACAATATTTACTGAAGCCAAGACACACAATAATTACTCACTCAAATCTTAAATAAGTGCAGAAAATATACTTAAATCAGCTTATGTCCAGTTGATATATGCAGACAAGTCTCAGTAGCCAGCAACTCGATTTAAAATGTTAAAAATGAATTAGATTAGTGGTATTTTGATGAATGTCAGAGGGGAGATACTACCTGAAAATGAGAGAGGAAAACAAAAAGTAGACAGTACATATAGGAAGGCATGAAAAGTTAGTTATGTACAAGACAAAAGACAGAAGATGCAGAACAGAAAGTGTTGTCTGTAACACTACTGGATTAGTCTACTAGTACAGTGGGTTAATCGTGACAGCCAATCACATCTAAGTGTTGAACACTGCTAGTTTAGTCTACTAGTGCAGCGTGTTAAGCACGACAGCCAATTACATCTTCAAGTTTCTAACAACAGAAACAACTTCAATGGTTGTTGCCTATAATGATGATTTCCTTAGCAAAACAGGACAGAAACTAAGAAGGTAATTATAATCAATTATACCATGATCCCCCCAAAACGTGCACGCTGATTGGCCAGCGTGCCCATTGTAAATCAAGTTATACTAATGGAAAAAGGTCCGGTCGCCCGGACTTTTTTCCATTAGTATAACTCGTTTTTTTAAAACACTGTCTCGCTATGTTAAATGGGTTTAACATAGCGAGACAGCTTTAAAATAAGCAACGGAGATCTCCGTTGCTTATTTTAAAGCTGTCTCGCTATGTTAAACCCATTTAACATAGCGAGCAGTTTCAAAAGCAACGGAGAAAGCAAGATCTCCGTTGCTTTTTTTTAGTGTCTTGCTATGTTAAATGAGTTTAACATAGCGAGACAGTTTTAAAATAAGCAACGGAGATGTCCGTTGCTTATTTTAAAACTGTCTCGCTATGTTAAACTCATTTAACATAGCTAAACACTAAAAAAGCAACGGAGATCTTGCTTTCTTTGTTGCTTTTGCCACAGCTCTGATGTACTGCGCAGGCGCCAGAGTACATCAGAACTGCCGCGATGCCAGACATCTGCAGCAGGGCACGAAACAGGCATTATACTATCCCATTATTTAAGAAAAGTAACAGTTTCTTTTCTTAAATAATGTCATATAATAGCAATAACCACTTCTGGTGTGGTAATGCTAAATTTACCCACGGTTGGCTTTGTTTGGTCCCTCGGGCTTCACCCTCGGGACCAAACCACGCCAACTGTGGGTAAATTTAGCATTACCCACACCCAGGCGTGGGTTATTGCTATAATAAGCATTCTTTATTACACAGTTTAGAGTGAAAATAAGAATATGTAATATTAAGTCAACAATGCTGAATACATATGGAGAAGCTTTCTAAAATCGCACATTTATCTACTACAAAAATGGCTTACAAATTAGATGTCAACTGACATTTTATTTATGATCCACTTACAAGAATTGCACAAGCATGCAAAGTATCTTGCAAACTATTCTCTCTTTCCTGTATGTAAGACCACATAAATGCAGTGAAATATGGCCTGCACTTTTGAAAATAAATGTTTTTCTGTACAGTACACAGAGGTTTTCTTGTAATGAAGTAAATGAGTGACATTTATATGCACCTGACTCTAAAGGGTTAGTCAAGTGCCCTATCAGGATGACGTAGTTAATAGACAGAGGTTGGACAGTTGGCAAGATGTATGTTTGATGTCCCTATTGTGGTATTAATACCCATCAAATTTTAAAAGTTCTGACTAGGACATAGAAACCAGGTGCAGCATCCAAAGTGGCTGTACAATGGAAATCACTCATGCGTGTTTTGCTAGATATCATTTGGCTATAAGTATGCTACAATCCAAAGGGGAACACATCTTCCAGTGAAACAAACTGTTTTTTAGCTGATTACATTGTTACTGCAATGATGAGCAAATGAGGGTGATGTACAATGTCTGATACTAGCTGGTTTCTTGGGTTTGTGAAGTAAGGACTGAGTTTGCAGTAGTGATAGTGGCCTTTTTATGTGAGTTCCAATTTGAGGCTTTCAAAAGCTATGGAATATAACCAGTTAGTTGTGAAGATTTCCAGATGAGGATTGTGCCTGTGCTACATTGTGAAATCATTTTTTTTATGAATTTTGAGCTAAGATTATCATAGGCCAGGATCTCTGGAAAGACTGGATACCACCCAATCGGGTTAGGATACTGAAGATTGTACTCCTTTGCTCCCAGGCCATACTTTAGACAGATTCCCTAGAGTGATGGTTGTCCTCATGAGCCTTGAAGAAATGGAATTTGTCACCCTTTAAAGAATTATTGCCAATAATTTTGTTTCTGTCCTTTCCCTTTCACACTAAAAAAATCTGCAAAACATTTTATTGTGTAAAACTGTATCCCACGCATTTCATTTCAGGAGGCTAGATTAGCCCTAATTAAATAATTACCATTTCATTTGTTGCCTATGCAGATCAAGAACCTGGCCTGTGACTCCTTTACAGATACATCTCCTCAGCCAATTCATAAACAAAATCTGTAAATCCTTTTCAGCTCTTTCTAAAGGAGTCATCACTTCACCTCCATCTGTCAGACTGGCTGGTTGGCCATTTTCCGACACTTACCTGTTGACTTATTTTCAGTTTTATCATGAAGCATGACAATCATAAAGCAAACTGTGAGACTACTATATTCATGGGAATGTTTGCTGAATGCAAGTCCATGAGACCACTATTGCATGGGAAAATGTCCCTTTCACACAGCTTCTCTACAGATCACAGAGTTCACTTTCCCTGAGTCACAAGATGCCAAGGAGAATGAATGCTTTTCTTAGGAAATTGCTGGTAGTGCAGATTTATTAAATGCATCAGCAGAGGTTCCTGCTTGTTTATTGGGGGGGTCTCCCTTCTTCATGTTTCTATGACTGTAGAATTGCTATATATTAGCTCTAGAGGTCAAGGGGCTTGCCCACACATGGGAGACAAGGGGTCAGAATTGGTTATAGTTCCTGTTTTTGTCATCTTATTATTTTGGGCATTAGTGACTGGCTGTTATGTATAGCATCTTATTACTTGGGATTTCATAGTGATACACTTGCCTTGAACTCTGGTGACATCACATCAGGGCTGAAAATTTTAAGATAGAGGTGCATAGGGTACAAATCTTTGCAGTGCTTTTCTCCTGCATTTTGCATCACACCAGGTGTTGGCATTTAGTTTTTGTCCTACGCTACAGCCTCATACTTCACTATCACAGTTATTAACATGGAGCCATTTTAAGACTAGCCACTATCTCTCAGATGCTCATTTACAATTTGTAGGTTTATTTAGGCCTTTCGCTAATTTAGCCTTAACACATTTCTTACTGGCCATACTCCCACAAAAAGTACACTGAAACAATAAAGCTTTCATCATAAATGGTCATAAGCTTTTAAGCACTTTTCCATGTTACATGAAACACTTGTCTCTTTCTCTCAATCTCTCTCTCTCTCCATTTTTGTCTCTGCCAGTAAAGCAGTAACTAGCCTGCAAAGCTCACTGCTACTGCTCACACAAAGTCATCTGAAGCAAACTACCTAGATATTAAACAAAAAACTCAGAAATGTTGCAGGCGGTAATAATTAAGCTGTTTTTGTTTTTATGAAATGTCTTCATGCTGAGACTTTAATTCATATTTGGGTTATATATTTTTCATACATAGTTACTTGTCTCACTGCTGCTTTTCTGATGATATGGCTACTTACATTTTTATGTAAGGATGTTGTCTAAAAGTGGATCTGTTAAGAGCCACAGTATCTATCTGATTAACAGATGATAAAAACGAAACAGAAGAAATTAATAGTAATAATTATTATCCAAGGAAGATTCAGAAGGAAATCACTTTCATACAGCTGAAGTTTAGGGCATAGCCTTCAATCTGTCAGGCCTACATATCCATTCTTACATGAACCTTGAACTCTGCCAGGTTTATAAATTCAGAGGTACTTACTAAGCTTTTAGTTGTGAGGATTCTTTGAAGACTAGACATTCATTCCCACAAATTTTCTAGCACTTATGTTATAAATACAAATAACCCACTGCCTTTTTATTTTAAGTAAGAATAGCCCAGACATTTACATGTTACTCCTATCCATAAGGAACAAAGGTGCTAAACCAGGGGTGAATTGGTGCTTTCCTATCCATGAATTCAGATTACACTTGAATAGAATAAGAGATGTACTTTGCTTCATATGGAAAGAAAGGTGATTCTATTGAAGTGGTATTGTCTGTGATACTTACCTCTATTTCCAACTTATTCTATTTATGTTGTGGAAGAGATTAAGATCTCATGAGCAAGGTTTCAGCCACCAATGGACTTCCAGCTGTGCATTAAATCTAAAAGGATGGGGTCAGATGAGGCTCTGTAAGACAAGTATTGCCCCTTAGTAGCCTCTAAGATAACAAGGACAGTTTGGAGACAATCAGTGCAGCATTTATGATTTAGGCTCTTGATTTTCTTGGTGAGAAAACATTGTGATCATTCATGTTTGTCAAGTTTTTAGACAGGTACATATGGAAGGCAGCATTATAGTCAGTGATTAACCTAATGCATGCCAAACACAGTGGAATAATTACATCCCTAGACCTGGAGACCATACCCTTACTAATAAAGTGTCTAATAAAGAAGGATTATCTTGCTATAGTAGATAAATGGTGATTGAAATGAAGGGATGATTAATGGATCTTGACAGTGCCTGACCTTGTTTATCCTCTAACTTATTCAGAACTCTGTAATGATCTTCTAAACCTTAAAGGTTTGTCAAGGACTTCTTTAAAAGTTCCTGGTTTGAGGTCCTGATATATAAAAAGATGAATGCACAACTTATTCCTGGACTATCATATGAAATCTTTAAGATTAGCAGTGGTAGGTCATACATGTCCTTTGTAGTGAGAGAGTGACCAAGGATTCCCTGATTAGTGAAGCTTGATGTTGAGTCAGCTTTTTGGTTGCACCTGGTGAGGGAGTAGGATTTTCTTAAGCTATGAATGTGTTTGGAGAGAAATTTTACTTTATCAAAACCATGCCCATGGGTTGCATAGTAGCCTCTGCTACTTTTGTGAAGTTTAGCTCAGCAATGCAATAGATATTGGAATTGGAGGGGCAGAGCCTAGATGGCCAACTGAGAGCAGTGAATTTTGAGAGCTCCATAAACTAGTATAATAATGTAGGAACATTTTATTATTTTCAAGTTTAAAACATCATAAATCTATAGATAAGCTACTAAACTACATAAATATTAATTTTGGTGGAGATATACAAAACATTTCCTGTCAAGTAACTTGGAGATATATTGATATGGGATCCGGACACATGCTCGACTAGAGCTTCTGTGTATGTGTGCCTGTTTCATAGATCGGACTACAGTGTGGGTAAGGGAAAAATTCCCTTTTCCTCACTGTAGTGCAATCTCGGAGTGAGAATAATAAAGTATGGGGGGTGTGGGGGTGTAGGGGGGCTTAAACGTAGATTTTTTTTTGAACTACACATACACGGAAGCGCTTTTCGATGTTAAGCACTTTCATGTATGTTTTGTGATTCGGACATATGCTAGTCGAGCATGTGTCCTAGACCCATTAATATATATGATTAACTCAAGGAATTCCCACCCAGATGCTGCTTTGAAAAAATAACTACAATTGGTGTCAATCTACCTTACAGGAACTATCTTTGAAGATGGATGGCTTTAAAAATGATTTAGAAAACCTCAAATTAAATTCACAAAAACAGACTGATACTCTTAAGGAACTATTACAGCAACACCATACAAAAATAACAAATAGAGACTTTTCTAAATGACATTGAAGGGATACTCAAAGAGGAGGAATTCCAAAAATAATTTCTGCTTAAACAGATTACATGGCTGCATAACAAAATAGATGACTTAGAAAACAGGGAAAGGAGAAACAACATAAGGATCTTTGGTCATCCTGAAAACACTGAAGGAGAAGACATTATTTAATTCTTAACAACCTGGATTCCTGAATTTTTAGACTTGAAAGAGGAACTTTCATTTGGAATTGAAAGGGCGCATAGAGCACTGAGGTAACATGCTTCTAATTCAACAAATACTCCACCTAGATCCATAGTTATAAAATTTCTTTCATTTCTGGGCATGGAACTAATATTAAAATCTGCTTGGAGAAAATCACCCTTAAAATACAATCAAAGCCTGATAAGGTTTGCCAATGATTATTCTTCCAGAATACTAGAACAAAGGAAAGAAGTCTGGCCAATAATACAACTGTTGAAAGAAAACAACATTAAAGCACAGCTGGCCTTTCCAGCCAAGATAAAAATACCTTTTGCCAATGAGATGAGAACCTTTAATGACTTAGAAGAAGCTACTATATTCATCAGAAACAACAACATAGTGTCTATCCCAGAAGAAATGGAATGGATGGCCCCTACTCTTAAAAGAATAAAAGAAACAAATCCTTGGACTGATGCTAGAATGAAGAAACAAAAAACTGATTCCAAGGTAGCTGTCCCAAAAATATAACTCTTACAACTACATCTCTCAAAGTATTAACTGATGTGGTACATCACTTGTCATTTGTTTTTATTTAAAAAAGGAGGGTTCTTAAACAACTGAGAAACAGTAATCATTTATTTAGAATGTTCAAAGAGTGCAATAATTCTTCACAAACAAAGGTAGGTCAAGATGGGTTACTATTTATATTATATATAAGCCAAACAAAGCAACGTATAATACAAACATAGAAGTTTCTATTTCCCTACTTGAACTCAGTGAATACTTATCTTGTTCATTTTTCATTGTTTTTATTTCTAATAATTTAAGCAATTAATTAACTAATTCAACAAGGTACCATTCATCAGAGTTCAGACTCAAATGCAACAAATAAACATCATATATAATAGCAGTAACAGTACAGTGTTTTGAAAAAATAATTCTGTCATGGAGACTAATGCCTTCTTCAGTTATAGTATGATTTAGAAATGTCATGTATATCCTGGTTAAATAATAGTGGTAAGCTCTTAGTACAAATATCATTATTATTCTATCTAAACATAGTTAATATCAATTATGGCAGGTATCATAGCTTTGGGTGCTGTTTGACCAATCCTGATATGGTGTGCATGGATGCAGCCGTGTCTGGCAGCTAGTAAAAATGTCATTATTATTCTGTCTAAACATAGTTAATATCAATTATGGCAGGTATCATAGCTTTGAGTGCTGTTTAATTACACCTGACATGGTGTGTGTGGATGCAGCTGTGTCTGGCAGCTGTTGTGTGTTGCCGTTTTCATTTCCAGGAGGCTGTGGGTTGTGGCTTGTGATCAAGGTTTACTGATGCTTGTGTATTAGGAAGTTGACATTTGGTGTTTTAGCCTGGATCCAGGGGAAGGGGGTGGATGGAACTGTGATTTGGATTATTTTGGCAGAGAATAATTTGTATATACATCTACTGAGTGAGAGGTGGGAAGGCTGGAAGAGTGTGTTGTCCCTTGTAGTGGCTTTTTGGGAGATTTTTTTTTTTATCTGTTTGCTCTCTGTTCTTTTCCTGGCTGCCACCTTGCTGAAAGGGAGGGAATTTAGGCTTGAAGTTGCAGTGAAGTGAAGGTTTGCTTCAGGTGCATCGCGAGCCTCTGGTATGCAGTACACAGACACACTAACAGAAACAGACACTCCCAGGTTGCTATGGTAATGGAGACAGAGTGACAATAATGCTTAATGGCTCTGAGGAGCCTTACAGATGATTCTCGGCAATGAAGGGCTGTTTTAAACCACATGTACACATTTTGATGGTCTTTCAACACTTTGTTTAGCTCATTAAGTTGATTCTTGATTAAAAAAAGTAAAAATAAAAAAATCGCAATTTTATATTTAAAATGTATTTTGGTCCAAACACATTAACGACTTACTTAACAGTGGAAGTCTGAGTTATTGTGAAAGACTAACAGCACTTGGTCTTGTGCAGTACCCTTTGCAATGGCCTGGGAGGTGAGCTTGCTGGGATGTATTGGACATATGGGGATAGCTGATTCTAGGGGTGTTTGGGGTTGCCGGGAAGTGCTAGAGAGTCATCAGATTCCCTTCATGAAAATATCTGAGGGAATGGAAAGTATATTGAGTGGTTCATTGACAGAGTGGCCACTGCATGGAACAGGCTGGTAAAATGGAACGGGACAAATATTGGTTTGGGTATTTTCAAATCAGCCTGGAAACACACCACATGAACTAGTGAATGGTATTCTGACAAAACTGGATGGGCATTGTTGCCCATGCTTGAAGTACTGATATGTGTGTATGTAAGGATGGCGATATACATATAACAAATAAGAAACTAGAAGGGTCTAATAATTTAAAGTCTATGGACTGTATTAACATGCTTCGAAGGAGCTAATAATAAGAATAAGCATTACAGCTTGTGGTCTCTCAAATAACTAAGCAACAGCCAAAAAAAAAAAAAACACAATAGTTATGTAATGTATGATTTTAGTAAATACAGACATAAAATATATAATTGTTATATAAGATGAAGCAGTCTGCTGAATTTAGATATAAAAGACAGGATTTAATAACATGGGCTTGTGTATAATAACACTACTATTTAACTTGTCATAAATGGCATACACTACTGTTAGAAAAATGTGTATTTGAATATATGAGAAATGCTAGTTTAAAAGCAAAGTAGTATATAATGCATTTTATTTTATTAATCATATAACAGAAAGGATTAATCCATGTGTAAATGTAAGTAGTTTTGAAACTTCAGTGTGGCTTGAAGCAAGCTGACCTTCGACCCTGGCAGATGCTAGCTTAGCAAGTTTTAATGTTTATGCTTTTCACAAGTGATTATCTGCTGGGTCAGGAAATTAAATGTGTGAAATAATGAAATCTTCTGCTCTTTCCTGCTGGGATGATTTGGCCTTGTATATGTGTTACTAAGATAGCATACAGCTGATGGGAAAGTGTAACAGTGAACAAAGATGTGCATTAGAAGACTGAATCTGCTATTGTATTCGAACTGATATGAGATCTTGAAGAAGTAGCTTTACAGAAAGACATTATGTCTGACCAGGTGGATAGCAAGGCCGTATTGTTACCAGAGGAAAACTTTTTTAAAATATACAGCATCAGCAGTTTTTATGAATAGAGGACTGTAAGCTAAAGTGATGTAGATGCCCTGTGACATACCACATCAGTAAGGTGGGCACAGCTTGAATGTTAAACCTATATAAAATTGTGTGCTTCCTGTTTCATTGTTAGACAAAATTCTGTACTTGTACGTTTTTTGCCTCCTGGCATACACTAGTAATCTTTTTGATCCTGAACCTCCTGTGTATTGAATTCTTGATTTTATTTAACAGTTTGGTCCTTCTTAGCCGAAATTCCCTCGGACAGCTGCAGGTCAGAGTCTACCGGTGGTCGAATACTGCGCAGGAGAAGTTACCGAAATGGTTCTTCTTGGGTGAAAAGACCTCCGACTGAATTGTCGTTTAAAGAGGCTGGCCACTTTCTGATCTGTGGCCGAAGAGCGGATATTGGACGGTTCAATACCGGAGGCTCAGGTAGGAAGAATTTGCCTTTTTTCTGTTTTAGATCAGGGACTAGGTTACAGTATATTGTCAAGATTTGTTTTGCAGATCAGGGACAAAAGGAGGTACTGTATATTTGGTCATAGATCAGGGTAACAGAATAAGGTAGGCAGTTATTCTAGATAAACTGTGAAAAGGAACTGAGAACTTGATATCACGTGATAAAAAAAGGGTTACGTAACATTTTCTTTGCCATGGGAAATCAGTGCACTAAAACATTGCGAGATCCGCCCCTAACTGAAGACGCAAAATACATGCAATTACAACATTCCGATAACATTAGGTATTATACGAAATGGGTTAACAAATATGAATTTGATGGTAAACTAGATAAAACTTCACTAGTTAAACTCCTTAAGCAATTTAAATCTGATGTGGGAGGACAGGTAAAAAATCAACGCCAATTAGGCATTCCTCAGGCACACAGGTGGATTGAGAAAGCAAATTGTAGAGAACAGAAGCTGAAAAATTCGAAAACATTATTTTTAGACAAAGAAGATAATAACTTGGTAATAGCAACAACTCCTCCTCCTCCTCCCTTGCCCCCTCCCTTACCCTTTTCAGGATATGAAGCGAGTGGACAGGCTGGTCCGCCTCTGCGTTATCCTGAAGTTTCAGCAAGACTACAACCGTTTGTTAGAGATCCTATTGAAACTAGGTCCCGAACACGTAAAACACATAGGGACGCAGAATCATATCAAATAGAGAGAAACTTACAGGATGAGAGTGTGGAAGAAATATGCCCACTTATAGAAGTTCCAAATCCTCAGGCAGGACAGGAAGGGCAAAACCCAACACTCTTAGTATATAAACCATGGACACCGGAGGATATCCGGAAAGCTACTGAGGGAATCCCCCATCCGAAAGTTAATTTTACGAAGTTTTTGGAAGATTTACAAGGCATGAGGTTGAGTTACCACTTGAATGGGGAAGAAGTAGAAAAAGTAGTAAGACAAATTATAGGTCCAGATTGGCACATGATTTGTGGCACCTGGAATCCTCATAATGCAGAGCTTAAACCACTCCCACATAGTGACACAGAGTTAGACAACAGAGTGAAAGGTCTTACAGACCGAATCTCTGAGAAATGGAAACCTAGAGCAGTCTGGACTTGCATTAATCAATGCATACAACAGGAAAATGAGACAATAGATGGGTACTATGCTAGATTATTAGAATGTTTTAATAATCATAGTGGTATGTTGGTTCCTCAGAACCAAACGAATGATTCCCCGTATGAACAACAATTGAAAAATGCATTTTTGAAAGGTTGCATTGCACCTATTAGTAGCTTCATTACGAAGCATATGATAGACCATCGAACAGGGAGGCTACAAGCCTTACTTGAATACGCCAGACATGCTGAACGACATTTTAATAGTAAAAAGAAAAAGAAGACGCAAGTCTTCACTGCTGAAGACGGAGCTGAAGTATTTGTGTTACAATCAGGTAAAAAGGGCAAGAAGAATGCCCAGGGAAACAAACAGTCTGACAAACGATCAGAAGATTTTGAAGAAAGGAAAAAGAGAGGTGAATGCTTCAAGTGCGGGAAAAAGGGACATCTAGCAAGGGATTGTAAGCAAAACAAAAAGGTAATTTCAGAAGATAAGGGAGATGAGGACTGACTATATGATAGTGAAGATGCATCATGCAAAAGTCAGAAATCATCAGGAAAAGTTAATAAACAAAAAAAACAAATGTAAATGTGATAGAAGGAATAGAAGGAAGTGCAAGTAGATATGGAGGATGAAGAAAGTAAAATTTTGGACTTAGCATTATTGAGCTTAGAGCTCTACTTAGCAGATACGAAACCGGAAGTTACACTTCTGGAGGAGGGAAGGGAAGTCAAATTCCTGTGTGACTCAGGAGCGTCACGGACCTTGATACACCCCTCCAAGTTACCAGAACATTCCGAATCACCTGATTATATACTAGTAAAAGCTGCAAACGGACAGCTATACAGGGAACCACTTTCCCATGATATAGCAATAACTGACCTTGTTTCAGGTATGACCCAGAGAAGTAAAATTGTTGTTTCTGCAAAGTGTCCAGTAAACCTATTGGGCAGAGACCTTATGCAGATATTTGGCATAGCAGTAGTTCCAACTGTACAAGGTATGGAGGCACAGAGACAAATGGACACCTTTGTAGTGTGGTCAGAGGGTGAAACTTTTTACTGGTACAGCTAGGACCTAGTTACGACTGGTCCAGGGGCAGTAACCGAGGAACTGATGAACATAGCCATCAGTAAAGCCCCTTCCCTCGACACTGATCGACAGCATTTGTTACACTGTACTCTATACTACTGTACTACACCAGGACCTGATAGAGTGTATGAGCAAGAATTGTTCAGAAATCGGGCAACTAGATTGGTTTTACGTACTTTGTACTGGGATACTGAGGGGAACAGTGTAGTTAGCTGTTCATTACCTCAAGAATTCCTTGCATTATATAGATCAAATCGATTACCACATGTCAGTTTGACAAAGAACAAAAGTGTAAAATGGGCAGACTTAGGAGAAAAGGTGACAAGTTGGGAGAAACAGACTGATTTAGAACTATCAGAACAAGGGATACAAAAACTAAAACTGAATTGGTTGACACAGACACATCCAGCTGTACACTTGCAATCTAGCAAGGACAGCTGATTAGCATTTTTATTAGAAGAAGAAGAAAAGGCCTTATGTGAAATTCCAACAACTCTTTGGTCAACAGGCAAGTCAGATGTAGGACTTATTCGAACAGCAGGACCAGTTACAATTACCCTGAAGTCAGCATTCAGACCACAGAAAAGACAATACCCTTTGAGAAAGAATGCAGAAATAGGAATCAAACCTATAATAGCAGCATTACTCAAAGAAGGAGTATTGGTAGAATCTCCTGATTCACCATGTAATACACCCCTATTTCCTGTTAAGAAAGCGAATGGGGAATGGTGGATGGTTCAAGATTTACAAGCTGTAGATAATGCAGTAATACCTAGAGCACCTACGGTGCCAGACCCACATACTTTGTTAAATGGTTTAAAACTGCAACAGAAGTATTTCTCTGTGGGAGATATCAGCAATGCTTTCTTTTCAATACCTATACATCCTGATAGTCAATATTGGTTTGCATTTACATTTCAGGGTAAAGGTATACATATACTCGACTACCACAGGGATATTGTGAGAGCCCAACAATATTTGCACAAGAAATGGCTAGCAACCTGGCAGGGTTTACCCCACCAGGAGGTAGTCAAATTCTACTTTATGTGGATGACATCTTGCTAGCAGCCCCCACCCAGCAACAATGCAGGGAGGATACTGTAGAATTATTGAAATTTTTAGCAACACAAGGACACAAAGTAAACAAAAGTAAGTTACAACTTTGGAAAAAACAAGTTAGATACTTAGGATATGTAATATCCAATGAAGGTAGAATACTAGACGAGGAAAGAAAAACAGCAATCTTGCAAGCACCCAAACCAGCAACCAAGAAGGAAATGATGTCTTTCTTGGGTACAACTAATTTCTGTCGAAGCCGGATACCAAATTATGCTTTGGAATCTGCTCCACTGACTGACTTAATATATAAGACACCAATGGCAGCACAAGATATTTTACAATGGACACCTGAAGCAGAAACGGCTTTCTGCAGGTTGAAGCAGTTGATAGCTTCTTCATTAGTTTTAGGACTTCCGAATTATCACAAATGGTTCTTTCAGACCATAGATTGCAAGCAAGGATATATGACGTCAGTACTAACGCAACAACACAGGGATAAGCAACGCCCCATAGCCTATTATTCATCGCAGTTAGACCCAGTGGCACGATCTTTGCCTCACTGTGTACAAGCAGTAGTTGCAGCTGCAATGGCAGTACAGGCTTCAGCCTCAATGGTGTTATTCCACCCTCTCACATTGAGAGTGCCTCATGCAGTTGCAATAATTTTACTGCAAGAAAAAGTGGCATACCTTTCTCCTGCTAAACACCTTTCATGTATGACTATACTGCTGAGCCAACCTCATATGACAATTGAACGATGTACGACATTAAATCCATCAACATTACTTCCAACTCCTGCGGATGGCACACCACACAGCTGCCTGCAGGAAACTGAACAGTTAGCTTTACCTAGACAAGATCTCACAGATATGCTCTTGGATAATGCCGAGGTGACATATTACATGGATGGCTCATGCAGAAGGGGTCCCACAGGAAAGAATCTGGTGGGGTATGCAGTAGTTACAGACACTGAAATTTTAGAAGCCCAATCCTTACCACATAACTTATCTGCACAAGCAGCAGAATTGATAGCTTTGACACGGGCATGTACTTTAGCAAAAAACAAGTGTGTAAACATATATACTGATAGTCAGTATGCTTTTTCTACAATACATGTATTTGCACAGCAATGGAAAAATAGAGGAATGATAACATCTAGTGGAAAACCTATTAATCATGTGCAATTTATTTTGGAATTATTAGAATCTATTCAGTTACCTACTAAAGTAGCTATTTGTAAATGTGTAGCTCATACAAAACAACAGGATAAGATTTCAAAAGGCAATGCACGAGCTGATGCAGCTGCAAAGCAAGCAGCCTCAGACTCAGAGACTTTACTTTTGAATGAGGAATTACAACCCTCTGAGATTTTAGATTTCAACATGTTAAAAACAATGCATATGCTTACTACAAAAGCAGAAAAGCAAAAATGGGTAAAACGAGGTGCAATTCTTGAGAATGGACTGTACATTTCCAAAGAGAAAAAAACAATATTGCCGTCTAATTTATTTAGATATGCAGCTTTGTTGAGCCATGGGCAGTGCCATGTCTCAACAGGGGGGATGGTACAGTTAGTAAACCGAATATTTCAAACATAGGGATACACAAACTACACAAAAAAATTTTGTGCAGCTTGTCATACTTGTAACAAGCACCATGCACAAGGGGCATTTAAAACCAAGCAAGGAAGTTTTCCTATACCACCATATCTGTTCCATACTATTTGTATGGATTTCATAGAATTGAGTAAGTGTGAAGGGAAGAAATACTGTTTAGTTATTGTAGATATGTTTTCCAAATGGGTAGAAGCTTTTCCAACCAAAAATCCGGATGCAGCAACAGTGGCAAAAGCCCTGATAAAAGAAATAATCCCTAGATTTGGCATTCCGGAAAGGATTTATAGTGACAACGGCACACATTTTGTGAACCAGACAATCCAGCAACTTGGGAGATTTTTTGGTATCTCCTTAAAGAACCAGTGTACCTACCACCCACAGTCAGCAGGACTGGTGGAAAGGTACAATGGTACCCTTAAGAATAAACTGAGGAAGTTAGTAGAGGAGACCCAAAAGAATTGGATACACTGTCTGCCTTTAGCACTGCTGAGTATGAGAACGGTTTCAAATGTGAAGGGTTTGACTCCCTTTGAAATAATTTTTGGGAGAGCATATTATGTGCCTCAGTGGAAAGCTCTCATGCCTGCAGAGCAAGAGGCTGACAGTTCATTAGCTAGTTATATGAGGAAACTGTTAACAAATAAATCAGTTTTGCAGTTTAACTCTTTTTCAGATAAGGAACAGACCAGACCGGTGGAAGCAGTTTTGGAGCCCGGAACATGGGTGTGGCTGAAAGTGACGAAAAGGAAGAATTGGGCGAGTCCAAAGTGGGAAGAACCGTACCAGGTTCTGTTGGCAATGCCTACTGCAGTCAGAGTGGCCGAGAGAACGTCCTGGGTTCATTTGACACACTGCAAACTGGTAAAGAACTTTCAACTTGATAAAAACTTTGTGACTGATACACAACCAGACCAAGATGGCCAAAAACAAAGCGACTAGAAATTTAGATCAACCCCAGAGATGTTGCATAATCATTTTGTTGAGTGTACATTTATTGACTGTAATTGTGACTATTTTCCTCTTGTTGTGGTTTATCCTACACACAACCACACAAGTGAAAGTGGGAAGGCGTGATGAGACGTCTATAGACTGGCATCCAAATTTTAACACATACCTAGCCATGAAGCATGTATATGCAGAGACTATGAACATTTCAAATTGCTGGGTTTGTACAGCTATACCAACAGCATATGGAGGACTGATAATGTTCGCTGTCCCTTTGGGGATAAATGAGACTTAGGAGAATTTACTCTTTGACACAGGAACTGTGAGATCACAGAACAAAATAGCTTTATTTTTACCTGTCACACAAAAAGTAATTGTATGTTTTTACAAAAATGATACTTTCCAGGTGGGCTGGAGCAATTGTAATATAACCATATCTTATCGGTGTTATATTAAGAATAGTAATGGCAATACTTTTTGCAATACTAATTATGACTCATATTTGAACTCACTGAAAACAACCATGAATGACATTCGCAAGAATCCTGTTTTGTTTAAACAATTGTCAGTTAAAGATCAGAAAATGTTTCATGCAGGGTTAATGCGTATTAGTACTACAGTAGAAAACTGTTATTTTATTTGTGGGGAAAAAGGCATATAAATGGTTACCTGAGAATTGGTCCGGCAGTTGTTTTTTGGGTTATTTGGTTCCGGCAATAAGACATACTGCAGAATTACCATTGGGTAAGATACGAAACGTGAGAGAAACAGCCCGAAAACCTGAAGGTCCAGTTGAAAAACCTGTAAATCCAGTTGGAAGAATCGAAGCTGGCTGGAAAGACCATAATACCGTGAAAGACAAAAGTAAATTGACTCATATGGACTTGAGTGACAGTGTTATATCTTGGGCAGGAATATTCCCAGCCTATGGAGCAGTCAAATCGATCTGGGAGCTGAGGAAGTTGTCGAAACTTCTCGAAGTAATGAGTAATGCAACTTTTTCTGCCCTAGAACTGGTGACTGATGAACTGAATGCAATGAGAACTGTTGTGCTACAAAATCGAATGGCTCTTGACTTCACCCTAGCAGTGAGAGGTGGTACGTGCGCGCTTATCAAAGAAGAATGCTGTGCATACATACCAGACAACAGGCATGAAATTAATAATCTAATAAACGAAAAGCAAAACGGCTATACAGGTAAAACCCAGTATATAAAAAGAGAAGTATATGAGAGAAAACACTATACCGGGTACCACACAATATCGTCTTTATTTAAACAAAGTAAAAAGGAGGTGGCGCTTTCCAACGTTGCTTCATCAGACAAAGAATTAACTGTTCAACTGCTTGTTTTATATCACTCTCAGTCAAAAATTTTTTTTCCAATTAGTGATATCATACAACTTTTGAAAATTTAAAGGCATATATGACAAGAATATTGTAAAATACGCATATGAATATAAAATATATATACAAAAATGTAAAGTATGTTCATATTTATGCATATCTAATTTAAAACAGTTAAATAATATCATTAAAAATGCATATATATAAAAAATGCATATAAATAAAAATGCATAGTATATTCATATTTATGCATATCTAATTTAAAACAATTAAATAATCTCATAAAAATGCATATATATAATTTATGTATAAAAAAAGAATGCATAATACAAAATATATAATAAAAGAAATATATGTATATATATATTTTTATTTTATGCAAAAAATGTATTGTGTTGAAGGCGTCTAGCTTTAAGAAATGGAACCAGTGATGTACAACCATTTAAGCCTGGATATCTATCAGCATTGAGCTTGATAATCCATCTTTGTTCTCGGCTCTCTGTGAAATTTTCTATATCTCCTCCCCTCACATTTCTATGTATATGTTGTAAAACAAAGAACTTGAAAGAGTGTGAAGGGTCAGTGTTTAAAACATGTTGAGCAAGCGCACTAGTAGTTTTGTTATTTCTGATGTCTCTTATGTGTTCCAATATTCTATCCTTTAAGTTTCTATTTGTTTTTCCTATATAGAAGGCATGACATATTTGGCAGAAACAAAAATAAATAACATCTGTGGTTTTACAGTCTGCATATGAATGAGAGTATAGTGTAAAATTTCTAACAGGATGAATATATGGTGTAGTACTATGAATATGTGTACAAGCAGTACAAGACCTACAAGGAAAAGTACCTTTGCGTCAGGAATTATAGGTAGTTTTTTTGACATCTTTATTATTATTATTAAACAACATTGGCACATTTTACATGAGATTCCTTGTTTACATTCTTTCATTGGTAATGCACCTAGTTTCAGTTTCAGAAATAATCTAACATTAAAACAACAATTGTGTAATAAAGACATAAAAAAAACTACCTATAATTCCAGACGCAAAGGTACTTTTCCTTGTAGGTCTTGTACTGCTTGTACACATATTCATAGTACTACACCATATATTCATCCTGTTAGAAATTTTACACTATACTCTCATTCATATGCAGACTGTAAAACCACAGATGTTATTTTTTTTTTGTTTCTGCCAAATATGTCATGCCTTCTATATAGGAAAAACAAATAGAAACTTAAAGGATAGAATATTGGAACACATAAGAGACATCAGAAATAACAAAACTACTAGTGCGCTTGCTCAACATGTTTTAAACACTGACCCTTCACACTCTTTCAAGTTCTTTGTTTTACAACATATACATAGAAATGTGAGGGGAGGAGATATAGAAAATTTCACAGAGAGCCAAGAACAAAGATGGATTATCAAGCTCAATGCTGATAGATATCCAGGCTTAAATGGTTGTACATCACTGGTTCCATTTCTTAAAGGTAGACGCCTTCACCACAATTAATTTTTTGCATAAAATAAAAATATATATATACATATATTTCTTTTATTATATATTTTGTATTATGCATTCTTTTTATATATATATTATATATATGCATTTTTATGAGATTATTTAATTGTTTTAAATTAGATATGCATAAATATGAATATACTATGCATTTTTATTTATATGCATTTTTTATATATATGCATTTTTAATGAGATTATTTAACTGTTTTAAATTAGATATGCATAAATATGAACATACTTTACATTTTGTATATATATTTTATATTCATATGATTTTACAATATTCTTGTCATATATGCCTTTAAATTTTCAAAAGTTGTATGATGTCACTAATTGGAAAAAAATTTTTGACTGAGAGTGATATAAAACAAGCAGTTGAACAGTTAATTATTTGTCTGATGTAGCAACGAAGGTTAAAGCCACCTCCTTTTTACTTTGTTTAAATAAAGACGTTATTGTGTGGTACCCGGTATAGTGTTTTCTCTCATATACTTCTCTTTTTATATACTGGGTTTTACCTGTATAGCCATTTTGCTTTTCGTTTATTAGTTTATTTTTATTCGGCAAAAGACACACGCGTCTATGAAGAACTTAGATACCAACTCATCGAATGATGGTCACCATCAAAGATTTCTTAGAATACTGGATATTCCAAATAATCCACTACTTACAGCATCTTTCAGTGAAAATATACAAGATAATAGAAACAACCAAGATCTATCAGAATTCTTTAACCAATATAAAAAACTTGAGAATCTGATGTACAAATACAAAAGACTCCAATGGCAACGGTTACATCTGCAAGCATCACTAGATTCCAAAATTATTCCACGTGGTCTAAGAATACTGAATATGCCTACATATGGTGAGTCTTTTCCTATTCTTTTGAGAAAATGGCAAGAATTGAATTTACAATTCAGTACAAAATACATGGATCTCTTAATTGACTTTTTTCTACCCATTGAGAATGAACTTAAAGCTGAAATCATTGCCACAGAATCAATTATTAATAAGAACTTTGTACAAGATACAGTTTTTCTAAAATGAATGAACTTCAGGATAACATCATGTCATATGAAAGGAAGCTGCAAAACATTAAACTATCAAAACTTAACAGAGACAAAAAAGATTTTGCTTTAAATAATGTCTTCTCATGGCCCAAAGAAAATAACTTTAGACATCAAACTGTTTCTGACAAGGCAAGGAATGTGCATACTACACCTTTAAATTCAGATTCCACCTATGCTGCAGTTACACAAGGCACTCCCTGTTCTCTGACAACTGAAACAGCTTGTATGCAAGAGGAGAAGAACACCAGTTTAACTCTCCCTGTTTCTGAGTCCTTTGACCAACAAAACAGTAATTTAAAAGATAAAAACAGTAAATTAGGAGCTATTCCAAAGAAAACATATGCAGTTTTACCATCTACAAGTCATACTTCATTGACTCTAAGAAAGGAAGGAACTTCAAACATACAAGTGACTGAAAACACAGAAAGTATTTTTTTAGATGCCAGCAAACAAGGCGACTTCACTTTGAGAGTACCACTACCTTACAAGAATCGAATGAAACAATATGTACACAAAACACAGTCACTGCAACTGGGTTCACTGGAAGGAGCAGTACATTCTCCGAAGAGGAGACGGACTTAACTACAGGTTTGATTTTGAACCTTTCCTCTATTATTTTAATACCGGAACAGTTGAATGTTTTAAATAAGGGCCTTTCATTTATACCTGCTAGAAAGGCTAATCTTACAGAAATGATTAAAGACCTTAAATTATTAGGCAGGAATTTGTCTCTAAAAGTTTTGTTCCCAAACAATGTTACAAATAATATGAATGTGTTTAAACAGCCTAGCATATTCATTCCTTATACTCCCCCGAGTATACAAAGATTCCTTGATATATGTGAAACATCTTTTAGGCAGATATATGATGATAATTTGAGTGACTATTACTATGGAAATCCAAATACAAGTGAATATAGAGCACTGAATGAACTAAAGAACTTGAATTCTGTCGTTATTAAACAGGCAGATAAAGGTGGAGGTATTGTTATTTTAGATAAGCAATTGTATGTACAACAAATGTATAAGTTACTGCTTAATAATGATACATACAGAGGAATCTCAAAAGTTACAGTGAATGCCATCATTGATAAAGTGTCTTTTTTGATTTTTGACTTATTAATTACTGATTTAATAGATGAACCACTGTTTAAATACTTTAATGTCTTGAATCCAACTATTCCTAAGATTTATGGCTTACCAAAGGTTCATAAAGACAGAAGTCTGCCACCAATGCGTCCCATAGTCTCAGGCACTGGTTGGTGTACAGAACCACTGTCTATTTATGTTGAAAGTACACTGCATGTGCTCTTAGACAAATGTGAAAATATTTTAAGAGACACCAAAATGTTTCTAGAGAAATTACATACTAGAAAAGAAAGTTGTCAGAGAACAGGGATGCTCTTGTTACTATGGATATAGAGTCATTGTTTACAAGTATCCCGAATACATGGGGCATTAATATGATTAGAAATTTTTTTACAAGAAATAATTGCTTCACCAATGAAAAAGTACAACTTATATGCAGTTTGTTAGAGATTATTCTGGAAAATAATGTTGTATATTTTGAAGAACAATTCTTTCTGCAACAGATCGGCGTTGCCATGGGCACACCATGTGCAAATAGTTATGCTAATCTATCTCTTACATTCTGGGAACAAACACATGTCTTTTCTGATAAGAATCCATTTATTAGTCAGCTTTTATGGTATACACGTTTTGTGGATGATTTTTTTATTATGGAAAGGCAATATATCTGAGCTTATATTATTTATTAACTATTTGCATACAACTACTGATTTTCTGAGATTCACATACAAATTTTCTACATCTGAGATTGATTTCTTAGATGTACATATAATCAAATCAGAGTTGACAGGTTTTACCAGCAAAGTTTTTCACAAACCCACGAAGAAAAATACATACCTTCACAAAACCAGTATGCATCCTAGACACATTCCAAGAAATGTGTTCAAGGGGCAGGTATACAGAACATTAAGATTACACAACAATGATAATGATGCAGTACTAGCTTTGAATAAATTGAAAACTGATTTCTTAAGAAGAGGATATCATATGAATGAAATAGATAGAACTATTTCTGATGCTTGGACACTCAGGGACTCTAAATGTAAAGCGTATTTTCAATCTTCTAATTCTATTACGTCAGATAGCAGTAATTTGAGAAATAATACACAAAATAATAGCATTAGAGCGTTTTTTCAGTATGCTAGTAATGTTAATCAGTATACTAATATTATTAAACAACATTGGCACATTTTACATGAGATTCCTTGTTTACATTCTTTCATTGGTAATGCACCTAGTTTCAGTTTCAGAAATAATCTAACATTAAAACAACAATTGTGTAATAAAGACGTAAAAAAAAACTACCTATAATTCCAGACGCAAAGGTACTTTTCCTTGTAGGTCTTGTACTGCTTGTACACATATTCATAGTACTACACCATATATTCATCCTGTTAGAAATTTTACACTATACTCTCATTCATATGCAGACTGTAAAACCACAGATGTTATTTATTTTTGTTTCTGCCAAATATGTCATGCCTTCTATATAGGAAAAACAAATAGAAACTTAAAGGATAGAATATTGGAACACATAAGAGACATCAGAAATAACAAAACTACTAGTGCGCTTGCTCAACATGTTTTAAACACTGACCCTTCACACTCTTTTAAGTTCTTTGTTTTACAACATATACATAAAAATGTGAGGGGAGGAGATATAGAAAATTTCACAGAGAGACGAGAACAAAGATGGATTATCAAGCTCAATGCTGATAGATATCCAGGCTTAAATGGTTGTACATCACTGGTTCCATTTCTTAAAGCTAGACGCCTTCAACACAATTAATTTTTTGCATAAAATAAAAATATATATATACATATATTTCTTTTATTATATATTTTGTATTATGCATTCTTTTTTATATATATATATATTATATATATATGCATTTTTATGAGATTATTTAATTGTTTTAAATTAGATATGCATAAATATGAACATACTTTACATTTTTGTATATATATTTTATATTCATATGCGTATTTTACAATATTCTTGTCATATATGCCTTTAAATTTTCAAACGTTGTATGATGTCACTAATTGGAAAAAAAATTTTTGACTGAGAGTGATATAAAACAAGCAGTTGAACAGTTAATTCTTTGTCTGATGAAGCAACGAAGGTTGCGAAAGCGCTCACCTCTCCTTTTTACTTTGTTTAAATAAAGACGTTATTGTGTGGTACCCAGTATAGTGTTTTCTCTCATGAAATTAATAATCACCTAGAGGTAATTCAGCAAGTATCAGCCATGACTGAACCAGGCCCAAACCCACTGACGGACTTTTTCCAGAATCTATTTGGGGGGTGGGGTTCCATCCTAATGAATATTCTGATTGCCATTTGTGTGGGTATACTCCTAATAGGAGCATGTGTTTGCTGTGGAATTCCTTGCATGAAAAGACTAATCAAAGATTTTATTGATGTATCTGTTACTAAAACTTCGTATCAAGATATTGAGATTGAAAAATTGATCTCAGATGACATTTTTTCTGAAGTATAGATTGAATGACTCACCTAGCTGAAAATCCTAAGTGGAAAAGGTTAGGAGATGAAATGACACTATGCATACTTCAAAATAGAATAAAAAGTATTAATAGGGGGGGAAATGTTAGAAAAATGTGTATTTGAATATATGAGAAATGCTAGTTTAAAAGCAAAGTAGTATATAATGCTCTTTATTCTATTAATCATATAACAGAAAGGATTAATCCATGTGTAAATGTAAGTAGTTTTGAAACTGCAGTGTGGCTTGAAGCAAGCTGACCTTCGACCCTGGCAGATGCTAGCTTAGCAAGTTTTAATGTTTATGCTTTTCACAAGTGATTATCTGCTGGGTCAGGAAATTAAATGTGTGAAATAATGAAATCTTCTGCTCTTTCCTGCTGGGATGATTTGGCCTTGTATATGTGTTACTAAGATAGCATGCAGCTGGTGGGAAAGTGTAACAGTGAACAAAGATGTGTATTAGAAGACTGAATCTGCTATTGTATTCGAACTGATATGAAATCTTGAAGAAGTAGCTTTACAGAAAGACATTATGTCTGACCAGGTAGATAGCAAGGCCGTATTGTTACCAGAGGAAAACATTTTTAAAATATACAGCATCAGAAGTTTTTATGAATAGAGGACTGTAAGCTAAAGTGATGTAGATGCCCTGTGACATACCATGTCAGTAAGGTGGGCACAGCTTGAATGTTAAACCTATATAAAATTGTGTGCTTCCTGTTTCATGTTAGACAAAATTCTGTACTTGTACGTTTTTTGCCTCCTGGTGTACACTAGTAAACTTTTTGATCCTGAACCTCCTGTGTATTGAATTCTTGATTTTATTTAACAACTACATTGAACATCAAGGGGAAGCATGATGATTTTCTCATATAAGTAAATGTGCAAAACAAGTCATATAATTGCTTTAACTTGAATTGTGGTTTTGTAACCTGTCTTACCGTACATAATACTTAAGCTGTTACCAAGTTAACTAATGTTTTATACATGACATCAAACTGACAAAGTTGTTCAAGGGGAAACAATAGAAGCCTGAACTAGTAATGTCACAGAATGTAACAATCACATTCTGAACAAATAGTATTAAATTGACAATAATCACTCAGTTTAACCTTTGCTGATTACACAAAATAGAATGTTGCCATCTAAATCTAAAAATGTTCAGTATAGGCCATAAAATGGCAATTTATGAATATGGAAAGGAAACTTGTAATCATTAATCGCAATAAGTGAATTTGTTGTTTTTATCCTATAATTTCACTCATTTTATAATATAAAATGACAGATATGAAAATCCTTATGAGTGAGAAATAGGGGGAAGAGGGCTGCACTGATAATTAAAATGTACTAACTTTCATCAATGTTCACATAAAACAAACGTGATGCTTTAAGTAAGTTAGCAACAAACAAAGTGATTAATTAAATGCTGGCAAACAATGAAATATAACTTCTGATATATCCAGTAAAATACATAATATTTATACCTAATGTTTATAATACAATTACCATCTATTTATATTAAGTAATAAGTTTTGAAAGACTTCATCAGGAAGGGTGGATATGTTAAATAACTGTGTACTATAATCTTTTACTGAGGTTTTATATATGATATATCCAACTTTACTATGATTGAATTGCTTGTCATCTATCTTTCATGATAATATTAATTGCTTATACAATAAGTAGACATTCATATTGTATTAGAATTCTGTCTAATCTACAATAGTACTATATTTGTTCAAAACAATATAAGTATTGCTTATTCCTATTACAAATATTTTCCATATGATAATTCAATTTATGGAGCTCAGATGTTTTGGATTGTCAATGTATAAGTGATAATCTGATGGACTTAGGTTTATCCATCAGATTAAGAATGATTTTCATTCTATGGCTAGTGCGGATCTTAATTTTGTTAACATTTATTAATTTAAATTTATTTCACAAAAACATTTTTAGTATGCCTGACCAAAACATTACTTTATTGCTAAACACTCAAAGTATAAAACTGATAATTTCCTTTAAAAGCTCAAACATATACTTTATAGTTATCAGAGGAAAATGTTTAATAGTCAGAATAAAACAAAAAATACATAGTTAAATAACCTAAGATGGATTTAACTTTATTATCTTTAAATACCAATGACTTAAGCAATCCTAGCAAGAGATCAAATCTACTGAAATATTTAAAACTGAACAAAGCACAAATCATCTTCCTTCAAGAAGCTCATTTCAAAACAAATGACAATTACAAATGGAATGCTAAGGAATATATGATACTGGCACAATCCACTTATAAGACAAAGACAAAAGGGGTAACAATTTTATGGAAAACAAATATGATTAACCCAGAAAGATAAAGAAGGCCTTATGGAATTAGTAATGGTTTTTCAGCTGTGAGTAACATTTCTGCTGTTTGTTTCCCACCCTCCCTCCCTGTTGGTATAGTGTTTTTATAGTTGGTGGCTTTGCAGTTGCCCGCCCCTAGTGTAAATTTGATCTGGGACCCTCCTCCCAGTCTAGTGTCATTACCTCATTCTACCCAGTACAGGGAGAGCATTTGAGAAGGCCAATCAGCTTAGTTTCTGCTACTCCTTTCTCTCTTTCCTTTCTCTTTCCAAAAAAATGTATCTGCTTTTACTGTATTTGTGTTTTTTCCTACTTTATTTTGCTTTTAAGGCCATCTTAAAAGTACTCAATTGTATTTATTACTGCTTGGTGTAACTCATTGTAAGCCTTTTAGTTTAAGCACCTGGGCTTCAGACCAGTTTTACATTAGGAAGGTTTGTGGTCTGCACTGTAGTGGCAGAACAGGTAGCTTACATCCTTCTAAGTTGGGAACTGCTGACTGAGGGCTCAGTGTCTGTTATTCTAAAAGTGTATTAATTCTGGTTTAAGCACTTGGGCTTAAGGCCAGTTATTTTACATTAAGAGGGTTCGTGTTCTGCACTCTTGTGGGAGGAGAGGCTGGACTCTGTCCTTCTGAGCTGGGAATTTCTGGTTAAAGCTTATAGTGCCTGCATATTTGAACTGCTTCTTACTGAAATTGGTACACCTCATTTGCTGTAGCATAGACTAGATCCAGGCCTGCTGAATCTAGCTTTGTTTGTATAACTTGAGCACTAATCCAGGCATTCTTTAAAGTATTCAGTTGTATTTATTACTGCTGGTAGTAACTTGATTAAAGTGTAGCTATCATTTCTAAGTCTTTTGGATTAAGCACTTGGGCTTCAGACCAGTTGTTTTACATTAGGAAGGTTTGTGGCCTGCACTGTGGTGGCAGGACAGGTAGCTTACATCCTTCTAAGTTGGGAACTGCTGATTGAGAGCTCAGTGTCTGTTATTCTAAAAGTGTATTAGTTCTGGTTTAAGCACTTGGGCTTCAGGCCAGTTATTTTACGTTAAGAAGGATTGCGGGCTGCACTCTTGTGGGAGGAGAGGCTGGACTCTGCCCTTCTGAGCAGGGAATTTCTGGTTAGAGGCTTATAGTGCCTGCATATTCTAACTGTTTCTTACTGAAATTGGTACACCTTGTTTGCTGTAGCATAGACTAGATCCAGGCCTGCTGAATCAAGCTTTATTTCTATGCTTGTTGTTTGTTTATTTCCCTGAAACACTAATTCCACCTAAAATGCGGCCTTTTAGCACTTCTGTGGATCCCTAGTGATATCTGCATTGCTTACTGTACTTATTTCCTTGTTTCACTTGAAAGAAAGTTACTCTTTGTTGTTTTTGCATTTAAGTTACCTGTAACACATTGCATTTAAGTTACCTAGCACTTGCTCACTAAAGCAATTATATAAGTCAGCTCTAAAAAAATAAAAGCACTACACCCTCACAAACTCCCCTTGAGTACCTTGTTCCCCATTGGCCCTTTTTTCAATTATAAAGGAATTCCCAATACTATTCTAGCATGTCCAAAGGTCAGTTGTCAATCTCCTTTCCGGTCCAGCTGGTGAATCTGGGAATCTTGAGGCAATGTTACAACTGCCTCATGTACACAGACAACCCTCTCCTCCTCCCAACAAATTCCAACACATGTGAGAGATGCAACCATATAGCCAAACTGGAGGCTAAGCTCTCTCAACTCAGTACTGGCGTAACCAGTCAGTAGGAGAAGGAAACCACACTCACTACAATTCCAGTCTCACATAGACCTACCACGACAACAAACCAAACACATAAACACACAAAAACATACTCGGAGGCTCTAAATAAAAATCTGCCTAAGCAGCAGAGACCTCCAAAGCAGACACCCAAGCAACCGCTACCCCAAAACAAAACACGTGCAACACATAGCTCACAAAGCCAGTGTGCTGAACAGTCACAGCCCTTAAGGCTAAACAACACACCTGATACACTTGTAATAGGTGACTCTATCGTCAGGCACACTGACGTCCCACTCACCAGGCTGAACAAGGAGAAGGTCACGGTGAGCTGCCTGTTGGGTGCTAGGATCCGCCACATAACACAAGCACTCAGGTCACTCCAAGGCAAGTACAAATATGACTCAGTCATTGTCCATGCTGGTGTGAATGACCTGAGACATACCTCCCTGGGCTACATGAAAAGAGACATAGAGGAGCTCTCTGAGCATGTAGCCCAGGCCGGTATGACCCTGACCTTGAGTAGCATCTTACCCTCACCAAGAATGATGCCACAATATGAAGACAAGATGATCAATTTCAACAATTGGCTTAAGTGTTGGTGTCACTCAAAGGGGATCCAATGCCTGTCAGCCTGGGATGACATGCTCGACAAGGCACGATGCTTCGCTAGGGACGGCTTGCACCTGTCACCCCTGGGCTTTCGGATATTGTCAAAGGCTCTTGCTACCCCCATAGTGCCTTTTTTAGGCAAGGCTCAAAAGACAAACCCACCTCCATAGGTATCACAAGGGATAAGAAACTAAGACTAATGCTATTCAACGCCAGACATCTAAACCTCAAGATGCATGCACTCAAAACTCTCCTTAGCATGGAGAACATCGATATCTGTGCAGTAACAGAAACCTGGGTCAAGGCTCCCGAGAGCACCCCAGCACTACCAGGTTATACCTCATACCATGCTTTTCGGCCCCAAAACTTGGACCGAACCACAAAAGGAGGGGGAGTATCAATATTCGTCAAAGATACCCACACCTCCAGGTTGGTGGCACAGCACGAAGCATCAGAGACTATCCATGTGCAACTAACTGTGGGTAAAACTGCCTTCCAGTTTATAGCCTGCTACAGACCACCCTCCCAAACACAGGAACCCCACTTGGCCTTCCTGAGAATACTGGAAAATATGAAGGTCTCTCCAAACACCATTATATTGGGCGACTTCAACTACCCAAACATAGACTGGGAGCATTACTCTAGCTCCAACACCCTAGCCCAAAGGTTCCTAGAATTTATAAACTCAAATGCTATGGAACAACTTGTTACCACTCCCACAAGAGGGGAAAACATACTGGACCTGATCCTCACCAACATGGGGATACTATGCTCCAGACCAGAAGTGTATCCCTCACTGGTAAGATCAGACCATAAACTAATCTCACTGGATATTCACATCCCAACCCCACCCCCTGCCCAGAAAACCACAGTGAAAAACTTCTCTAAAGCAAATTTCACACGCCTCAAAACTGAGGCGAAATCCTTCAAAGCCCCCGGGCCTGTGGAAAATACGGCTCAGACCGCAGAATCCTTTATAAACGCATTCTATGAACACCTTCAGGAATGCATGGATCATGCAATCCCAAATAAAACCAAGACCCAATCCTCCAAAGGCAGACGTCCTGTCTGGTGGACCCCAGCCATAAACAAACTATACAATAGAAGGAGGAAGCTACTACATAATAGAGCAAAATCCCAAAAAGGGAAGGCATCTCTGATCAGTATTAGCAAAAAACTACGGGCACACATAAAATCGTCTAAGGTCAGCTTCTAGAGAAAAATTGCACAGGACACTAAGGATAATCACAAGGCTTTCTTTAGTTATGTTAGGAACCTGGGTGGGAATTCCCTGATATGCTCAGAATTAGTCCAAAATGACAAAAAATACACCGAACCCACAGATATTGCCAACATCCTAGCTGACAGGTTCAGCGCAAACTTCTCTCCCCTCTCCCCACCAAAAGGGCAAATATCTATCCCAACAGAGTGCTGCCCCCTTGACATCTCAGATGCTCAGATAAGAGCCGCCCTCTCCAAAGCAAAAAACACAGCATCAATGGGACCAGATGGTGTCCCGGGCTGCGTCCTACATGAACTCCAAGAAGACCTAAACCCAAACATAAAACTACTGTTCAATCTTAGCCTTACTACAGGATATGTACCCAAAGAGTGGTGTACAGCAACAGTGGTCCTTCTCCACAAAGGTGATGCCTCAACGGATCCTGGAAACTATCACCCCATAAGCCTGACTAGCTTGGTCTGCAAAGCTATGGAAAGGATCATCATGGGCCTCATAAATAAAGATATTGGGGACCTACAGACACTGGATCCTACCCAGTTTGGCTTTGTTAAGGGCAGATCCTGCCTCTTAAACCTGGTCGATTTCTTTGAAACCATCACCAAGGCCATTGACGAGGGGAAGGTGGTCCACACAGCCTACCTGGACCTCACAAAAGCCTTCGATACAATACCCCACTCGGGCATTATAGATAAGCTCACCAGCTTAAATATAAACCCCTATGTCACAAGATGGGTTGCAAACTGGCTCAAGGACAGAACCCACATGGTTAGAATTGCTGGAGCCATGTCAGACTCCAAACCAGTTACAAGTGGCATTCCACAAGGCTCAGTCCTGGGACCTCTCTTGTTCGGTATATATTTCTCGGTACAGGCCAACACGGAAGGACTGTGGCTGACCAAGTTCGCAGATGACTGCAAACTGGGCCATAATCAACTCTCCAGCCGACACAAGCATCCTCCAAAAGGGCCTCATAGAAACAGACAACTGGTGCCAGAGCCATGGCCTCAAGCTAAATGCCAAAAAGTGTATAGTCATCCCCTTTGGCAAAAACAAAGTGCCCACAAATTACCACATAGGTGGTAATCCATTAAGTACAGAAGAAGTCATTAGGGACCTGGGGACCCAAGTTGATAGCAATCTCTCATTTGACAACCACGTGGCCAACGTGGTTAGAAAAGCATTTTATATAGCCCACCTAATCATGAAGGGATTCACATCTAGATCATGGGAGGTCATCGTACCTCTTTACTCATCCCTCATCAGGCCCATAATTGAGTACAATGCCCCTTTTGGGATGTACCTTACCAGACACCTGCAGCAACTGGAAAGACCCCAAAAGTACCTCACCAAGAGTATCAAAGGGCTCAAACAGATGCCATATGCTGCCCAGTTAAAGAAACTCCAGCTCTACTCAGTGGCATATGACCTGCTCATAGGCGATCTGTGCCTGACGTATAAAGCCATGTCCAACCCGGAATTAATGGACATGCTGTACCTCAGAAAATCCAAATCCAATCGAGCTATGCCCTCGAGAGACTTGAACCTCAGCACTGAAATAAATAGGACATGCTGGAGGGACAGATTCATAACCCAGAGGCTCCCTTCACTCTGGAATAAAATCCCAGTCCAGGTTAGGCAGAGTCCCACATTGACTCTCTTCAAGAGGAATCTTGATGAGTGGATGGGTGATCGTAGGTTTACCCCGGCTATCACTTCTGTGTCACTGTTAGACAGAGGCACAGTATACTAACCTCAAAAAAAGGCATCGCAAAATTAATTTAAAATGGGTGGCGAAAGCCAAACACACTCTGGCTAGGCTTATAAATGCCCTAGGGCAGATAGCCTAGTATGAACCTATGAACCTATGAACCTATAATAACAGAATATGAACCCTAGCCAATCTATACTGGTTCCCAGGCATTGGAACAGGAACTGTTAAAAAACACTTGGATTTCATTTCCAATAATTATAAAGGCAACTTAATATTAGGAGGAGATTTTAACTGTATATTTGATATTTCTGAAACTACAAATAAAAGACTGCTGCATACATCTGCTGTATAAAAAGCATTAAACAAGTGGGTAGAATCATTTCATCTTGTAGATACTTTCAAATTTAAAGAAGATAAATCTTTGTTGTTTTCCCATCAAGATCACAGATTTGGTGCCCAAACTAGAATAGATAAAATATTTGCTTCCCATGACTTACACTCTAAAACCGTTAATTTCTCAATCACTCCCTTCTCCTTTTCAGACCACCATTCATTGATACTAAAACTTCAAAATGGGTACAAACCATTAATATTTAACTCCAGAATTCAAGCATATATAACAAAAATTAAAGAGTTCAAACCCTGGTTATTGTCTGAATTACAGTTCTTCTTAGATATTAATTACACCACAAACATAAATAAAATAATTATATGGGACTCATTAAAAGCTTACATATATGGTAAAACCCTAACTTGGTATAAAAAAATCAGAGAATAGGACTCTGAATTATTAGATCTACAATCCAAACTTTTGTCAGTAAAAGTTGAAAAAAAATCAAAATCATTTGGAGAGGAAAAAGAAAGCAGAAGTATTAAACAATAAATACAATGAAATTCTAACACATAAAACTAGTTTAGCTTTAGAAAAACTAAAAATTAATACCTTGGGCACTTCTCTCAAATATCTACATAGTTTATCCAAAAGAATCAAAATACAATCAAAAGCTAATAATATTAAAAGTATCTTCCATGAAAAGAAAGGGAAACGTGTCTCGAATATAGGTGAAATTTTTGATGCCTATAGAAATCACTATATGGAACATTTCCAAAAAGAAAATATATATATATTGATCAATTAAATTTAGATGAAAAATGTTCTAATATAAAAAATACCAGAAAAATTAAAACTAGATCTGCAGGCACCCATGTCCTACAAAGAAATTACAGATACAATAAAAGAGGGTAAAAATAATAACGCTCCAGGTATAGATGGCATAATTATGGAAATATATAAACATTTTCCTTCAAAGATACTATCCCCCTTCCATAAAACTCTATTAGAAATGCAGTCACAAGCTTTAATACTACCCTCTTGGAAATATTCCTTAATCACACCAATCCTAAAGGAAAACAAATCCCCAAACCTCTGTACCTCATTTAGACCTATATCATTATTAAATAATGACTAGAAGATATTTATGACAATATTAACTAACAGAATAAAAATACCACTATCCAAAACAATAAATAATGATCAGTCTGGATTTATATATCATAGACACACACATGATAATATTAAAAGGATAATTTCTCTTATAGATTATGTTAATAAAGAAAATAAAGAAGCACTCATAATTGGCTTAGATATAGAGAAAGCCTTTGATTCCCTAAATTGGGACTGTTTATTCAAAATCCTAATGCTATTTGAATTTCCTGCATCCTTTGTTCATCTCCTAAAGAATATATATACAAATAATTTAGCGTATGTCAAGTTAGGTCTTTTTACCTTTGAATCTATACATTTAACAAAAGGCACTAAATAAGGATGCCCCATGTCACCTATTCTATTTCCTCTGGCTATTAGAATATTGGCAGATTCAATTCGTAACAATATAAAAATCAAAGGAATAGATGTTTATGAACAATACAATTCTAAAGTAATGCTATTTGCTGATGACATATTATTAAAATTATCTAATACAAAAAAAGAGACATTAGAAGTATTAAATATATTAATTGACAAATTTCACATGACTTCAGGACTCCATTTCAATAAATCAAAATCATTTTTTTTTTATTTTTAAATAAAAAAAACTGCAGACTAAAGGGGATCACATCATAGGGAAACAAGAATCTACCTTAAAATATCTAGGGATTGAGTTATGCAAGGATAATAATGAATTAGTCTACTTTAACTAGAATAATGTCATCAATACAATTAAAATCTCTGTGGAAAAATGGAACAAAATAATATTAACATTTGAAGATAGACTACATTTAATAAAAATGGTTTTACTGCCCAGGATCCTATATATAGCCTTGGCAATACAACTGTTACCAGAAAGGAATATACTTAAATAAATACATTTTTGCCTAATAACATTTTTATGGTTTCCCAAAAGAAACTGAATAGCTTTAATACTTCATATCAGAGGAGGTTTAAACTTTCCTGATATAGAAACATATATAAAAACATCAATATCTAAAACAATCTCAGATTGGATAAGTCCAAATTACTCTGCAAATTGGAAAGAATTACTAACTATAATATCAATAAATGAAAAAAAAAATCAATACAAATTGCAGATAAAAACAATTTACCATGGCACATATATATATTAGTATGCAATATAACATGACTAAACCCACTAAAACTCATATGATTAATTATTACATTGACTCATTTAGGAAAATTATTAATGCAAATATAGATTTAAAAATCTGGTTTGATCTTTTAACACCATTTATAGTCACAAAGAACTTTCCACATAAAATATATCGAGAAATTATTAATTCCTGGGAACAGAAAGGATTTGTTTGTTGGCGCCAATGTATCAAAGAACTAAAAAATTTAGATATGCAAGTAATAAGAACAACATACAAAAATTCCACAACATGACTGGCTAACTTTACAGAGTATTCTGTCATATTCGTAAGATTTAAGAAGAAGAATTAGCAATTCTTCATTTAAAGAAATACCTAAATTTACAAAATGCATACGTGAAATCATATATAATGGGCCGGATTCATGAAGGCTTGCACGGAGTCTTAGAGTAGAGTAAGACTCCATGCAGCCATCATGTCCAACGAGCGATCCAGGAACAGCCTGTAGGGGCGTGTAAGAGAGCTCCTAAAATGACTCTTACATGGACAGGACTGGGATATGCAAATTACCTCAATTGCAGGGGAAAGGCATGCAAAGGAGGTAGATTTGTGATTCAGGAAACCCGAACCTGTCCTAGTAAGAGCAGTGTTATTTGCAGAAATGTACTCAGTTGACAACTAAGTACCATTCTGCAAATAGCAAAACGGAGCCATGACAGCTCCAAATAAAGGTTGCATCCAGTGCAGGAAGCATGCCAATGGCCAAATATACGGCCATGTGAAATGTTCCTGATGCAATATGAAAATAAAAAAAATTTTTTTTGCCGATTTCCGATGTTTAAGCGTAGCGCAGTGCCATGCAAACGGGCTGCACTCTAAAACCCAGAATACTAAAAATAAAAACCCACAATATTTTACTGAAATTGTCAATGTACAATGCAAGGGAATGGCAGGCTAAAGACAACATGGCCACCGAGTAGAGGTTGCCAAGGGGGGAAGCTCAGTCTAAGACATGTAACCAAGCATTAGTAGGCAATCCTATGTAAATGAGTGTTAGGATAGTGACTCACAAGTTTACATAGCAAATGAGCACAGTCAGTGGAGTGTAGGAGTAGGATATGGGGAGTAACAGAGTAGAAGATAGGTGACATCACAAGGGGGGTATGTATTAAAGAAGTGAAGCTCATTGGAACAGAGTGGCATGTGTCAGCTGTCATTTACACATCATGGAAAGAGGTGTGTCAACAGGCAGGCTAGGGAAAGGCAAGAAATGGAAGGTGTATGCCGTGGATAACACCAAAGTTTCTTGCTGAGCGGGTATGCGTGCGTGTGCTCGAGTGTAAATCCGAGTAAAACAGAGTGCGCACGTGTAAGCGTGAGTGCACGCGTTTAAGCCGGAGTAAGCATGTATAAGGCTGTTTAATGAGTTGTAAGCGCATTTGCACTACTGTGCACGTGTTTTAACCCGAATAAGTAAGTTTTACTCCGTGTAAGCATGTGTGTGTGCGCGCATGTTAGCTGCTGTGCGTGTGTTTGCGCTTGTGTGCACAGCACTCCCCCCCTCAAAAAAACAGAAAGGAAAAAGGAAGCACAACAAATAGTAGGAACCTACCAGGGAGTACAAGCAAAACTAGCAGGTGAAAACAATCAGAATCAGGCAATTACACAGGCAGTACACTAGCCCAGCCCAGCCTAGCACTTAAAACTCTGCAAACAACAGTCCATTATGTTTCTCACAACAGACACTGCAGTAAGCTAATAGACATGAAAACTGAAAAAGCTTTACTAAGACAAAGAAATGTTAGGGGCTGCCATTGCTGTTATAAGGCGACATATACAACATGCTGAGGGTGGTGACAATGGAAATGCTGCTGGACAACCCACAGTGAGGAGATGGAGAAGAGTGTACAGGCCCAGGGTAACCTACCAGGGGCTACATGAGCTGGAGATAGTGGAGTGCTATAGAGTGGACAGAGACCTCCTGCAGCAAATTGTTGAGCTGTGCAGGCCACGCCTCACACACAGAACCAACAGAGGGGAACCCATCCCAGTGGAAACCAAGGTATGTGTTGGCCTAAGAATATTAGCAACAGGTACCTTCCAGAGACCAACTGGTGATATGATGGGGATATCACAGGCATCAGCATCCAGGGTACTACACCAGTTCCTGGATGCCATGTCAGCACATGCCGGTGATCATGTATATTTCCCCAATTCCCGTGAGGTATTGCCAGCAATATGCTTCTCTTCCAGCAAATAGCGGAATACCCTGAGGTAGTGGGTGCAATAGACTGCATGCACATATGCATCAAAGCACCAGCCGGTGAGCGGGGTAGGGTCTACTTCAACCGCAATGGCTTCCCCTCCATCAACTGCCAGGTTGTGTGTGATGCCCAGGGCATAATACTGAATGTGTGTACAGGCTGCCCTGGAAGCTACCATGATTCCCATATCTGGCATCTGACGCAGCTGTACCAGACATTTGCCAATGGGGACATCCCACATGGTCACCTAGTGGTGGATGCTGGCTATGCACTGGAGCCGTGGCTGATGACACCCATCAGAAATGCACACACACCTGAACAGGAATGCCATAATGAGGCACACGCACAAACACGTAATGTAATAGAGCATGTGTTTGGGCTGCTCAAGTCACACTTCCGGTGCCTGGACACATCTGGTGGAGCCTTGCAGTACTCACCAACTACATGTACCCAAATTGTCATGGTATGTGCTATGCTACATAATATGATCCTGTGAAAACAGCTGCAGCAGGACCAGCATAAGCCTGGGCCAAACAGCCCCCCACCATTGCCAAGGCCATCACAGGCAGAGCGTGACTCAGAGGAGGAACAACCTAAGCCTGCCCCAGTAGGCAGAAGGAGGCGTGCCCAGTATGCTTTGGCCTTGGCAAAGAGGCAACGCATAGCACATACACTGGCTCAGTAGGAACTCTGGAAATGATACCTGTCTCCAACTCGCACATATAGTAAAAAGGATGCCTAAGTTGACACTACCTGCTTTCAAACATGTACAGGGAGTGTAGTATGTGCATCCGACATAGGCAGCCCTGCAGCACCACCTAAGGCATGATTGCCATGTGTTAAGCAATATAAAGCACTGCTAAACAGCATTTACTATGGAGTATATGCAAACAAAATCCCACACACCAACTACCGCAACTGTGGTCAATGTTCAGTAATATTGGGCAACGTCCAGCAATGTTGGTAAATATTGAGCAATGTCGGACAAGCCTGGTCTAAGTAGGGCAAAGCTGAACAAAAGCCAACATGTTCATATTTGCTTAACTGGCACTTAAACAGTCTGGTCTGCTTGGTATGAAAATATAAAGCAATGATGGGCCTCGAACCCAGAACACTGTGCACTATAGCCAAAGTACTGAACCACTAAACCATGACAAAATTGCAGTGGTCAGCCTGCATGAAGGAATGTTGATAAGTCTATGTAAAATATTTCATGGAAACCCTGTAGGCACAGCATAATCCTTGTTGAGTTATGACACAAAGGTGAGTCCTGCAGTGAGAACAGAACCTGACTTCCAACACACACTGTATATATATTAATATCGGTCATGTTTACACACATCAACAAATGTAGTGGATCTCAGATAGCAACATACTGAAAGGTCACACTGGGCATGCTTACACACTTGAATAAATGAGACAAATGTCAGGCAACAAAACACGGACCGGCAGAACTGGGCATGCTCACACACTTAGGCCATGTCTGAGTACAGCAGTGGGCCACGCACATCTGGCAGTTGCATGTGTTAACCCAGGAACCTGTCACTATACAGCAATCTGCCCTGTGCACACAGTTATATGACAACAGACACATCTATAATATAGTGGAACCCTGTCATAATCAAATATGTTCTGCAGATACTGAAGTTGTTCATAGAAACTGGTAAAGCAAAGATGATAAAGACCTGCAAACAATATCAGCAATAAACATTGTGCATCTTGAACATTAGCATAGGTTCAGAGGTCGATACTAGGCTATCTGCCCTAGGGCATGTACAAGCCAAGCCGGAGTGTGTTTGACATTCGCAACCCTGTCAGATTACTACACTGTGTGTGTGAATAGTAGGTCACACAAGATAGCCCATGTACATTTAGGCTAGTGTGCCTCTGTCTAGCAGGGACACAGAAGATATCCCAGGGGTAAACATACGATCACACATACAGTCATCAAGATGTCTCCAGTAGGTGGTCAGTGGGTGTCTCTCCCTATGTGAAAGTGGGATTTCATTCTGGAGTGAGTGGAGCCTCTGGGATAAGAATCTGTCCATCCACAATGTCCTATTAACATCTGTGCTGAGGTAACCGTCCCTGGAGTGTGTAGCTCCAAGGGATTCGGATATCCTGAGGTGGAACATGTCCAGTAATTCTGGGTTGGGTATATCTGTAAACAACAGGCACACATCATATCTGAGTGGGTGATAAGCGACTGAGTAGAGCTGGAGTTACTGCATCTGAACTGTGCAGGGCATCTGTGTGAGTCCCTAGATCTGCTTGGTGAGGAACTTCCGTGGCCAGTACAGTTGCTGCAGGTGTCGGGTAAGGTACACCCCAAATGTGGCATTGTAACCAAGCATAGATGTGATGAGTATAGGGGCACAATGACCTCACTCGATCTAGATGTGAAAACAAATGGGATAAGGTGGCCCACATAGAAGGTGTGTCCAACCACTTTGGCAACGTGAATGTCAAAGGCGACAGTACGAACCTGTCATGTCCCCAAACCCCTAACAACTCCTATCGTATGTAATGGAGTACTACCTATGTGGTAATTTGTGGGCATGTTGTTATTCCCAAAGGGGATGACTATGCAACTAATGGCATTTAGCTGTAGGCCATGGCTCAGACACCAGTCATCCATCTCTGTGAGACCCTGTTTGAGTATGCATATGGCAGCTGGAGAGTTGATCATGGTACCCAGTTTGCAGTCAAGTGCAAACATGTTCAGCCATATTCTCCCTGTGGTAGCCTGTATGTCAGACAAATATATACTGAACAAGAGAGGTCCCAGGACTGAGCCGTGTGGGATGCCACGTGTAACTGGTGTATAGTCAGACATGGCACCTGCAAGTCTGACCATGTGTGTGCTATCCCTGATCCAGGTATCAATCCATACTGTGAGATATGTGTCCATATCGAAGCTGGTGAGCCTATCCATAATGGCCCAGTGGGTTATTGTGTTGAAGGGTTTTGCAAGGTTCAGGTAGGCTGTGTGGGCAGCTGTCCCTATGTTGATGGACCTGTTAGCCGTTTAAAGAATACAAATAGGTTCAAGAGGCAAGATCTGCCCACAACAAAGCTGAAATGAGTAGGACACAGTGTCCGTAGGTTCCCGATGTCTATGTTTATGAGTCCCATGACAATACACTCCATAGCTATGCAGAACAGGCTACTTAGGCTTATAGGGCAATATTGTCTGTGGTCCGTTGTGGCACCAACTCTGTGGAGCAGGACCACTGTCGCTGTATGCCATTTCTTGGGTACATATCCTGTGGTAACTCCGATATTGAACAGTGATATAATGTGAGGGTTACGTCTGCCATGATGCTCGTGTAAGATGCAGGCTGGGACACCGTCTGGTCACATTGATACTGTGATGTATGCTTTGGGGAGGGCAGCACTCACCTGCTACTGTGTGATGTCAGGGAGGTTATACTCTGTTGGGATGGATAGTTGCTCCTTAGGGGGGATGGGTGGGAGACATCTGCACTGAACCTGTTTTCCAGGTTGTTGGCAATGCCAGTGAATTCAGGGTAGGTTTAGTCATTATGCAGTAACTCACAGCATATCAGTGAGTGTCCACCCAGGTTCCTGACATAACTGAAGAAGGCCGTGTGATAGTCCTATGTGTCTGTTGCAATTGTCCAATAGAAGCGGCCCTTAGAAAAGTTCATGAGTAATTGTAGATGTCTGCTAGTACAGATTACAGATGCCTTCCCAGTCTGGGATCGTGCTCTATCATGTAGTAGCTTTCTCCTGATGTTGTACAGCTTATTAATGGCTGGTGTCTACCAGACAGGTCCCCTGCCATTGGAGTAGTGAGTCCTGTTGTTATTTGGGATAGCACAGTCCATGCAGTCCACTAGGTATCCATAGAATGTGTATGTAAAGGATGCAGCAGTGTGAGCTATATTTGCCACTGTCTCAGAGTCTATGAAGGATACCACCTTGCTGCAGTGAAGTGAGACATTGGCTCATGAGAAGTTCACCAAGATTACCCAGGATGGGTGTGTGGAGGGTATATGTATGTCCAGTGAGATACATGTATGTTCTGACCTTACCAATGAGGGGTATATCGCTGCTGTGGAACATAGAGTCCCCATGTTGGTGATGATCAGGTCCAATATGTATTCCCCCTTGTGGCTGTGCTGACTGGTTGTGCCATAGCATATGAGTCTACAAATTGTAGCGACTGTTGGGTGTGGGTGTCGGGGCTTGAGTAGTATCCCCAGTCAATATTTGTGTATATGAAGTCACATAATATAATGGTGTTTGTGGAGACCTTCATATTCTTCATAGTTCCCACGAAAGCCGCGTGGGGTTCCTGAGTTTGGGAGTGTGTACTGTAGCAGGCAACAAACTGAAAGGCAGTATTGCACAATGGTGGCTGTATATGTATGGTCTGTGATGCTTTGTGCAGTGCTACTAACCCTGAGGTGTGTGTATCTGTGATGTATATGGATAATCCCCCTAGTTGTGTTGTCTGTTCCAAGGCTTGTTGTCAGACAGCATGGTATGAAACATAACCTGGTAGTGCTGGTGTGCATAAGCGAGCCTGAACCAGGCATCTGTCAGTGCACAGATATCACTATCCTCCATACTGAGGAGAGTCCTGAGTGGCCGCAATATGAGGTTAACACAACTGTTGTTGAGCAGCATTACCCTTAGTTTCATTTAACCTGTAATGTCTATGGAGGTGGGTTTGTCTTCTGAGCCCTGCTTAAAAAAGGCACTATGCTGGTAGCAAGAGCCTTTGCCAGCATTCCAAAGTCCAAGGGTGACAGGTTCAAGCTGTCCATAGTGAAGCTACGTGGCATGTTGAGCATGTCACCATAGGCTGACAGACACTGTATCCCCTATGAATTAAACAAATTTGTTAGGCAACTGTTAAATGTGATGTGTGTCCATTTACTGTGACATCATAATTGGTGAATGTGAGATGCTAGACAAGGTCAGGGTCATACTGGCCTGGGCTACATGATCAGAGTGTTCCTCCATGTATCATGTCATGTGGTCCAGGGAGTAATGTCTGAGGTTATACACACCAGCATGGACAATGATGGTGCCAGTCCTGTACTTGCTTTGGAGTGACCAGACTGCCTGTGTTATGCAGCAGATCCTGGCACCCAACAGACAGCCCAAAGTGACTATTCCCTTGTTAGGGCTGGTGAGTTGTACGTCAGTGTGTCTGACAATAAGTGTCACCTATTACAAGCATATTAGGTGTGTTGTTTAGCCTGAAGGGCAGTGACTGTGTGGCACACTGACATTATGATATTGACACAATGTCACATCTGCCTCATGTACACATGTGATAAGTGGGTATTGTAGTGGGGTAGCAGGTGTGTGTGTGTCTGCTTTGTAGGGCTCTTCTGCTTAGGTAGAGTACATTTACAGCATCTGAGTATGTCTATGTGTGACAATGTGGATTGAGTGCTGTTGCCAGAGGATATGTGAGACTGATATGTGGTGTGTGTGGTTACCTTCATCACCTGATAGACTGTGCCAGTCATGGGTCGAGAGAGTTCAGCACCCTGTATGTCTATATAGGTGCATCTCACACATGTATCTGAGTTTGTCGGGAGGAGGAGAGGGTTGTCTGTTTACATGAGGCAGATGTGACATTGTGTCAATATCACAATATCCACCAGCTGGACTGGAGAGTACACATGAAACCGACCCCTGGACATGCCAGGATATTATCATGACATACTCTGTAGCCTGATCACAAAGGATCAGTAGGGTGTTAAGCGTGTACAAGAGTATAACAGGGATTAGTGCTCATGTTCGTTGGTGTTTTGTAAAGAGTAGCTGAGAAGGAGTCCAGACTGAATCATGACACCTCCTTCAGCTATGTCATAAATAGCAATGTATACCCATATATGTTCTGAGTTAGGGCCAACTGTACCTGAGTGACAATGCCGACATCATGACAGACAGGCCCATATGTACATACCCACCTCCCTCTGACAACAGTCCATATCATCATACCAGGAGATATCACATGTAGAATGGATGAGCAGCTACCCACACTGCCAAAAGCATGGCAGCAAGTGGAATACATTGATTCCCAATATGTGTCATGCACAAACTACAGAACAAACAAATCATGCACCTCAATAGTCAGCTGAGTCTCACCCCCTACACAGGATGTGGAACCGTTGAATGTGTCACAGCTACATATGGCACTCCCCACAAGTGTTGGTGCACAACACACCATGGGAAGTCAAGTCCAGTATGCCTATGAAGTCTGATCTGCAAGGTCATAGAGTCCATCATGGTTGCAGTCATAAACAGAGCTATTGGAAGCTGACATACACACAACCCTACCAACTGTGATATGTTCATGTGCGGATCATGGTTCCTAAACATGCTAGACTGTTTGCAAGGCAGCCACCCAGGACATACATCAATGAACACATCTACACATGTATCACATAGACTTTGAATAGCACTTTATCAACATCCCAGACACATGTAGTATCCACAAAACCAACAAGCTGTGCATAAATATGTGTTGACATATGACGGAATGTCAATGTGTCCACAGATAGATCACACAAGGTAAGGATTCTGAGGTCTTGTTCAAGCTGTTGACACCTGCTGACCCACATGGACCATTCCTGGAATGGCAGAAAACAAAGTGTACACACATCACCATGTCCAGTCTGATGATGTCACCATCCTATAAATACAGCAGGAGAAGGGAAACCAGTCAATAAAGCAAATAGCACGTGGTGTTAATGCGTCTCTGTCTAGTATCATAACATAGTTAGGTAGGGGTTTGAATCCTGCAAACAGTGAGCGTGGGGGGTGGTGTATGTGTGCAGCTTCCTTTGAGAGGTGTCCCCTTTTTGGAGACTGGGAAAACTCACTAAAAGAGGTACATTCCTCTTTGGAAATTCTGATGATGTCATCATCCTACAAATACAACAGGCAAAGAGATAGCAGCCAGTAAAGCAGATAGCGCGCCGTGTTAATGCGTCTCCCTGTACTATCATAACATAGTTTGGTAGGGGATTGAATTCTGTAAACAGTGAGTGTGTTGGGGGGTGTGTATGTGTGCAGTTTCCTTTGAGAGGTGTCCCCTTTTTTGGAGACTGGGAAAACTCACTAAAAGTGGTACATTCCTCTTTGGAAAGTCTGATGATGTCACCATCCTACAAATACAGCAGGAGAAGGGATAGCAGCCAGTACAGCAAACAGCACGCTGTGTTAATGCATCTCACTGTAGTATCATAATATAGTTAAGTAGGGGTTTAAATCCTGAAAACAGTGAGTGTGTTTGGGGTGTAAATGTGCAGTTTTCTTTGAGAGGTGTCCCCTTTTTGGAGAATGGGAAAACTCACTAAAAGAGGTACATTCCTCTTTGGAAAGTCTGATGATGTCACCATCCTACAAATACAGCCGGAGAAGGAAAACCAGCCAATGAAGCAAATAGCGTGCCGTGTTAATGCATTTCTCTCTAGTATCATGACATAGTTAGGTAGGGGTTTGAATCCTGCAAACAGTGTGTGTGGGGGGTGTATGTGTATAGTTTCCTTTGAGAGGTGTCCCCTTTTTTGGAGACTGGGAAAACTCACTAAAAGAGGTACATTCCTCTTTGGAAAGACTGATGATGTCACCATCCTACAAATACAGCCGGAGAAGGGAAACCAGCAAATGAAGCAAATAGCGCGCTGTGTTAATGCGTTTCTCTCTTGTATCATAACATAGTTAGGTAGGGGTTTGAATCCTGGAAACAGTGTGTGTGGGGTGTGTGTGTATGTGTGTAGTTTCCTTTGAGAGGTGTCCCCTTTTTGGAGACTGGGAAAACTCACTAAAAGAGGTACATTCCTCTTTGGAAAGACTGATGATGTCATCATCCTACAAATACAACCGGAGAAGAGAAACCACCCAGTAAAGCAGATAGCACACCGTGTAAATGCATCACTCTCTAGTATCATAACATAGCTAGGTAGGAGTGTGAATCCTGCAAATGCTGACTGTGTGTGTCACTTTTAATCAATGTGGTGTGGGATTTGCTTTTACTATGGTATGTCATAGTATGATTACAACAGTAAGTGCATTGTACACATCAGGTATCTGTGTGGCAAATATATGTGTGTACATGTCCCCCTCAATCAGTACATAGGTGTGAAGCCTGCATACTACATGTATACATTTGTTTCTATTGACAGGTTGTGCCACTGCTTCTCAGATCATAGGTCACATATGTATGTATGTGACAAGGCCATCCACTGTCGTGTTCTGTGGCCAAGGTCATCTGTGGCACACACACCCATGACAGTTACTTAAGAGTAGTGTGAGTGAGGGTATATGCCTGGGGTATATGTCAGACATGGTCATACACAACAAAGACTGCCAAGAATGGACAGTCTTTATAAGTGTATGACTGCCTTGTGGATATGCAGTCAGGCCTCTAATGTCTTATGTGATACACCTTGGGACTCCACAATACCTATGGATATGTGGATACCAAGGGACACATGACATAACATGAGGCTGTATGTACACATTGGTACCCAACATACATGTTGAGGGCTACCACCTGTGTGGTACTGACGGGATAGTATGTATAGTACATGAGGATGACTATGCCATAGTCGGCTTACTGCTATACAGCATGTATCAGACAACAGGTATCTGTCTGTATGATACCCTTGTGTAGGATATGCGTCCCAACCAGGGAATGCATTGTAGGCCAATCCATGCATTTCCAGATTTGGATGGACATATCCCTAGTGTGTCTGCATGTACCTAAGGGGGCTATATGCCAAACAGGTGTGGTCACAGGAATGGGTGGCGGTCATTACCTCTGGTTAGTGTTATAGTGTAGCACAAGAAGGATCCAATTGTTACTGGGTTCCCTACTACTGTGTGTCATTTGTCAGGACATCATCCAATGATTGCTTAAAATCATGCTGTTGAGGTTGTGTATACTACCAGACAGCAAATCATTGACAAATATTAACGGTATCACCATCAGCATAGTGTCAACCCATGTCATACACACGTCTACCCATGTTAGTACATAACTGTAGTAGAATGCATACTGGCCATTGAAAGATACTATGAGATCTTAACAATGTGCTTGAAGGGGTATGCCACACATCCCATGTTTCCACTATGCACGTACATGCAGACAGTGCGCACCCACCATGTTCACAGATGTACACTTGTTAATCTGTACTGCACACATCACACACGTACTGTACACTCACTAACACATGCTGGCAACACATAACACTTCAGCCAAGTGGCACATGGATGGACAATACATACTCAGACCTAACAGTGGTGTAAACAATGCTACATTGACAATCAGAGCTTTGATGCATAATGTCCGCTTAGATATACCTACAAGGATGTCATTACACTTCCTTGTTGACAACTTGCTATTATTGCTACACTGCTAAAGTGTCACCCTGTGCATCAGCACCATGTTAGCCTGTCCCTCCGTCAATGATGCAGATGACAGGAGGCGACACAGGTATCATTATATGCACAGGGCGTTATGTTGTTTGCCAGACCCTGACAGTGACCCATCCAATCAACATGTCTGTGTGTGTGTGTGTGTGTGTGTGTGTGTGTGTGTGTGTGTGTGTGTGTGTGTGTGTGTGTGCGTGTGTGCGCGAGGGACAACAGTATAGCATAGGCCAATGGTGATGTAATGTGTGTGTATGTGTGAGCCCTAGTTGTTTGGTTAATGTGTGTGTGTCTGCATGCACACAGCTCTACCATGTGGCTGCCATATATGGTAGTTTGTGGGACAGCCACAGACTGTAACTGCTAGGCTGTACAGATCACTGTCTCCAGCCATGGACACAGTACCTGTGCCTGGCAGGGGTGCTATGGACAGTATCGGGTACCAACCCTGACTGGGTACTGTCATCAGAGGCAGAGGTATGACAACTAGACCCATGTCCCTGCTGGGACTGGCCAGAGCCACGTGCACGTGGTCTACTGGGACGGTCAATTAACAGGCCAGCCCCAGCATTGCTGGGGCTAGTACTGCCACTATGGGAGCGGCTGTGAACTGTGGGCTGTCCGCGACCACTGCCAGCTGTTGCTGTTGCTGGCATGCGTCTGCGTTGACGTCGCAACCGTCCCACATGGTCCTGGCTCATGGAAGACATGTTGTGGAGGGCATCTAATGTCTCCCCCCAACGTCTATCAATGACCTCGGTGTAAGTCCGGATGGCACTGGCAAGGTCACGGATGCTGTCATTGATAGCGGTGTAATGTGCCCTCTGCACCCTAAGTCCCTGCCTGGTGTACCATTCCATGCGTGCCTGAGCCTGCATTACAGCCCGGAACTTACTGGTCGTCGTAAGACCTGTGAGGGCACGCCTGCCAGGGGCAATACGACCAGTGGTGCTCCCCCAAGAACCCCTGGACCTCTGCCTATGTGGTACTGTTCCAGGTCTACGGCTATGGCTGCTGTGAGGGGATGCAAGTGCCATGGGTGCCACACTCTCCTGGTCAATGCCAACTGTATGCTGTCCCTCGCCTATGGCCATTGGTGGTGAGGGATGTATTGACAGTATGAGTGTGCGCATAGATGGGGTTGAACTCTGTGTACTGTCAATTGGCAGACCAACGACAGACCCTGTCAAAACTTCCTGTGCCAATATACATGTGTCATCATCACCACTATTCATGGCAGTGGCTTCAGGTTGCCTGCTGCTTTGGCCAACCCCTAACTCAGCACCTGTGAGAGGAAGACAGGAAACACACGTTACAGTCTGCACATGCACACATGCACACATGCACAGATGCACAGATGCACACATGCACACATGCACACATGAACACATGAACACATGCACACATGCACACATAAACCCATGCACACATGCACACATGCACACATGAACACATGCACGCATGCACACATGCACACATGAACACATGCACACATGAACAACCATACACACCTCACTATAGCACATACACACATATACCAGCAATCCAACACATATTCTATAGTGGGTGAAGGTGGGTGTCAGTATCACAAGGTAGACAGTCACCACACACGTGTCAGCATGCAGAATATGTGTTGCACAAGACCATGCAGTGCACGTGTAGACGCCCCTATAAAATGGCAGTATACATGGCTTTGATGCACCTGTGTAGTTGTTCAGTGATTGGGTACACCCTGGAACACAATGTGTACATGGACACAACATTGCTGTGTAGGTATTATCAGCTCTGCAATGGCTTGTGCACCATCACTCACAAGTATACATGCAATGGCTGCATGTGTTATCTGTGCGACACATAGATATCCATGTCTGAGTGCAGTGTCTGTGTCCATAGCAGATAATAGTGGGCATGGGTGTAGCACATGCATGCTAAGTACACACACGGGATGTGCGGTGCATGTTGACATGAAGGAATCCCAATGCTCGACATGGCCAGTGTACAGTGATTATGGTGAGTGTGGGACATATTGCAGATATGTTGGTGCCAGGCATGGCATGGCATGCTGCACGACTGCAACATTAAACACCACACATACCCAATGTGTGTCAAGTGACCTATACACCCACTAGCATTCCAGGACATATATGTGACACTTTGTCTAGATGGTGACTGCTGTGCATATTGTGTATACTGGCATATGTAAGCACACAGATAACATGCTATGCATATTGTGTATAGGTGTATATGTTTGCACACACAGAACACTGAGGTGCAAAGCAATGACTGCTATGATTAGTACTGTTTTCCCTGTAACTGGATGGGGTGTAGTACCCTGTGCCATCATCAACATGCATCTTGTAGTCACTCACAGCTAATAATGTGTGCAAGACCACCGCCTAGCATGCTGTACCTGAACTGCAGTGCCGTGGCTACATTCACAATTACACAGCCACCTTGTAAATGGGTGTGTGAGGTGCCCAATAGGAAGCATTGCCTAACATGACTGTGTTATGTGTTGCAGAGTGTTGCACAGCCCCATGATAGGCCTCTACCTCTGAGGTACATCATGCGTGTGTGCATGACATGTGGGATACTGAAGTATGACCTTACAGCAATGTGTGGTAATGCCAAATGTAGCATGTTTCATGTACTGCGTATGATAAACGTGGTCTGTTGTATACAGCTGTAGCAACTATGCATATCCAATGTGCAGTACAGTGTTGCCATAATTGTGTCTGCTGCACTGTGCATTGCATGTGATTGAGGCAGCTACTGACTTTAATGAGATGACTGATGTCTCACAGCAAACATGCACAGCATGCATTATGCGTAGGTGTGCTACATGTACATGGCCTACACCTCACGTATGACATGCACATTTCATTACCAATAATAAAGTGTTAACACACTCACCAGCATGTATTGTCTGCCTTGCTGTCACACCAGAGGGACCTAGAAGAATATGACACAGTTTGTCAGTGGCCACAACTGTGGCATTGCTACTGTGAGTGTGCTAAACGACAGTGGAACAACAGTCAACAGTCACAGGTGTACGGATACTATTCCAAATATCAGTATTGCACACATTAGGCAGCACAACTGCTAAACACACAGTACACATCTCACATATGCATATTCTAACCATACAGGTAATGGTAGTCTACAACTAGGGTGTATTACCTGCACGCTCCATGTCATCCTGCTGGGCGGCTCCGGCCTCCATGATGACACACATGTGACGCTGTTGCTGCTGTAGGCCAGGAGCCACCATGCTTAGGAGCAGCTCCTCCACTCTAGTGAGAGGGGATGTATGGCCGCCCCACCACCTGTGGCAAGCTGTTGCCTATGGATATCAGAAGCAAGCCGCCGGACATGTCTAATTAAATCACTGCAGTGATGGCATACCTGCTCATATGTCCAGTTATGCATGCCTATGTCATTTACCCGGCGAACAAGGTCTTGCCACAGTGCAGTACGGTCATGCTGGTGCTGGCTGGCCCTGGAAAAAAGCAGGTTATAGTGCTGCACCAGGCTGTTCTGTATTTCCTGCTCCTCTGCAGCTGAATAGGATGGGTTACATTGATGAGCCATAACCCTGGAAGACAATTAAACAATATGTGTGAGCATGTCATGTGGCACACTTAACATTATGAAGTACAGATATCACTTAACTGCCATATATAGCATCTATCTGTCTATCAGAGGATACACACACATTCAATACAACATATCAGTGCTCAGCCCACAACTGGCTGACAGTGCCTGCAACCCTCCATATAACACACCAGTATACACCAGTAGTCAGCACACTGTTTGGGATACAATGCACAACCTCACCCCAGGGGTATATATCAAGCTAATGCATGAAGAAATATGTCATCCAATGCAATGAATGTCATGTACATTTACAGTATTACCGGTAAACCACCCTAGTCTTTGATGCCATACCCCTACCTAACATATGTGCACGGTTGTTAATATAGCTGGCATACTGCTGTAACAGAGTAAACATGTTGCTAGATACACACACATACCCTGTGACACACATGTCATTGCGGGCATGGTACAGGCATCATTAAACACACATCAGACATACATACAACACACAGATGTATGCCAACACAGATGAGCATTACCTGTGTACCTTATAGTACTGTGTGCCCCTACTTACAGATACCTATGCCTGTGGTATGTAATCTGTGCAGACTACAGGAAACACACAAGACAGTGTTACCAGGGACTGTGAACATTCACCATACTGTGCTGTTTAGGCTTACAGCTTCAGGTAGTACAACAGTTCATATGTGAGCTGGAGTCACCAGCAGTACCACGTACTGAGCATACATGTATTGCTTCAGCCTACATTGGGACACCACAGTCGTACACAAGGAACTACGTCAAAACATATGCCATCCTACTATGTCTGCATCCCAATAACTGGCAATTTTTTCACTGGCCTCACACCTAGGACACAAACTACCATGACAGACACAACCTCACACTAAGCTATCACACCTTTACAAACCTTGCACACAGTCACTGTCACACTCATTCTGCCTCACATAGCAGGTATTGCACTGAGTACATGTGTGTGTGATTTCTGTCATAGGTAGGTAATATGCTATTGGCCCTAGGGCCTAGAGCAGCCTAGCCATATGCTACCATGGCATTTGACACACATGTAATGTGATTTCACTTGATCCTGTCAACCAAATACACAGAGGTGACTCCAAGGGCATATTACCTATCTCCAAAACAATCATAAGGGGTATGTATGACATCTGCTAATGAGGAGCCTTGTTTGTTCATGCTGGGTGGTTTAATCCAGAGTATGGCATATTTGTGGATAGGAACCTGTACCTCCAGCATGTGCTGTTTAGTGAGGTGACAAGGATTAGGGCCCTAGGTAATGTAGCCCAGAGGGATTGTGAGGTGTTGTCGTGGTGGTTGGCCAACTGCTGTGGGTGTGACATACCTCTGTATGTCCGGCAGTGGTAACCTCTGGGTGGCCGGTATGCAACGCACTCTAGCTGTGGTTTGTGAATCAGTCTGCATAGGGCATGTGTTTGAGGGCAGTATTACTCTTTGTTAGGTATGTCTGTGGCCTTTCCACTTGCTGTAGCTGACATGTGAGGTACATACCACATGGGGCATTGTGATGAGTAGAGGGGAACATCGACCTATATTTCCCTAGATGCCACACCTTTTGTGATAACACGTACCATGTAGACAGATTACATTACTACTGTTGTCACTGTGATTATCAAAGGGGAGCCTACTGTCCACCTGTGTCCCGTGTACCCTTCTGACACCTTCAGTGTTAGGCAGGCTACCACATATGTGGCAGTTACTGCGTAAGGTGTTTTTGAATGGGGTATGGCACTGCGGTATCAACACTGGTGTTCAGTCCATGCCTTGGACAACAGGCACCTGTTGCAGTACATATGACCCCGTGTCTCCCTCACTCTCTCTCATACATATATATATATATATATATATATGTATATATATATATATATATATATATATATATATATATATATATATATATACATATATATATATATATATATATATATATATATACACATACATACATACATATCTATCCATATCTATCCGTATCTATCCGCATCTATCCATATCTATCCATATCTATCCATACCCATACATATCCATACATATCCATACATATCTATATATTTCTATATATATCTATATATATCTACATATATCCATATATATCCATATATATCTATATATATCTATATATGTCCATATATATCGATATATATCTATATTTATCCATATATGTCCATATATATCTACATATATCCATATATATATATATATATATATATATATATATATATATATATATATATATATATACACACATATATATGTATATATACATGTATATATGCACATACATGTAAACATCCATTGCTGTACATATAGCTGCACATATAGGCACATATACTGCCCACCTTTCATGGTGGGGATGTCAATTAAGCAACAGTTGTGAGACATACGGTTATGTAATACTATTGCACAATGTTGTGCAGAATGCATTTTGCTGCCCTCAGGCCATATAGCTGTTGCAGGCCTCACTGCCTGTAGCTCAGTCCCACAGCGTTTAACACCACATGACATATACTGGCACTGCTTGCTTTCTGCAATGCCACACACTACAACCTACATACATATGTGCACATAGCAGCCTTCAACAACATACTTATGTCCAGCCTTCACTAACAGTTGCAGTATGTCCCTTGCCCTATGCAAATGTGCATGTACATATAGATACGGACTGCTGCCACATATGGATGGTTCACAGTATGTAGAGTACCCTTCAGACACATCTTTCGGATGTCACCAAATACATATCTGTTACATACCTTACCTTTGTATTCCTCACCTCCGTCTGTTGTAGGTGTTTTTTTTATTTATTTATTTATTTATTTTTTTGGTTTTGTTTCCTCTGTGTGTTGCTGTTTGTTTTCAGCGTCTGTCTCCTTCTGCCTGTTTGTGTCTGTCTCTGTCTGTCTCTCTCGCTCATGCTCTGTCTCTCTCTCCCAGTTGTTGCAATGATATTATTGCATGTGTGGACAGCAGATACAGTCTGCATTTCTAGGTATCTGCACATGTGCATGTGATGGCCTCTGCACCAATTGGTGCCCACCATTTAGTAATTGCATGCAGCCTGCTGTGTGGTAATTGCAGTTCTCACTGTGATTTCAGGTCACTGCTATAAAATGATAGGTTAGGTAGGCATAGCCCTTTCAGTTTTGCAAAGTGGGGACCATGCTTGTTTTCTGTGGACACTGTTGTCTCAGTCAGAAGGTTGGCATATGTCTCATATCTGAAGCCGGGTTGTAGCCAGTGAAATGTATGTTGTACTGAAACCTGACTGTTGCTTCTTCCAGTACACTCTTCTTAGTGTGTAGGTTTACTCACACCTCCTAATGCTAACACTGGATACATGGGAGTATGTACTTTCTTTTCCAATTAGAGAATTAACTGGCATACAACAGTAGTTATTGCAATCTATTCCTATGGCTTTCCTATTTTCCCTTTAAATTCACTCATTGTAATGCATGTTATATTTCTTTCAGCACCAAGTTATTATATATCTGCTGTGGTGTAGTGGTACTTCATGCAGTCTGGTGAGTCCAAGGTCCCGGGTTTAAGACTGACATTTGGCTGCTGAGCAGTACAAGGGCCTTGTCATGCAGAGTGACTAAGGCACTTTTAAGCAGTTGTAAGCGGGTTTGCGCGACGCTTAGCAATGCTTAGCTAAGCACACACATGCGCACACTCGCTTAAACCCACTAACTCTACTTAAAAGTGTTTACTTCCACTAACCCCCGCGCTAATTTCTTTTAAAGAAAAGAAAATGAGGAGATAGGAAAGTGGTGAAAAAGGGGGCACAAAGAGGGAAAGACAGTAGGGAAACCAGCTCAGGATGTGCAGGATGGGTGTAGGGAAGGTCCATAGCTGCCCATTTCTTTACCAGCAACAGCTGTGCATATGTATGAAATTTGGTGTAAAATTTGAAACCTTCCACCCCTGAGAGAGGGGTGAGGACAACAAAATATGTTGTACTGCCAATTAGAATTATCAGTTTACATGTCCAGCGGACATGTGTGCGAATTGGGCAGCTATGTATGGGGTGTAATTTTTTTGTGGGAACAGATTGCCCTTTTTTTATTTTTTTTCAGGTGAGAGTGGAATGTGAGGTAAAGGATGTAGGTATATTTGGAGAGGTAGGTTGGGGAGGTAAACAGACAAGACAAGACGCATACAGGGGCAGAGTTTGATACATCGGGTGGGGAACACAATTGACGGGGAAGGTTGTTTGGAAATCGCAAGCCCATGAGCCCACAGATGGTAACAGTGGAACTGAGATCCCCACCCATGAGCAGTCACCACTGCACCTTCACAGCCCCAAGGGTGGCTGTGCTGGGGGCTGAGTAGGACAGGCAGGCTCACCCGAGAGAGGCACCACTCTCGCCTCAAGCTGGCATAGGGGATCAGCGACTGAACACTGAATCTCCCTATGCACCACAGCCTGGACCCTTTGAAGGGTGACAGGTGGCCCTTCTCCACCTATGCTTGCATGGGGGGGGATGAGCCCCATTACCTGCAGAGCTTCCACCCGAAGGTGGCACAGGACCAACAGAGGAGGGGAGCCCGGGCTGGGCACTGGAGCTGCTGGTGCCAGGTGCACTCGCCAACTGAGGAGGGACAGGTGGGTCCGCTGGGACCAGCCTTCCCATATGTCCTGTGATTAGGTGTGTTTAATTACAACATAAACAACAGCATTCCAGATTAGTTGTAACAGCATGCAGTCATATTCCCATTAACTCAACACACCAAGGTTCCAACAATTGAACAGCAAGCATAACACATGCATATATTGAACGACAATGGATATTCCAACAGCATGCAGGGATGTTTGGTAGCAACAGGCCACCATGAGCGTGGTGTTTGAACAGGGCACATGCATCAACATCAATGTAAATATTTATAAAACAATAGGACATATGTCCCAACAAATATTTAAGGTTACAGATACCCATTGAGGTGTGGAATTTCATGGTTTATGTACATATGGTAAGGTGTAGAAAAAACCACGGTTAACATCTTATAATGACCTTTTAGTCTACACTACATTCCCAGTGACTGCAAGTGTATATCCCCTACCTGTATTATTACACTTGCCACCATACATTAGGTCGTGTCATGGGTTTAGCTAGTTCAATATATGCCTGACCTATATCTGACATACTAACTGTCCAGGATACAGGTGTTACTGCTACATATTTCTTGTTTGCATTTATATTTCTTTATCTACATATCTGGGATGTTTTCACATGACATTTTCACTTTGATTTGTACAGAACCCTGCATTTCTTAACACGCACTCACGTTTCTGGTGAATAATTACATGCTACATGTGTGCCAGGTTTACTTATTCATGCCAGCCAGTAACTGACTATTGTGGACTGTATATATGTTTCACAGCTACTAACACTTCCATCACCCACTTTATATGGGACTGCATAACTCTGGGTTGCCAGCACATTTTCAAACAGTACTGTTTGTATAATGCAAGGCTACAACAACATTTCAGACTCTGTGACACAGACACACTCTGGGTTTTAGACCTTTATTAATGACATTGCACACTTTTCCACAGGCTCACTCCTTTATTTGTTTTAACGATGTTTATGGCAGACATGTTCAAGACATATTGTACCTTTATTAATAGGTTAGAACAATCTTTTTTTCAGGCTCACTCACTTATGTTATATGACAGTGCCTGCAGAGATATTATTCCAGACATATGTTACCTTTCTTAATGGGTTACTACACTCTTTTTCTGCCTCTCTGACGTTTTTATCTGGCAGTATATGCAGAGGTCTTATTCAGGCAATTCTATGGCTGTTTTATTGGACTACAACACTTTCTTTCATGCTCCCTCCCATATTTTATATAACAATACATGCAGAATAATCACTAACCTGCCTGGTGGCACAGCCTTAGCAGCCTATCAGCATAGGCTTGCTGATTCGTAGCATGGTCAACTGCAGCTGTAACGTAAATGAAGGGATATTGAGACATACCTATCCGTTATACATACTCCATTATCAGTTCTTATATACTGCATTCCATGGTTACATACTCAGTTGTGGGGCATTCTGCCTCCCACAGGCCTCCTGTATCCACTGGTTCAGGCGGTCCTGCTTTCATCTCTTCAGGTCTGCATGGTGGTGACGGACCTGCTCACCAGTCCGGGGAAAGCCTGTGGCACTGGTGAGGTCATGAGCTAACCGGTTCCAAGCCTCTGCCTTGTACTCCGTCCCTTGGAACTGGCCCTGCAGGAGTCTTGTCTCGTGACGGTGGACAAGGAGCCAAACCATGTATTTGGACTCCTCGATGCCCCAACATTGCGCACAGAAGCGTGAACCCTCTCCTGCACCTGCCATTCCGACTGCAAATGTGAACTACAATCAGTTATGGCGAGTATTCCCACCTATGGGGCTTAAATATGTTGCATTTCCCGCACTTTTTTGTGATTGGCCGTTTTGTAAAATTCTCGGCTGGCTGCAGACCTGCTTAGTAATGGTTAAACTACCATTCGTAAGTATATGAATGTTAATAGTGGCTGCTTTCCCTATATTGTCATGGCTTAGTGGTTCTGTACTTTGATTATGTTGCAGAGGGCCCTGGGTTCGAACCTTGTCATTGTTTTATTTTAATACTGTCTAGACAGGCTAGGGGGTATGGCTGTGTTTAAGCAACTTAGCTCTACTTTGCTCCCCGGTGCCCTGGTTGGCGAGGTGCACATGTCCGTGCAAACAGATTGCGCTGGGTAAAGCGCTTTTAAATTTTGGGCAACTCTATTGCGCTGGGTAAAGCGCTATTTAACTATGGGCACCTGTGTTTAGCTGGGTAAAGTGGTATTAAACTATAGGCACCTGTGTTTCGCTGGGTAAAGGGTTGCTTAACAGCAGCCTATTATATATCTGGGTCCTTTAAAAATATATATTTTGTTCAGTGATACATTGGCCATGTCACTGCTTTTAATAAAATTTTATTCATATATGTCTTGTATTATTTCAAATACTGATTTAAAACATAAATAAAAAGGGGAGTGGTGGGACTCGAACCGTGAATGCCTCTGCTTTGTGAAAACGCTCTACCAATATGCTATTGCAATTTGGTGTGATTTGCGTAAACATTCTTTCTTATGCTCTTCCATGTCGGAATTGCTTACTATGGCTAAGCAATGGGCACACCTGTGCACACACGTGCAAATACTGGCAGCTATATTGTGGATTTAAAAAAAATAAATAAATATTTTACTTTTTATAACTGTGATGGTGGTTTACAGTGTCAGGGAGTGTGGTGCTGGGTGCAAGTACATTTGAGCGAACTTGCTCTTGTGTGTTGACATTTTGCTTTTACTACACTTGCAGGGGCGTGGACATTTAGACTGCTCGGCAGTCGGACACACCCCCTGCTTTCATACTCGGTCCGTGTAAGAGTTACGGTTGAGTCAGCGTGCCCTCATGAATATTCATGGCACGCTGACATCATACCGTTCAACTGCAGCCTCCAAGTAAGACTTATTAAGTCTTACGCAGAGGATTGGTGAATCCGGGGGTCTGACTTTGACATGGGAAACAGTATTTAAAAATTTTACAAAATATTGATAAACTATAAAACAACACTCAAAACCTTCTTTTGGAAATATAAAGTGAAAGGACACTCAATACAGTTAACTGAAGATATTAAAACAAATATTTTATTATCGATAAAATATACATCCTTTACACAATACTGGAAACATTTTTAATTGGAAATGCTTGCACAGAGCATTCTTAACCCCAGATAGAATCAGTAAAATTAGTTCTTCCATAAGAGGATTATGTTGGAGATGCGAGCAAGTACACAATGCAGATTGAAACCACATTTTCTTTGATTGTGTTAAAATTAAGCCATTTTGGAATGGTATTAATAACTTTCTACAAGCTTTATTCAATGAATCATTTTATTTAACTAAAGCTCTTGTATTATTAAATGTGAACGAAGGTCCTCATTTGAATAGGTCAAACATGTATCTAGTATGGACTATACTTGCAATTTCAAGGAAGTGTATAACAAGAAGATGGAATACAAAAACAATACCCACTTTGGAAGACTTCTACAGCCTACTGAAGACCACAGCATTATTGGAAATTAAAATTAAAGAACTAAGAATTTATCCAAAGCCATTTATCAACAACCCTTGGGAAAAAGTCTTATCGTTGATTGACACTATACAGTAATTGATCAGACACTCTAATAATGGATTGGACATACTTATAAAGTAACTGTATACATTATGATCTGTTATAGTGTCAGGCTAATGTAAATTGTGTACATAGTTATTTAAGATGTTATGTATAAATACTATGAAATTCATTCAAATGTATTTGAAAATAAAAACAAAATTTGAAAAAAAAAAGATGTGGGAATTGGGCAGAGGACAGTCCTTTACCTGCATGATTTCCTCTTAGTGGGTTAAGGTAAGGAAGGAGCAGAGATGGGTTTGTAGGGGTTTAGCTTTGTGTGATGAATTGGGAGTGCCTTTCACTAAGAAGAAGCAAGCCAAACTAGCAAAATGTCTTACTTTCTTGGGCTTAATTTTCAGTGTTGAATCAGGAGTTTTTAGTACTGCATGACAAGTTAGATAAGTTATGGAGAAGGACTGAGTTTTGGTTTGGTGCTACTGAAGTCAGGGTAAAGTAACTGATGGAGCTTCATGGTCTGAAGAATTGTCCTTTTTGAACTATAGGGCCAGGTAGGACATTTACCACATTATTAGCAAACTGGCTGAGATTAAAGAATGAAAAAACATCATAGAGTGGGGGTTACTAACGTGGTAAAGCAGGATTTGCAGATTTGGCATGAATTCTTATATCAATAAAATGGGTTACCATATGGCAGAGAGGTTGGGTCACATCTGATAATGTGTAATTGTACACTGATATGCCTGGAGGCATAAGCATGAGACTGTATTTTAAAGGAAAATGGTTTGCAGTGCCTTGGCCAGAGCACAAGGGAGCCAAGTTGAGGAGAGACATCACAGTGATACAGCTCATGCCATACACATTCATAGAGTGCAATGGAATCATACTGGTACCTGTGGTGCAGAGACTTGAATGCTTGTCTAATTTGATAGACCATGGCTCCAGATAGGAAAATAACTGTTTTCTTCTCCTTGTTGAGCTTGGTTAGAGGAGCATCAATATATCTTACAAAGGAGTCCCCTATTACTAGAGTCCAGGGAAGTGTGTTTGCTTGATTTGTGGGTTTGTATTTGGGGCTCCGCTGGGTGTGGCTGAATGTCTACTGTTAGGTGTTGCTTTTCTTGACAGCTTTGGGGTTTGCTGAGGATATTCTTTGCCAATGCATGGTCTAGGATGTCTTTGTTGTTACGGAAGATTGCATTTAACTGCATCAGCAAACATTGGTCTATTTGTGTGTGTATGTGTTGTATGCTACATGTGGTGGGTGGTGTGTGTGTGTGTGTGTGTGTGTGTGTGTGTGTGTGTGTGTATGTGTGTGTGTGTGTGTGTGTGTGTGTGTGTATGTGTGTGTGTTTGACAACTTGATGTGTGCTTGTATGTGAGTTTAGCCGTTTAGCCTCCAGTGTCATTGTGTATGTACACCTCTCACATGCTATACCTGTTACTTTAAGGATTAAGTGGTTATCAGTAAATGTGAGACCATTGCTACATTGTCTCAAGATGCCCATACCCACCAAGATGGCTGTGGAGAAGTTAAGAATGTGCATATCCATGCTGTCTAGTCCTCTATATGATGAGCTACAAGGCTGTGCTGTACAGGAGTTAACAGCAGGTTATTAAGGGTGCTTTTTTGGGGGGGGTGGAGAGAAACTCGGCTATGAAATATTAAATTTTAGTAAACTTACTGGTATTGCGACTCAACGCACAAACTAGCTGCTCTAAGCTTGTCGGTGCACAAGGTATTTGCTCTATATTGGTTTACAGGGTACTGCTTTATGAGCAGTTCTATAAGAAAAATATGCTTCTAGTTGTTTGCATCTGTACAGAGTACTTGCACAGTGAGCAGCAACACTCAAATGTGCAGAATTTAAACCAGAACTGAAAATACAGAAAACTGACAACTGAGCCCTCTGGCTCGTAAAACAACTGCACTAAAAACCCTTTTGTGTATTTCCAAACACTAATAGATCAGGCAAACACCTACTGCCACTGGATGAATAATCCTAGTCCTTCTAATGTCAAAACACTGTAAAAGAGTGTCCCAAGTGCATTGCTACCACAAACAAACTTCAACATCTATCTAGGTAGACCCTTTAGAAAGCAATTTCATGGCAAACAGCCTGACAGTAATAACAGTATAAAATGCATTTTTTTACAAATAAAATAGCAGCTAAATGCACAAATAAATTAAGGAGACATCAGCAATTTGTTTAAATGAGTTAAAAAGTGCAATTTAAGAATCAAAAGTATTTAGCTCTGTTTGAAAGCAAGTAAACCTTTTCAGGAAAACAGGTTACGATAATAAACTTTGCTGAGCTCTGTGAAAATAGGCAGATTTCTGCACAGATGCTATGTGGAGCCCTCCTTCCCAGTCCAATGTGTTTAGTGGGGATGTCCAGGAAAAAAAGCTGGGAAAGAAGCTGCAAGTTAGGCAACCTGGATGGATTTGGGGACTACATGCCTCTGTGGAGTAGTGCCCCCCACACACCATTTCGTTCCTAGCATAATGAAAAAGGGAATAAGTCCTGAGTCATACCCAGTGCTGCTCTAGTTTGTTTATGATTTATGGTTTGAGAGTGAGCAGAAGGCTACTCTGCTGCTGATATCATTAACTGAAGTAGAGGTGAGCAGCCACACTCACAAGCTTGATACCTTTGTGTAGCTTTGGACATACTTGCATGATAATTGATCTTTGGAGGTTGTCGGCATTGTTGATGTCTTTTATAAGTCATGAGTTTAATTTAATTCCTTGTGCAAATTATTTAATAAAGTTAGTTGTACTGAAAGTTGGTGTGCTTTTTATGTTGGGAGGGGTTCATGGACAAAAAATGTTTGCCCGGGGTAGATGTTTTTATGTATGAATGCCTGCCCAGAATGAATTGTTGAGAGTCCTGAGCCACGTTTTTTTCTTAGAGTCAGGGTAGGTTGATGGGGGGGGGGAGTGGAGGGTTTGAAGAGAGTTTTTGAGTTTGGGGTTGTTAGGCAGGATGCTTTCATTATTAAGACAGGCTGCTGTTAGAAGAAGTAGATAAGATATTTAAGGAAGGGAGGTGGGGAATGTTGGGTCTCATTGCATGAGCTTTGTGACACTGTCCCTTTCAGCCCAACTTAGTTGGTAGTTATGGTAAGGTTTTTAGAGATACAGACCTTTAAGGAGTAATGATTTTCCCCATTTCTTTCCTGTCATGAGGAAAGAGATTGGGTGGTATCTAACAATGCCCTGGTGATTTAGTGATTTATTGTTACAGAATGAACCGAAGGTTACACTGCAGCTGAACTTACTAATTGCTGGTACAGATGAGCCATACCTTTTAAATGCACCCGTGCCTGATAATTGTTCACTGGAGAATGTTGGTATTGCTGGCATTTTTATAGTTCATGAGTTTAATTTCATGTATTGTGCAAATTATTTAATAAAGCTGGTTGCATTGCATGTAGGTGTGGTTTTATGTTGGAAAGAGTTCATAGACAAATGAGTTACAACTTCCAGATGAACCTTTCTTTCAGTGATGTAGGCAACTTTTGTGTTTTTCTACACTCTGACGTTTATATGAAGCCTTCGTACACTTTTTGAATACTTCTTTATCCTTGTAGTGGAACCATTTGACATATTTCCTCATAATATATGTATGATTTATTTCTACTTTTCTCTAAAAACTTTAATTGAAGAGACATTTCTTCTGACCAGTAAAATAAAACACCCTCTCACCTCCATGCTTTTAATTTGCTTTAGTATTCTTTTAAAAGTTCCAGCAAAACAAAGTATTTAATTTTCTTATTTTTGTTGCCTTACTGAATTATATACAATGGTGACAGTTTTCAGTGCCTTGACTTGCTACTAGTTAAAATAAATACTCAGTATGCTATACCATTGTGGTTATTTGAATACCATACTCACAATAAATTTACTTGGGGCAGATAAACCATTGAAAATTGTATACAAATTCTAAATTGCATTATATTCTATCAGAAACAATTCTGAAAATAAATCAAAATTAAATAAAAAAATATTAGTTGCTTACTTGTCTTGAAAAATGATGAAATGCTAAAACTAACTGCCATTTGAGACAGACGATTAAGGAGCTTTTAACAAGCTGTGTTCCCAGATCCAGGGTTCAATTCCCTCAGCCTCAATTGCTAACTGTGTGACAATGAGCAAGTCACTTAACCAGACAGCACTCCCTGGCTAAGTCTGAAAAAACGTCATGGAGATCAACACCCTACCTCAGTCAACAAATACAAATAAACTAAATAAGAAATGAAAAAATATTTAAGTGATTAATGCTGAAAGAAAAAAGTTATTAAATATGTTTGCCTCTATGGAGACTTGCACGTGCCACCAATGTGCTGGATTTACCACTGGGGAACTATCAGTCCTGTGGTAGTATATATAGTACATTGGTAGCATGTGCAGTTCTCCATAAAAACAGACATATAATGTATGCAGGAAGACATACAACCTGACAAATGTAATTATATTGATGCTAATTACTAGAAGTCAAGTAATCAAATGTACAACAGAGTGCATGACAATATGCAATAATATGGTGAGCACAATCATCATCATCATCATCATCTTCTCTCGGCTGTTCCCATTAGGGGTCACCACAGCAGATCACCTGTTTCCATTTCTTCTGTCCTCTGCATCTTGCTCTGTCACACCAACCACCTGCATGTCCTCTCTCACCACATCCATAAACCTTATCTTAGGCCTTCCTCTTTTCCTGTTACCTGGTAGCTTCATCCTTAGCATCTTTTTCCCAATATACTCAGCATCCCTCCTCAGCACATGTCCAAACCAACGTAATCGTGCCTCTCTGGCTTTGTCTCCAAACCTTCCAACCTGGGCTGACCCTCTAATATACTTATTCCTAATCCTGTCCACCCTCGTCACACCCAGTGCAAATCTTAACATCTTTAATTCTGCCACATCCAGCTCAAACACCTGCTTTTTTGTCAATGCCACTGTCTCCAACCCATGTAACATAGCTGGCCTCACTACCCTCTTGTAGACCTTCCCTTTCACTCTTACAGGTACTCGTCTGTCACAAATCACTCTTGACACACTTCTCCACCCACTCCATCCTGCCTGTACTCTCTTCTTCGACTCTCTTCCACACTCACCGTTACTCTGAACTATTGACCCCAAGTATTTAAACTCATCCACCTTTGCCACTTCTACTCCTTGCATCCTCACCATTCCTCTATCCTCCCTATCATTCACACACATACATTCTGTCTTAGTCCTGCTGACCTTCATTCCTCTTCTCCCTAGAGCATATCTCCATCTCTCCAGGGTCTCCTCCACCTGTTCCCTACTCTCACTACAGATCACAATGTCATCTGCAAACATCATATGGTGAGCACAACATTAATCAATAATTAAATGAAATGCCTTTGATGGTATGCACAAAAGAATCATAAAGAAATATGGAAAGATGCACAATCCACCAAGAGCATTCTAAAATAGCTGAACTGATAAAACATATTCCCCATATAAAAACAACAAAATAAAAAAATATGAATAGTAAGTAAAACACAGTCCAAGATGAGGTAAGACCAAAACATGATCCAGTCTTGCAAAATCAATCTTGATAATAGAACATAATAGACATCCACATTCAATTCTGAAAACTTTTAATACCAAGGTAAACGCTTTCGAATAGATGCTTCGTCAGACCAGTAACCAGTGATAAAACTAATTTGTTTAAATACATTCACTTATCCAATCATGAAACAGAGTTAAAACAATTATGGACCATTTATCCCAGCTTTTTTATGTGGTTTCGTTGATTAATAATTAATTGTGCCAATAGTACATGCACAAAAAATATATAAATAAATAAAATAAAAAAAGACATACATGCTGTATATACCACTGCAGGACTAAATATAATTCTCTATAATGAGTGAATAACATTTTTATGCCTGCCTGATGCTGTGGTCCAGTAGTTGTGTAGTAAATGTCTTGAGTTATCAGAATGTCCTGGGTGATATACTGAGAATCCCATGTAGTCGTCTCAAGAAGAGGAACAGCCATCTATGAAGTGGTTACCATATAGCTGCTATTACAGATAAGAGCTAACAACATTTAAAAAAAATGAATACACATTCCAAACATTTATTTAATAATTTGATTTAAGTTAATCTTGCTACTTTCTGAAGAAACTGAAGCTCTAACATCACAGAGAGCTTTTTTAATGGTAACTGGCTCTTGTAGCCTAACATTAAGCATGTAATTCTTAAAGATTCATTGAAGAATCAAAATTAACATGCTTTTTAGATGCACTTCTGGAAAACTGTGAAGTATGTTTTGCTTCTGCCTTGAACTTAAAAATTAGTGACTTTACCATGTAACGATTAAAACTGTTAGGACTTTCTTTTCACTAAAAGATAATATTTTAGGAGATGTTAACATCGACTGGTCTCTCCACTCCTCCCAACTCAATCCACTCCCCATTAACTTACATGGATTTTCCCAACTTATTCATTCCCCCACTAGAATTGGAAATGCCCAACAAAAGGAGAGCATCATAGACTGGATCCTTACTAACAAGAATCCTTCCAACTATACCTCAGGGACCCTCCCTAACGACCTTAGTGACCACCTTATCACTTTTATTATTAAAAACAAATGCACAACTACAAACCCCCCCCTCACCAGATTAGTCAGAAACAGCAAGAATTTTGTCCCTGATCAATTCCTTGCTGACCTCCGTGCTTGTAACTGGTCCATCCCAAAAACTCTACCCTTAGATCAGAGCGTGTCATACTTTAATGACACCTTCCTTAAAATACTTGACTCTCACGCTCCCAAGCGACTCATTAGAACTAAGGAACGATTGCACCTTGGCTAACTAATGATTCTAAAACTAAAATTAAACTCAGAGACCAGGCCTGGAACAAATGGAGAACCACTAAAACCCTCTAGATCGCATCAATTTTCTTCACCTGAAAGACTCAACCAAAGCTGCCGTTATGTCTGACAAAAACCAATACTTCTGTCACCTGCAAGACAAATATCAAAATAATCCCAAAAATTCTGGGCAGGTTTCAATCACCTCCTCCATCCAGGCAAATCCACTACCCCACACCAGAATCACTCATGGACAAAAATCCCAGTGAAATAGCTAACACCTTTAATTCCTTTTTACTGAGACCATCCAGTCCCTTGCTAGTCAGCTCACTTCACCCCTGTGGCTCCCACCCCAACTACCTACCCCACTCAAACTGCCTTTAATTTAAAACCCACCTCCACCTACTACATTCGTACCCTCCTAAAAACTTAAACCAACCACCCTAGCGGCTGACTTACTTCCAGCCAAATACTTACAAATAGCTTCTGATGCCATAGCCTTCCCTGTATCAATCTTAATCAACCGGTCAATTGCTGAAGCCTCTATTCCCTCAATCTGGAAAATCTCAGATATCATTCCTCTCCACAAAGGAGGGTTATCCACTGCCACAACAAACTATAGACCCATAGCCATTCTCTCCCCCCTATCTAAAATTTTGGAACGCTGCATTCACAAGCAACTCATCACCCACCTCACACAAAATAACCTCCTGTCCAACACCCAACACGGTTTCGCCCCATCATAGCACAACCACGGCTCTCCTCTCCTTTGTTGATTCAATTAACCTCAACCGGAATAACAAACTAATTTCCTCTGCGCTCTTTCTAGACCTATCGAAAGCCTTCGATATGGTCAACCACAACCAGCTGCTCCATACATTGGAAACTTTTAATCTTAGCAAAACTACCATAAATTGGTTTAATGCATACCTCACAGGCAGAAAACAGGCGGTACAGTGGCAAAACAAGATTTCAGACCTACTCCCCACGAACATCGGTGTCCCCCAAGGATCTATTCTCGGTCCCCTTCTTTTCTCTCTCTTTATTAATGGTCTACACTCTATCCTCCCCAAAGCCACCTGCATACAATATGCAGATGACTCCACTCTTATCTGCTCGGACGACTCTCTCACCAAACTCCAAGTCACAACCCAAAACTGCTTTTCTATTGTCGAAAAATGGTTCCCAGATCTAAAACTCCTACTTAATCCAACTAAGACCAAATTGCTCCTATTCTACCCCTCCCCAGCGACTTCTTATGGCACGGAACCTCCCCATACCCCCACCTCAACCTTCATTGTGTCCTCTAATAACGGTACCAAAATTTATCCTGTCACCCACACTAAACTACTTGGAGTGACAATTGACCACAAACTGAGATTCGACATCCATGTAAACCAGGCCATTAAATCACTTAACAAGAAACTTGGGTCCATGTATAAAATAAAGAAATTCTTAACCCCCCACACCAAACTAACCATTGCCCGTACCCACCTCCTACCCACACTCCTCCATGCCTCCCCAATATTCTCCTTCCTTCACAAGAAAGAGCTTAATAAACTATCCACTACCTATAACCACATAGCCAGATTCATTACCGGACTACCCTACTGCACCCATCACTGCCTAAATCTAAAAACACTGGGATGGCTAGAATTGCCCAACATCCTCAAACTTAACCAACTTACAGAGGCATTCAAAATCATAAAACACCCTGAAAAAACTCCCTCACTGAACAATATACTTACCCCCTACTCTAATCTAACATCCCTAAGGTCATCCAAAAGTATTCAAGTATTAACTATTAAATCTACTAACTCGGGTGGTGATGCACTGTACGCCAATTCCATTGGCAAAAACTGGAATGCTCTCCCCAACAACCTTAGACTTATACCCACTCTCCACCAATTCAAAATACAACTTCGAACTCTATTAAAATCTCAATGGCTATGTCCATGCTCTAATCCAGACTAATAGCTCAGGCTCCCAACTCAACCCGGCCTACATAGGCCTCCACCCAGCCCTTAACTTAAGGGTCCACTATTAAGCCCTAATTACTCATCTTTACTAACTTATATCACTAATTGAAATTTTCTTTTTACCTACTGTTATATTTTTGTATTTTTAATGTTGCCTGTCTCAATTTCCTAGCTTATGTCACTATATTTTTATATTTTTTATGTACCTCTGTGCTTTGGAGCTTTTCTCCCCGGGTCTCCACTGAAAATGGATATGTATCCAGTTGGACTAACCCGGTCAACAAATGTAAAATAAAATAAAATAAATAAATAAATAAAATAATTTAAAATTGCATGGTCTTCCTAGAAGGAAATTTGATTATTTTCAGTTACAAAAGTGAAGACACAACTTCATTTGAGTAAATTAGTATCTTACATAGGCATCTTTTAAGTAGAAACAATTTCTTTAAGTTTTGAGTTGTAACTTTATTTTCCCTTTTTTTGGGGGGGGGGTCTTCTGTCTTCTCTGTTTTATTTATTGTTTCATTCCCTGTCAGAGTCACAGGATGAAATGATTGAGGCTTTTATGATTTTACTTCAATAAGCTTCTAATGCAGTTCATTACTGCAAAACAGCATTGTTTGTCAGAGAACAGTATTCTCATTTAAGAGAGAAGGATTCCATGCATGGTTGTAATTATAAAATGCAATAAACAAACCCAAAGTCAGTAATAAACACATTTTCTTTCATAAAATAGCTTTCTAACCTACTGAAGCAGTGTCATAAAATGTTAAATCAGGACCTAGGCATAAAATCTTAACAGCTCTTTCTTACTTGCTGTCATCCTGGAAAGTTTTCCTAAACTGACACCATTTTACCATGTCATGACTGTTTCTGCATTTAATAATATTTTGTTCAAGGGGTGGAGCTGGGCTATCTGTAAATGGGAGAAGACTGAAAACAAAGAAGCATTGCAAGTACTAGTAAAGGAGTCAAGACAGGACAATATGAAAGACACAGGCAAACTGGAAGAACACTGATGGGATGGAATCAAGGTCACTGTTAGGGAAAACTGATGAGTGCAGAAGGAAAGATGAAACGGTGATTGATGAGATGGAGAGTGAGGGAGAGCTAGTTGCAATACATATTGTAGGTGGAAGAAATGGAAGTCAAAGGAAGCACTGCAGGTCAAAGAAAAAGCAATAAGAATGGTAATAAAGAGTAAAATTACTGAACAAAAAGAAATTCAGCATTCTTACTGAAAGGACTACTGACAAATTTTGGGGGAGGCAGAAGGGAAACAACTAGTCAAGAAATACAAGCAGAAGAAAGTGTGGGGGGAGTGCATAAAATAAGGGAAGAAGGTGGAGTATGTTTTGAAGAGAGTAAGCTAATAATGGAAAGATTCAAGGAATGCTTCAGGGAGGTATACAACCAACAGGAAAGGAGAAGTTTCAGAATAAAACTTGGGAAATGCAGAGTGCCGGAATTCATGCAGAAGGAGGAAAAGAATCAGGGATGGGAAAGGTGGGCTAGTGTGCTCTTTGAACTGCAGATGGCCTTTGAAATGATGAGGTGGGAATTTTTATGGAAGATACTACAGCAAAGGTATGTAGGAGACCATTTTATACATTTGGTACAAGCCACATGCCAATACCCAGAAATTCAAATACCCATAAACAAAGGAATATCTGAACAGACCAGAATAGAGAGGGGGACAAGTCGGGGTGTCCATTATCTCCAGGCTTGTTCCTGCTTGTGGTCAAGAAGCTGGCAGTGAATATTAGGCACAAATTATCAATGCCTGATGAAAAGGAGGAGATAAAAATCACAGTTTATGTTATATACAGATGACTGCATGTTAATGTCAGAGGATATGGTTGCAGCAATGGGAACTATAATAAAGACGTTCAAGAAATGTAAGGAAATGTTGCTATTCAAGTGCAGTAACAAAGCAAGAGTGGTGATAAGCCTAAGAAAGGAGAAGGGGAAAGGGGGTTAGGTGAAACAAGAACTGGGGAGTTAACACAAAAATGCAGAATACCAGAGAGCCAGTAGTACAGAAAGGCAAGAGGAGTAAAGAACAAAAAAATTGGAGGGGTCATAAGGGGAGATGATGGCAACCTGGAGGAAATGAAAGAGGTTAGGGAAGCAACGGGGTTAAACTGATCTATGAAGAGTTAAGGGGAATAAGGGACAAGGTCAAAAAAGGGAGAGCATGAGAAAGAATTGTAGAGGGGAAGAAAGATGATAGGAAATTGTAAGGACAGTGATAGAAGACAATTCAGGCAAGGAGGTACATGCAGAAAGTACAGGGAGTGAAAGATCAGAACCTTGGAATACTGCATTGATAGTAATTAACCCCAATAAGATTGGTAATGAAAGGCAGAGAAGATGATAATAGAAGTTGGAGGTGTCAGGAGGAAGAGGCAGGGATGATGCTCATGTTCTAGGTTTGTGGGTGGGGATAAGCAGTCTGGAAGCAGGCACAGATGATTTGGGTAGATATATTTCAAAAGACTGCAGAGCATACTAGTAAGTTCTATCAGGCTGCAGAGTACTGAATTTAAAACCATCATCCATCAAAATTGAAAGGGACAAAAAAAAAAAAAACAAGAGCAAGATTTATACAAGTGGTTCCAGACATGAGGAGAAAAATAGCAGAAACTGAGTAGAATGAGGATAGAGGGGAGTGAAAATTGATAAAACAATGGAAAGTGGTGCAAGAATACTACAAGAGTAAAAATCATGTTGGGAGAAAGCAGAGGCTGAACCCCAAGGGAAACAAAGGAGGTGAAAAATGAGGATAGGGTAAGAAATGAAGCAGCCAACCACTTATGAGATATGCTACACCATGGATGAGAACTGCTAATATACTCAATGAAGTTAACTTAAACTGCCAAATGTAAACACCAGCTTGGGTCACTGTCTGATGGAAAAGATAAGATGGACTGTTGTTAAAGATATAAATGAAAATGGGCAAGTGGCTGGTCATGATACATAACACAAGCACTCAGGTCACTCCAAGGCAAGTACAAACATGACTCAGTCATTGTCCATGCTGGTGTGAATGACCTGAGACGTACCTCCCTGGACTACATGAAAAGAGACATAAAGGAGCTCTCTGAGCATGTAGCCCAGGCTGGTATGACCCTGACCTTGAGTAGCATCTTACCCTCACCAAGAATGATGCCACAATATGAAGACAAGATGATCAATTTCAACAATTGTCTTAAGTACTGGTGTCATTCAAAGGGGATCCAATGCCTGTCAGCTTGGGATGATATGCTCGACAAGCCATGATGCTTCGCTAGGGACGGCTTGCACCTGTCACCCCTGGGCTTTCGGATATTGGCAAAGGCTCTTGCTACCCCCATAGTGCCTTTTTTAGGCAAGGCTCAAAAGACAAACCCACCTCCATAGGTATCACAAGGGATAAGAAACTAAGAGTAATGCTACTCAACGCCAGAAGTCTAAACCTCAAGATGCACGCTCGAAACTCTCCTTAGCATGGAGAACATCGATATCTGTGCAGTAACAGAAACCTGGTTCAGGGCTCCGAGAGCACCCCAGCACTACCAGGTTATACCTCATACCATGCTTTTCGGCCCCAAAACTTGGACCGAACCACAAAAGGAGGGGGAGTATCGATATTCATCAAAGATACCCACACCTCCAGGTTGGTGGCAAAGCACGAAGCATCAGAGACTATCCATGTGCAACTAACAGTGGGTAAAACTGCCTTCCAGTTTATAGCCTGCTACAGACCACCCTCCCAAACCCAGGAAACCCATTCGGCCTTCCTGAGAACACTGGAAAATATGAAGGTCTCTCCAAACACCATTATATTGGGCGACTTCAACTACCCAAACATAGACTGGGAGCATTACTCTAGCTCCAACACCCTAGCCCAAAGGTTCCTAGAATTTATAAACTCAAATGCTATGGACCAACTTGTTACCACTCCCACAAGAGTGGAAAACATACTGGACCTGATCATCACCAACATGGGGACTCTATGCTCCAGACCAGAAGTGTATCCCTCACTGGTAAGATCAGACCATAAACTAATCTCAATGGATATTCACATCCCGACCCCACCCCCTGCCCAGAAAACCACAGTGAAAAACTTCTCTAAAGCAAATTTCACACTCCTCACAACTGAGGTGGAATCCTTCAAAGCCCCCGGGCCTGTGGAAAATACGGCCCAGACCACAGAATCCTTTATAAACGCATTCTATGAACACCTTCAGGAATGCATGGATCATGCGATCCCAAATAAAACCAAGACCCAATCCTCCAAAGGCAGACATCCTGTCTGGTGGACCCCAGCCATAAACAAACTATACAATAGAAAGAGGAAGCTACTACATGATAGAGCAAAATCCCAAAAAGGGAAGGCATCACTGATCAGTATTAGCAAAAAACTATGGGCACACATAAAATTGTCTAAGGTCACCTTCGAGGGAAAAATTGCACAGGACACTAAGGATAATCACAAGGCTTTCTTTAGTTATGTTAGGAACCTGGGTGGAATTTCCCAGATATGCTCAGAATTAGTCCAAAATGACAAAAAATACACCGAACCCACAGACATTGCCAACATCCTAGCTGACAGGTTCAGCGCAAACTTCTCCCCCCCTCCACACCAAAAGGGCAAATATCTATCCCAGCAGAGTGCTGCCCCCCTGACATCTCAGATGCTCAGGTAAGAGCCGCCCTCTCCAAAGCAAAAAACACAGCATCAATGGGACCAGATGGTGTCCCAGGCTGCATCCTACATGAACTCCAAGAAGAACTAAACCCAAACATAAAACTACTGTTCAATCTCAGCCTTACTACAGGATATGTGCCCAAAGAGTGGCGTACAGCAACAGTGGTCCCTCTCCATAAAGGTGGTGCCTCAATGGATCCTGGAAACTATCGCCCCATAAGCCTGACTAGCTTGGTCTGCAAAGCTATGGAAAGGATCATCATGGACCTCATAAATAAAGATATTGGGGACCTACAAGCACTGGATCCTACCCAGTTCAGCTTTGTTAAGGGCAGATCCTGCCTCTTAAACCTGGTTGATTTCTTTGAAACAGTCACCAAGGCCATTGACAAGGGGAAGGTGGTCCACACAGCCTACCTGGACCTCACAAAAGCCTTCGATACAATACCCCACTCGGGCATTATAGATAAGCTCACCAGCTTAAATATAAAACCCTATGTCACTAGATGGATTGCAAACTGGCTCAAGGACAGAACCCACATGGTTAGAATTGCTGGAGCCATGTCAGACTCCAAACCAGTTACAAGTGGTGTCCCACAAGGCTCAGTCCTGGGACCTCTCTTGTTCGGTATATATTTCTTG